>NC_136728.1:1245176-1555176 GCF_936440315.1 Barbus barbus | reverse complement strand
CACCAGACCCCACAGCAGAGGAAAAACTACCCCACCCCATCACTCATTCAACTCCCAGACTACATAAGACAATAAGACACCCAGGTTAGGCCCGTTTTCCCTGCCTCTATTGGATCCCCCCCGCGGAGGCACCGATGCATCGAAGACCCCCACACCAGGGCCGGGCCCAAGCGCATGCACCAACCCATGCTCCCGGCGGCACACCAACCAGGACCCAAGCCCCCCAGGCCCAGCCGTAACCCCAACCGGGAGGCAGAGCGCCCCCAGAACCCCAAGCCCCCCCCGGACCAACCCCGGAATAGTGCAGCCGCCAGGCCGGCAACCTACGTCCGCCGGCACAGGCATCCCCAGTAGCGCCGCATGCAGCCGCCAGAAAAACAGCACCCAAGAGTCACCAATACCCCATCCAGGCCAAGATCGCAGCCCCAGCGCCGAACCACCCAAGAAACCCACCCCCAGGGAACTCCCAGATGCCCCAAGCCCATATGGCCACCCCAACCGCAAAAACCACAGCCGGACAGAATCAGGACCCCCACTCACACTAGGTGATGGAGCTGATCAAAGGAGTCCAGAGAGATTGATCTAATGTGGCAGCAGAAGCTGTGTCAAGACTAATATAATCCCACAAATGATTTCTATATTGGTTGATATTAAGATTATTTTTATTTTTCCAGTTCATGAGGACAGTCTTCTTAGCAATGCATAGGGCAGTGAAAGCCATGTGGATTGTGTTACCTTCTGTAGTGACACCATCTAGGTCGCCCAACAAGCAGACTGAAGGAGAGGCTGGAATAGAGCATTTAAGACACTTTGATAAATCTTCACAAATCCTGTACCAGTACCTCTGAACAGGTGGACAGAACCATAGAGCGTGGATGTAATTGTCAGGTGTATTGCCTTGACAGTGTGAGCAGTTGTTAGAAGCTGTAAGACCCATCCTGAACATCCGATGATCTGTGTAGTGCACTCTATGCAGGATTTTGTATTGTATTAATTGTAAACCAGGATTTCTAATCAGTTCAAAGGTTTTTAAACATATCTGAGACCAGAAATTATGGTCCCAGTTTACTGCTAGATCTGCCTCCCATTTTGCAATAGGAAGTGATACTGATTCATCTATTTTGGAAAGTGTCCTGTATATTTTAGACATTAATTTGGGGGTTTTGAGATTAAGAAAATCTGCCACACTTGGTGGTATTTGTAATTTGATATGATTAGATTTAAATTTCCCTTTTACAATAGATTTAATTTGTTGATATTCTAAAAATCTGTTTTTGTTAATCCCATATTGTTTAACTAATTTGTCAAAGGGAATAAAGTCTGTCCCTTCTAATATATGTTCCAGGTATTTAATACCTTTACAACTCCAATCTGTGAGGTTCATCATATTATTGTTTAGTAATATGTCAGGATTGTTCCAGATGGGGGTACGTTTGCATGGGATTAGTGAAGACTCAGTCATTTTTAGAAACTCCCACCATGCTGTCAGAGAAGAGCTGATACTGATGCTTTTGAAGCATACGTGTCGTTTGATGATCAAGCTAATGAATGGCAGATCCGAAATCTCTATATTATTGCATAATGCCTGTTCTACATCTAGCCAAGGCTCATCTAAGAGGGTGTGTTTTAACCACCCTGAAATGTGTTGAAGCCTGTTGGCTAAGAAATAGTGGTGAAAGTTAGGTAGATCTAGTCCTCCTTTATCCTTGGTCTTTTGTAGCGTTTTTAAGCTAATACGCGGGGGTTTACCTTTCCAAAGGAATTTAGAGATGGAGGAGTCCAGAGATCTAAACCAGTCAGGTGATGGTTTGCTCGGGATCATTGCAAATAAATAATTAATTCTTGGCAAAACCATCATTTTTATTGAGGCGACTCTTCCCATGAGTGATATGGGTAGAGACTTCCATCTGGTTAGATCATCTTCTACCGTCTTTAAAAGTGGGATGTGGTTTAATTTAATCAAATCTGTCAGCCTAGGAGAAACATTAATACCTAAATATTTAATATTTCCAGATTGCAGTGGAGTGGAGGAATTCTGGAAGGAGCAATTAATTGGAAGAACTGTTGATTTTAACCAGTTTATTGAATAATCTGAGACTCTTGAGAAAGAGTTTATTAATGTAATTACCTCAGAGAAAGTGGTTTGTGAATGCTGAAGAAAAAGTAACACATCATCTGCGTAAAGACTAACTTTATGTTCTACATTCTTGCATTTAATGCCTTTAATCACTGTAGCCTGTCTAATTGCTGCTGCTAGTGGTTCAATAAAAACTGCAAACAGTGAGGGGGAGAGGGGGCATCCCTGCCTGGTGCCCCTCTTAAGATAGAAGCTAGAGGATGTTTGGCCATTTGTCCTGACACATGCTGTTGGAGAGTTATATAATATTTTTAACCAGTTTATGAAAGAGTTTCCAAAACCAAATTTGTGTAAAGTTGCAAATAGAAAATTCCAGTTAACCCTATCAAAAGCTTTTTCTGCATCTAGAGACAATATTGTAATTTGAAGGTTTCTATTGCATGAATAGTCTATCAAGTTAAGTAACCTATGTGTATTTGTTGAGGAGTGCCTCCCTTTTATGAAACCAGTTTGGTCGGAATGAATTATGAGAGGGGTTATCTTCTCTATTCTTTTTGAGATAGCTTTGCAGATTATTTTAGTGTCCACATTAATAAGGGATATTGGACGATAGCTGGTAGGCAATACAGGGTCTTTGCCTGGTTTTAGCAAGAGACTAATGTTGGCAGAATTCATATTTGGTGGAAGTCTACCATTTTCCTTGGTTTCCTGCAACATTCTGTAGAATGTTGGTGACAGAATTACCCAGAATTCTTTATAGAATTCTGCTGGAAAGCCATCTGGACCTGGAGCCTTTTTATTGGGCATACTGTTCAAGGCTTCCTGAAGTTCATCTGATGTCAGTGGAGAATCCAATGTCATCGCTTGATTTTCTGATAATTTCGGAAGAGTTATATTGTCAAGAAATTGGTCAATTTCGTCTTTAGATGGGTTTATCTGTGGAGAATATAAAGATTTGTAAAAGTCCCTGAAAGTGTTGTTTATTCTTTCAGGGTCATATACTGTATCCCCAGTTAAATCTTTAACAGCACATATAGTTGTTTTTTCTTTATTTATTTTTAACTGGTTCGCTAGGAATTGACCTGATTTGTTACCATATTCAAATTCTTGCCAGCGAAGTCTTTGTGCTAAGAATTGGGTTTTTTTATTAATAATTTCATTTAATTCTAGTTTTGCTTTACGTATTTTTTTCAGCATTTCCTGTTCCTGGGAGGATACGTAGGCTTCTTCTAAAGTTTTTATAGTTTCTTCTAATTCCTGAATATATTTATTTTCTCTTTTCTTTTTATGCGATGAGAATGAGATTATTCTACCTCTCATCACAGCTTTGCCTGCTTCCCAGAGAACAGATGCTGATGTTCCAGGCAGGTCATTATAGTCTAAATATAAAGCCCACTCTTCTTTAAAATATTTAATAAAATCATCGTCTTTAAGCAATGATGTATTGAATCTCCAGTTATTACTTGGTGGAGTGGCCTTCTTATTTACTAGAGTTAAAGAAACAGCAGCATGATCGCTGACAGCTATAGGGTTTATCTCTGTGTCTGAAATGTCACTCAGCAGAGAGCTGCTGACTAGGAAATAATCCAGACGAGAGTAAGAGTGATGGACATGTGAGAAGAAAGTATATTCCCTACGGTTGGGGTGAAAAGAACGCCATGCATCGCAAAGTCCATAGTCGCTCATGTACTGTTTAACTATATTTGTGGATTCCCAATTGCGCTGAGTTCCAGCTGTACTCAGCCTGTCTATTTCTTTATTTAGTCCAAAGTTGAGGTCTCCCCCAAGAACAAATGCGCAATCTAGGTGTTCAGAGAGTGCGGTAAAAAAACCGTGAAAAAAAGAGGGGTCATCAACATTTGGACCATATATACTAACAATACATAACTTTTTGTCAAATATAGATAATTTAATGATTAGAAATCTACCTTCTGGATCTATAACTGTGTTGAGTACTGTGAAATTAACATTTTTATGTATTAAAATTGCTACCCCCCTTTGCCTAGAGTTATAGCAGGCTGAGAACACATTAGGAAACTCAGTTGTTTTAAGTTGATCTGTAGCTGTGGCAGATCTATGAGTCTCTTGTAATAAAACAACGTCTGCCTGTAGTTTTTTAAGCTGGTTAAATATTTTTAACCTCTTTTCTCTGGAGCCAGCTCCATTCACATTCCATGTGACAAACCTCAGTGCGCCCATAGATGTGTGTGTGTAGCTAATGCTGTTCGCTGCGTGTGATGCTCAAATGAATAAGATATGAGCGGGCGTACGCGCTTGTATGCGAGTATGTCCTTCATGTCTGTGTGCGCTGTAAGGTCGGAGTGGTTGCGTTGACGCTGAATGTATATGTACATGGTCGTGCCGTGCAGATGTGTGATATAGGGTGTTGTGTGTGTGTATGTGTAGTAAAGCAGGTGATCGGTGCAGTGAAAGGAGTTAGAAGTAAGAAAGATATACAAAGAAGCAAGCAGAGAGGGATGCAAGTAAAAACTTGAAAGAAACAAAAACATTGCAACAACATTTAAACGCTGCGGAGACTGACGGTATCGTGTTTGTTATGATATCATATTAAATTAGCGAATTGACATAAATAGTTAGAGGTAAATGGAAGAACAAGCGAGGAAAGAGGAAAGAAAAAAAAAGAAAAATATAACGGATTCTTATCTGGAGTGGTGTTAATATAACCACGGAGTGGTACTGAGGTTACGGTAAAGCTGCCCGTCCACGTAGAGCCGGTCCACGGCGATGACAGCTCGGGAGCCCTTTTGGATAAGACTGCGTCGGATTGGGAACAGAATTTTGCGTCGCTCCAGGATTTCTTTGGGGAACTGGTCGTTTACGCTGAAGTCGGTTCCTTTCAGCTCCCTGCCGCGACTCTTCACCTGCTCTTTCTGCTTGAAGTATCCAAATTTGGCCACAATAGGACGCGGCCTCGGGGCTCCAGGTTTCTTCGCTCCCATCCGATGGACTCTTTCGAAGCAGATGTTTTCCACGGTGTCTTCCGGAAGTTTCAGGTATGTCTTGATAAAGGTTTTAACCGTAGTTTCTACGTCCTCTTCGGCAGATTCCGAGATGCCCGAAAACACCAGGTTATCTCTCATGCTACGGGCCTGGAGATCGATAATAGTCTCTTTTATTTTTTTATTTTCTTCACTTATACGGGTCACATTCTCAGTTAGAGACTTGACCGAGTCCCGTAGTGATGCGTTTTCAGCAGCAAGTGTTTCCACCTGCTGCTGGCTGAATTCCAGTGATTCCCTCAGGGATTTGAATTCACGGTGCAGGATCTCGACCAGGGACAACCTCGCGTCGAAGCTGGATAACCGCTTGTCGATTGAATCCAGGATGTCGGTAAAGCTTTTACCTGTCGGCGATGTTGTTTCAGGCGAGTCTGTCGGGCGACTTCTTTTGGAAGACGGCGTCTCGCTTTTGGCTGGGGAACATGCATTTTGGTTTTTCTTCATGACTATAACGTCGAAGCACCAGTCGATGTATTCCTGAAGAGTTTCCAAATTTTCCTCGTTGTCCTCGCTGTACGCACGTACTTAACCTACACGCATGAAAATAATTAAAGCGCATATACTGTGTGAACTGCATAGCATATAATTATTTAATTAAATCATAGCGTTTGTGAATTCACAATTATGCTTAATTATGATTTTTAAATGGGTTTAATATATCATGCAGCCTTGGAAAATAGTCTACAAATGATTTTTATGGATTCTCGTCCGTGAAATGCGCCACTTCCGGTATTTTGCCGGTTAGTCGAGGCAAGCAAAAT
Organism: Barbus barbus; assembly: GCF_936440315.1. Taxonomy (NCBI): domain Eukaryota; kingdom Metazoa; phylum Chordata; class Actinopteri; order Cypriniformes; family Cyprinidae; genus Barbus; species Barbus barbus. The sequence goes on along the minus strand of NC_136728.1, from coordinate 1,549,318 downwards.
GAAGTCGACGATTTTTAAAAATCGACTATTCGACTAAATTCGACGAATTGCGACAGCCCTACAAATTTGAAATGAAATTTTTTTTTATAAAGTAAGCAAGCGTGTTCCGCGTTTTATTGTCATGTGTTCATGAGATGTATTGCCTGAGGGAAGAAACTGTTCCTGTGTCTGGTCGTTCTGGTGCTCAGAGCTCTGTAGCGTCGACCAGACGGTAACAGTTCAAAGAGGGAGTGTGCTGGATGTGAGGGGTCCAGAGTGATTTTACCAGCCCTTTTACTCACTCTGGATAAGTACAGCTCTTGGAGAGTGGGGAGGGTTGTACCAATGATTCGCTCAGCAGTCCGGACTACCCTCCGTAGTCTTCTGAGGTCAGATTTGGTAGCTGAGCTGAACCAGACAGTTATTGAGGTGCAGAGGATGGATTCGATGATGGCGGAGTAGAACTGTTTCAGTAAGTCCTGTGGCAAGTTGAACTTCCTCAGCTGGCGAAGAAAGTACAACCTCTGCTGGGCCTTTTTCACAATAGAGTCAATGTGAATATCCCACTTCAGGTCCTGAGAGATGGTGGTGCCCAGGAATCTGAATGACTCCACTGCAGTCACAGTGCTGTTCATGATGGTGAGTGGGGGGAGAGCAGGGGGGTTTCTCCTGAAGTCCACTATCATCTCCACAGTTTTGAGCGTGTTAAGCTCCAGGTTGTTGAGACTGCACCAGACAGCCAGCTGCTCAACTTCCTGTCTGTAAGCAGACTCATCACCGTCCTGGATGAGGCCGATCAGTGTGGTGTCGTCTGCAAACTTCAGGAGCTTGACAGAGGGGTCTTTAGATGTGCAGTCGTTGGTGTAGAGGGAGAAGAGCAGTGGGGAGAGAACGCAGCCCTGAGGAGCTCCAGTGCTGATGGTACGAGTGCTGGATGTGAATTTACCAAGCTTTACTAACTGCTGTCTGTTTGTCAGGAAGCTATTGATCTTCTGACAGACGGAGGTGGGGACGGAGAGCTGAGACAGTTTATTCTGAAGGGTGTCCGGGATGATGGTGTTACAAGCAGAGCTGAAGTCCACAAACAGGATCCTCGCATAAGTCTCTGGTCTGTCCAGATGCTGCAGGATGAAGTGCAGTCCCATATTGACAGCATCATCCACAGACCTGTTTGCTCTGTAGGAAAACTGCAGGGGGTCCAGTGATGTCCTTCAGATAAGCCAAAACCAGTCTTTCAAATGATTTCATGGCCACAGATGTTAGAGTCACAGGTCTGTAGTCATTAAGTCCAGTAATTTTGGGTTTCTTTGGGACGGGGATGATGGTGGAGCATTTGAAGCATGAGGGGACTTCACACAGCTCCAGTGATCTGTTGAAGATCTGTGTGAACATGGGGGCCAGCTGATCAGCACAGGTTTTTAGGCAGGCTGGCGACACACCGCCTGGGCCTGGTGCTTTCCTTCTTTTGTTCTTTCAGAAGACCTGGCACACATCATCTTCACTGATTTGAATTGTAGATGTGGGGGAGAGAGGGGTAGCTGGAGGTGTTAATGGTTGTGTGGAGAGATGTTCAGGGCGGGTGTGGGGTGTTTTTTCAAACCTTCAGTAAAAGACATTCAAATTGTCTGCCAGTTGTTGATTCTCCAGAGTGCTGGGGGATGGTGACTTGTAACTGGTGATATCCTTCATACCTTTCCACACTGAAGCAGGATCACTGGAAGATAATTTGTTCCTGAGCTTGTCAGAATAATTCCTCTTTGCCTCTGATCTCCTTTTCCAGTGTGTATTTGGCCTCTTTATACAAGACTTTATGCCCATTTCTGTAAGCATCTTCTTTGGCCTGACGGAGCTGTCTGAGTTTTGCAGTGAACTGTGGTTTGTCATTGGTGTAGGTTAGATGAGTCCTGGTAGGAATGCACATATCCTCACAGAAACTGATATGTGCATTGCTACCAGGATTCATTTAACTTACAACGACAAACCATGGTTCACTGCAAAACATAGACAGCTCCGTCAGGCCAAAGAAGATGCTTACAGAAAGGGGGATAAAGTCTTGTAAGTAAAGTCTTATAAGTACATTAGCATGTAGATTTCAAATATTGTTCAGTTATGTAAGCATTGCATTGAAAATATGGAATGAAAGTGATAAAATAACAAAGAACCTTGTCTATTCTGGACCATGAGTGGCGTGACACAACTAAAGACAAAACTTAAACAGAAACTTTCTTCACTGGATATGGAAATCTTCAGATCAACCCGGTGCCCTGTACTACTGTTACTGCAGAAAGGCTGCTATTTTTTTTTTTTATAAGAATAAATAACTTTTTTGAGGTTTTATGACATTTGTGGAATTAAATCTTTATTATATATATATATATATATAAATAAATAAATAAATAAAAAACTAAATAAATAAATAAATAAATAAATAAATAAATAAATAAATAAATAAATAAATAAATAAATAAATAAATATATATATATATATATATATATATATATATATATATATATATATATATATATATATATATATATATATATATAAATATAAATAAAATGTCGGAAGTATGATATGTTTCATTATAGCCCTCTTATTCCATGGGTTGGCATCGTCTGAAGTCTTCTGGGAGGTTGGCATATAATCTCTTCTCAGGTCATTTCAGATCTCATGAGCTGGTGTGCATCTGTCTGTGCTGTTATGATGTGGTTATCAGCACCATCAAAATAAGTCTACTTTTCAGCTCTCACCACTCAAACAGACCAAACACCTACAGGCCAATGACAATAAATAAAAAATGTAAAATATCAGCCTTGATGAGATATCAGTCGAGCGCTAATCTTTTTACTCTGCTTTCCTAGGGCTTCGTGTCTTTCCTGTTACCCTGCTTTGCTGTCGACCATCTTTACCTGTCCTCTGATGAATACCTGTTTTCTGAAGAGGAGACACCAATTGTTGAGGGTAAGAGGGCATAAAGTCTGATCCCCTTTGCAACTTATTAATGCCATGATCTGAAGGGAAAAGACTGTTTGACCAACATGCAAGACAAGCAGCCACTGTTGACATAGTGATCGAGCAGTCATTAACGGTGGTCTTTTATTAGATTCAGATTTGAGCCGTGACGTCCTGCAGCTCGTTCAGTGTCTCCGCATGGTCAACGAGTCTCTTCCGGAGGACATGGCCTATGAGATGGACAAAGCCCTTGAGGACCTGCTGTCTCCAGAGAAAGTTTCGGAAAAAGTGCTGGATGGTCTTCTGGCCAATGACAAGTCAGTACCCCTCACATCACTGATTTAACACACTCACACTGATCAGCTTGATGTCTAAAGTGAAATATTTTCTTCAGTGGGAATGTGATTCAGGACCTTTTAAACAAACTGCAAAACATCAATAACCCCATTGTTGCAATAAACACTCTGCTGAGAGAACTGGACCTGGAGGCTGATGCAGAGACCGACACCAGAGCCACTGGTACGCCTTTATATTCACCTTTTGAAGGGTTCTGTGGTGAATGATCTTTATGTAAAGTTCTATTAATAAAAATAAGTATATATTTAAACTATATTTGTCCTTGTTACACATTATAATTACATGCAAGTAACCCTAAACCAAACCCTAATCCTGACCATATAGTAAGTACATGTAGTTAATTAATATTACTCAGTACTTAAATGTATAATTACACTGTAACAAGGACACCTAAAAATAAAGTGTAACCTATATTAAATATCAATAAATGTGTATTTTCAAAATTACAATATCAAAGGAAATAATTTGTAGGGCTGGACAATACAGCTAAAAAAATGTATCAACGATATAATGTTTTATATTGTTCGGTATCGATAATTATTGACAACTTTTTTTTAAAACAAAGAGCAATACATTATTTAATCACTTTTTTTTTTTATTTACCCAATTTATTAAGACAAACAACAAATATTAAGTTGAAAATTAATTATAAAAATGAAACGCATCTTCTTATGTTTTATATGCAGATTATATAAGTCTTAAGAACTTGCCCCCTGAGGCCACAGGAGGGCACAATGAGCAAAATAATGTAGCGCATTAAAGTTATCAATGCAATGAAATAACTTGACTATAAAAAAGTGCATAACGTGAATAAACCTCCACAAATTCATGACATGTTTTCTAAAAGTTTCAACTCTTTCAGATTTGCTTGGCTTTCTATACATCTCTTGTGTGAGATGTGAGTGCAGTGGTCCTAGTTGTCCATCTAAAAAAAAAATCCCTGAATATGCATTCTGTGTGAATGGCTTGGTTTCAGGTTTAACCTAGTCGAGAAGATCTCCGCAATGAGCTTCTATAGTTCTCTAATATTTTTAATGAATAACGCAGCAGCGGAGCATCTCGTGTGTTCACACTTGTCATGTTTGGTTAGATTAAAACGTACTCTGGAGCGATTGCTCTGTTAGTGCGGTTCATTTGAGTAAGTGTGAACGCTGCCATCCAAACCCTGGTGTGCACCAAACAAGTGGACCGAGACCATTAAAAAGATGGGCCTCATTCCGCTTCCAAACTAACTCTGGTGCGGATCGAATGAAATGTGAATGCAACATGGACCAAATATTTCTAAACAAACCAAAAACAGGAAGTAATGACAAGACGCGACATGATTTCACGACAAAACAAATTGAACCGAGGGCAAACATGGAACAACGAGGAGGTACAGTACCTTTTATGAGTTCGTAGGTGGTGAAAATAAAATCATATACATGCAACGAGCGCGCTTAGTCCAGCAGATGGCATTAGGTGTATTCGACTTAAAGCGGCACTGAGCAGACCGATCAGTGAATGGGAACATTGGGCCTCATTCATGAAACTTGCGTGAATATATGAGTGAATTCTGAGTAATTTGCACGTAAAACAGGCCTTCACGAAAACTCCTCCGGATTCACAAACGCTTCGTATACGTCTGATTTGATAGTAAAGCATGTGTATGTTTATGAATTCCAATCATTTGTAAATAGGGCGCTTGTGCACGCTCGTACACAATTAGCATAATCACTGCCTCTGAATTACAGCGTGTCCAGGAACGCAGTGGAATATTCTGGTCTACTTTCTCAGGTTTGGCTCCAGTATATTGCATAAATGCAAAAAAGACTTAATAGGTCATATGCCTAACAATAAATATTTTTTATACGTTATTATACAATAATGTGTGTCCACCAAAGAGTTTGTAGCCAGCTGAAAAAATGCTCTTCTGAAAACGACCAGCTGGTGACGCTTAAACACTTTGGTGGCACAGCTTTTTCCAGCGGAGACGCTTTGGTTGCTATGATTTGGAATATCCACTATTACTAGTATCTCATTTTTAAGAATTTTACTAAATATAAAGAAAGCAGTAGTCCGTGATATTGACTTCTCCATTGTTGTAGGCAGTCGTTGTACAAGTAGGATGGTTGGTCGCTATTTGTCCCACCCGTCCTATATTTACAGCTGGGTAAATAGTGACCGTGATGAGCGCTGCGTTTAGTTATCAACTCGGCTGCAGAAGTTCCTTAGAGGGCAAGGGCGAATGAACTTGTAAAATATTATAATGGCAGTGCATCAAAATTCAGTGTCATCGGTTTGCCAAAAAGAACACAAAGTTTTACGCACCATTTACACCTGGCAAGGAGCAGGTGTACATTTCTTTCGTACCAACTAACATTTTGAAAATACGAACATTTGAATGAATTTGAAAGTTTACGTCAGAATGGCTTTGCGAATGATTTACACACAAATTTGTTCTGCTCGTGTTTCATGAATGAGGCCCATTGATGTTATACACCCACAGCGCCGCTTTAAGTCGAACGCACCTTTTCCTCTTGTTTGGGGTGCTTGGTGAGTTCCGTCACAAAATATACGTCATTCAACCCGACAATCAGGTTGTGAATGTATCTCTATGCCTTTAGGTTCGCTGTCAGAAATGCCAGTGTAAACGCTAAGAGGACCAGTACCAAATGTGTCATTTTTGTTTTTGGTCCAGACCAAATGAACCAAACGAACCGAATTACAAGTGTGAACACGCCCTAAAATGCAATAGCGACACTTAATGATAAAGCTCCCTGACACACACACCAAACATTCGATTGCATTCAAATGCAAATTTTAAATTAAACTAATATTATTATTTTTATATTCACAGTCTCATCATCACAGGCAGGCACAGCACTCATTTCAGCATGTGTTTGTGTGTGCTGTCTGATTGCTACTCATAGCACGTGCCAAGATCGTGCGCTGTATCAAACAAATTTTTTTTCTATTGTTATCGATGGTGTACCGTCGATACCGGTGTACCCAGGCCTAATAATTAGTAGTTATGACTTCTGTCAGTCATGCAGCTCTAGGATCTAGCATACAATTTTAGTGTTTGCGATTAGTTTTTTGGAGTTTGACATGTATACAATCTGCTTTTGTTGTATGTAAACAACTGAAAGATTATTCTTTTGTGTGTTTGTTTGTTCTTTTGTCCAAAAGACAGTTGTGCAAGTTGAGAGCGAGTATTAAATGCGTGACCCTTTTTTTAATATATACACATGTTTGGACTCTTCCCCTGATCATCACTGTTGCAGGTCAGTCTCTGAGAGTGCGCATTAGCCTCTCCCAGCTCTACGGCAGCAGTGTGGCCGCTAGTCTGATCTGTCAAGCTGTGTGTCAGACCGCTATGACCCGAACACTGCTCTGCAGAGACCTGCTCATCCTGCAGCAGCTGTACCTGCGAATTGGAGATAGTGTGAGTAGACACATAATTATGACACAAACAAAATTCACTTCACACTTCAAGATATTAAAAATGCTCCATTTTGTTTTCTCATTGAATATTTACTAATACAATATTAAGAGAAATAGTCTGAATTTATCACTTTTGTCATACTCATGGCATTGTACATCTAGTGTTTGTTTTTTTTTTTTTTTTTTTTTTTTTTTTTTTTTTTTTTTTAAATCTACTTACTGTCTAGCTAGTTTTTTGAAGAAATTAAGCTGAATGGTGAAACATTTATCTAGGGCTGCCTCCTAATAGTCGACTAGAAGAGGCTTGGTCTTCCAAAATTTTATTAGTCACTTAGTCGCAGAAAAAAATAAAAATCAACAGGAAGTGGAGAAGTCACGCTGTCTGTGATGGACAGATCATTAATGGCTGGTCTATGTGGTAATATAATACATCGGGCAGGACATCCAAACGCTTGGCTATTATTCATGACCTCAAATATGGCTTATCTGAAATATGTTAGTAGCAGCAACTTTACATGGGTGCTCATTTTCTATATTAACCTAGAAAATGGTGGAGCCGGTGCGGTCACTTGCTCTTAAAATACTAAATTTTTGGTCATGCATATACGAGCAAATCATCTTTCGAATCTGTAAAGACTCTACGCTTCTTTGTGTGCATTCACAATAACAACGAAACATTGCGCTTTTGTAAAATAATGAAAGCAAACAGGATGCTTTCTGCTGTCTCGGTCTCTGTGAACTTGAGCGCGAAACTGTGTATACTTGCCTTACAACCTTGAAAAATAGGCTAAATAATATATCTATAGAGAGTGAAATGTCTACTATTAAATGAACCAATTCAAATGGAAAGCAAATATTGTCAGATTATGTAATCTGTATGAAACATGCATATATATGCGTCCTTTACTGTGGAAATCGCCGACTTCATCTCTTAAGCCGAAAACAAAAAGCACTAGTTTATCAATACGTTATTTAAATGTTAATGGAGCCTCCTCACTGTTTTTCCCTGACACATTCATAATCATTACTTCTGCGGTGTGCTGTGGCAAGCTTTATGCGTGCGCTTGAGTGCATATTAGGCTATGTAAGCAGAGGCTCATTATTATGATTTAAATTGTTTATTAATAAACATGCAAATAGCCGACTAATGCTTAAAATGAATGACTACTTGTTGATCAGAAAAATCTTCAGTCGAGGGCAGCTCTACATTAAACTAAAGTACTTTGCTAAGCAGGTTAATTAACTCATCCAAATGCACACTTTACATTAGATTAACCAGATATGTACATAACATATGGGATAAATGTAAGGATTTTTTGTCAAAAACTAAGGCTAAATCCATAAACTCTGTAAATAATCTCTGGAACTGCCTTGAGAATGTATCACGGTGCTGTTTATATGTATCCAATCTCTTGTGGACTGCTGACTTAACCTGCAGTTCCCCTAACTGAAAAGAATTTGGTAGAATTTGAATACAGTTGAGATTTTGGAAATATTTAAGTGAAACAATTATTTAAAAGCCCTGTTGACAGTCCTAGCTTCTGTACTCTTATTGATTTAATTGTTTGTTTGTGCAGCTGTTTGTTCCAGGCGGTGCTCAGTTACTGCAGCTGCAGCAGGACTTGATTCCTCGATGCTCTAGTCTGCTGTGCACATATCACCTGCTCAAACAGATGAGCCTGACGCTGTCCTCATCCGTTCCACTTGACATACTGTGAGTCCACACACCACAAAAAAAATCCAAATGCATATGTAAGCCCTGATTCTTAATGCAAATGTGTGTATACGGTAGGGCTGTAATGGTGGCAAAGTCCTTGAGCATAGAACGCAATAGAAGTTTCAGTACTATGTCAAGTTTAAGATAAACATTTGATCATATATCCCACTGTGTGATTTTAAAGGGCTGTGGGGCACGAGCAAGACAGAGCTATGTTACATGTTTTCTCCCAATAATCCAAAGCACTTTTATATTTTGTAAATGGTCAAAAAAAGGTGAATTATTTCTTAGCCATGAGCAAGACATTTGTGACCTTTGCTGACAAAATTAGTCACAATGAGCAAATTTTCAGCAAAAGATTAGTTATTTATATTTTCACGTTAACATACTCTATTAAAAGACCTTCAGAATGATGTATGATTCGTTAGAATCTGACTAAATGACTGAGCTACACCTGTTTGAAGTTGATAGTCAGCAAAGTTCTGAGAAAAATCAAGTTGAAAGTTTTCTGAAGGTTCCAAAGCAACATTGCATTGATTCCTCCACTTCTTTTCTTAATATTAATTACTATATTAATAATCACAATATAGCCATTTTTATTTTATCTTTATTAAAAATATGAACAAATGCAGAAAAACAACAATAGTAGAACAGTAAGAAACATATTGTGCCTTACTGTTTTCATTTTACATCTAAGCGAAAGCAATCAAGTAAGAAAAACAAATAATCAAATGTAAAAATAATTTCAGTGTGTTCATAACAAATAAATGATTATTAAAACTACAAAAGCAGTTCAATCAAGAGCAGCGATATTTTCTTTTATAATTAGATTAATATTAATAACAGACAGCCTATCTAGTAATTCCTACTGTTTTTTTCCCCAACAGTTCCCCAAACATTAATTTAAGACCTAACAGATTGTTTGCGTGAATGGCCTACTTAAATTCTGTGTATAGGATTATGTATATATGTGTATATATTGGGATTGGCGGAAGCGGCTTTATGTGTGCGATTCATATGGCAGTCAGCGGCAGCACGAGAAGCGACCGGAGGAAAAGGTACTCCTCTCAGAAAATGAACAAATAAAGATAATTATGACCCGTGCTCGCAAAATAAAGATAAAATTATATCAGATGCTGTGTTGCAGGGATGGTTCTATCAAACACTTTTTTACTACCCTAATATAAATCCTCCTACCTGGTGCCTTATTTGTATTGTATTTGACTTGCACTTTATTTTGGTTCATCTTTGAGTTATAAAATTGTTCCTGGGTCTATTTAAGGGTAATATTTCATGCATTATTTGTCTCTCTTTAGAAATGCTGATCTTCAGCATCTTTCTGTTTTGGAGCTGTCCGACTCCACAACTCCTACATCCAGTAGATCTGGTAAGATTAATTAATTTCGCTTTGGTAAAAAGCGTCTGCTAAATGTAATTGCCTCTATACAGCTAGTCCATGACCGCTGATGAGAATGTTGACTGTTCCTCACCGTGTTGTTTCTCTCTTGTTTTTAGTGTTGAATCCTCAAACTGTGGTGGAGTTGTTCTACCAGAATGTGGCCCGTAAAGCCATCATGTCTCAGATCTTCTCCCAGCAGGATGTGGAGGGCAATCAGGCCATGCTGCACTGGCCACAAATGATCTCCAGTGTCCTGACACTACTCTGCCAGTTTCTGTATCCTCTTGATGTTCAGCATGATACCAACATTTCAGTAGTCTGTACCAATATGAATGATTAGTATAGAAATCTAATGATTCTGATACCAAAACTATACTAAATTTCATTTATGCCTAAATTTATAATTGAATTAAGTAAAAATGTTTTTTTTAAATACATTGTTAAAGTGTAACTATAATAAGTAGTTACAACTATAATATTGTAAATATAAAGTAATTTTGACCTATATGTTCACTACTAGACACTTGATATTTTCAGCCAGTTGTTGATTGTAAAGCATCTGGGGTGTAATTCATGAGTTCAGTGTTACCCTTACATCACTTCACTAGCTGGCCCAGCAATCCCAGTTTCCTCTTTCCTGAATGCCTGATGGTAAACTGCCAGTATGCACAGCTGCAGGTGAGACACCAGTTATCACTTGTCTAATTTCCCAGAAATGATTTGCTGGATTGTATATGGTCCTGATAAAAGTAAAGGAACTATTATAATGAAGTGTAAATGTAATATAATTACAGTCTTGAGATGAGTGAATTTGTGTTCTTCGTACCAGTTAATATTTAGTCTGTGATTTGATCATGTTTTTTAATTTAGTAATTTCAGTGATTCAGTGATTTACACTACATTCTAAACCAAAATAACTACTGAGTGATTACTATTTTAAAGCAGAAGATACAATGTTTTTTAACCCTTTGTTTGCACATTGTGTAGCCTATGTATATACATGTACCTTGTTTTCATAGCCTCATATTGCATATTGTTTGGAGAACATCAGACGTAGAATTTAGTGTTTTAATGATGGATTAAGAGTCATTTATTTTTTAATTTAAATGAAAAAAGTTCCTTTGAAAAATAGAGGCAGAACTCTTTCGTGGACTTTTTAAGCTACTTAACGTCAAGCTAAATACTAACAACTTTTTCTGAAATTACACTGTTCATTGATCACTACCAATTTTAATTAGCTTGTTTGATTGGTAAATTAAAAAATTAGTTTTACAGTTACAGTACCTAAGTTTGAATATTTTTACTGCTGTCCAACTTCATCTTTTGCTCAGTTCCTGTCAGTATTGACTTCAATTGTCAAGGGTGCATTAAATATAATGCTGCATGAACATACAGTACACAGTGTAGTTTGGTTTTTCTTTTAGCGGACCACTGAATTTAACGTGACTGTACAGATGGGGTTAATATGAAGTTAAGAGTTTAGTCTTGATTTACTTATAATAATAATAATAATAATTATAATAAAAAAATAGATGAACAAACTTCTCAGCTTGATTTGAATATGCAGCTTGCAGTTACTCTACACAAAATAAAAATGATAAATAATATACTTCTAGTTACTGCCTAAAATGGTTTTTAACCTTTTTGTCACTGTGTCTTGCCTCTCTATAGGAACATGTTCGGTTAGTTGGGCCCTGGTGCCAGGTGAATGTTGGATCCTATCGTTTTGTTTTGGGCCAATGCTATGTGGCCTGCGGTGAGGGCCAAAAGGTAAGAACATCATGTTTGAGCTGCTGTAGCTGCCGCAGTTCAAGTGCCATGTGCATCATATTGTCCTCTTTACTACTAGTTAAAGCACAAAATAAACATGAATGAACCTCAGAAGGTATGTGGAAAGATACAGTACAACTTAAAGTGCATTATGTCTCATAATCAATCGGTACGTGTTTCAACCTCAGAAAGAGATCAATAAAACGGCTTGTAAACAATGTTACAGTTATCTTAGAAAAGCTGTTCAATGAGCATAGCTTGATAGTTAAGCTAGAAAAACATTAACTGGAGAAGTTTGCTAAATATATGTAATATATCATGTATTCTTTCTATTTTTGGTTAATGCTGTTTTTTATATTAAATGTTTGCTTGAATAAATCCATCATGAAAAGCCACTGTTTAAATGTTTACATTTCAGAAAAACAAATAGAAACAATTATATCATTCAAACGTTCCTATCAAAAAACTTTGCCTTATGAACAACTTTCCTGTAGCTCAAATAGTAGAGCATGGCGCTAGCAACGCCAAGGTCATGGGTTCGATTCCCAGGGAAAGCAAGAGCTGATAAAATGTAAAAACTGTAACTTGAATGCAATGTAAGTCACTTTGGATAAAAGCGTCTGCTAAATGCATAAATGTAAATGAACAGTTTAACTTTTTATACAAATCAGTTAATTTTAACCTTTATTTTATAATGTTAAGTCCATTGTTTTTGTATTTCCGTGTTACATTTGCTATATTTTCACATTTATAACCATGATTTGGTATTCCTCTTGGACCATCGTCCTCTTTTGTGCAAAGAAATAAGTTTCCTGACAGTTCTCTCCCAAGTGGTTCAGTTGTTGTCAGCATTAAGTCTGATTCAATGGGCTATGTTACACTTTTAATTGTCAAGAAATTACTTTTCTTTAAATGTATTGATTCAATATATTCACCTGTAGACCCATGCCTTTAACTTACACCAAAACCTTTTTTTATATGTGTATTATATTCTACTCATATGTGCATTGCAGAACAAAAGGATTGTTCACAAAATTCACAAAAGCAGAAAGTGTTGTGAAATCATGCCTATTTGCATGCCTAAGTTTGTTGGCCATGTGTGGATCTGTGTTTTGTGGTTTTTAGGCATTGCAGTGTTTCCAGGAAGCAGCCGCTGAGGTGGATAAAGAAGAGTTTTTAATGAAACTCACGGGTTCAGACGAAGAGACGGCCACCACAACTGCCCCACGATTACTTTATTATAACAAGGTATGCGTCTGTTAGATGGACAGACCATGTTAAAATGATGATTCAGTATCTGCATGGGGATGTAATGGTTGTAATTGTTTATTTGTTCAGGTTTTACGGTTATTGGAGGATATTGGTTTGCCAGAGCTTGTGATTAATTTGGCAACGTTGGCCATATCTGAAGCTGCCAATGATGAGAGAAGCCAGGTAACAATATTGTTTGTTTTGAGAACGATTAATTCATTACAGTAATTAAATTGTGTTTCCTGTCATTTTTTTTGTCTCAATACATAGCTACCTTTTCCCCTCAGAATGTGAATGTGGGTAAAAAAAATGATCAAATTAGATTCATATTCTTTCTAACACATTTTTTTCAATGAAAATAAGTTTTAAAGAAGAAAGAGTGGTTTTAAAGAAGAAATAAAGTCCATTAAATTTACCAACACAGACAAGGAAAACAGGGGGAAAAAATCTTATGCCATACAACTAATTAGAAGGCTTTTCAATCCTCAAATAATCACCTTTGTATATTATAATAACAGTAACTGTTGCCTATTGCAGTTTGGCAGAAATATGGAATATTAATAACATTTTCTTTTTTTTGTGTCTGCCTTTTGTAGAGTTCATTAATTCCAAGCCAAAAACACCTTATACGGAAAGCCAAGTTTAAAGAATGATGTCTCAGTAATTATGATTGCTGCTAGATGCATGAACACCCAGACATATCCCCATGATTTCATATAGTGATATATTTTGTCACAGTATAGAACCTTTCAAAATGAACTACCCCTTACCATATTTAGAAACACACAGCGTCTCCATGACAACAATACTACAGCGAGAATAAAAGTTACGCCTTCTTTCTTTGCATAAACATTTGGATGCAAATCTTCCCGCACAGTGATGTAGATTTGTGGGGCGTGTTTGAATGAGGAGTTTTAGGACAGAGTGGACGAGTCTCAACTTTTATAAAGAATATCTCTTTTGAGTTTGAGACTTTAGTCTTTGCAACTTTATGGATCTTTTGTATGCACAAACTGCTTGTAACACTCCAAAAACAAAGGAAAACTTGAAATTGTATCATATTACCCCTTTAATAAGAATGTGAAACCTGTATTGTAGGCTGCACTGTGGACTCGTATATTCAAGCATCATCTGGATCTTGGACACAACAGTCAGGCATACGAGGCCCTGACACAGAACCCTGATTCTAGCAGGTACAGTGCACTGACATCATTTCCTTCTCCACAGTTTAAAGTGAAATACGTGACCTCAGTATTGTCTGTGGTTGCAGGCAGCTGGACTGTCTCCGACAGCTGGTGGTGGTTCTGTGTGAGCGCGCTCAACTCAGGGATCTCGTCCAGTTCTCGTTTGTTAATTTACATGATGAGGTAGGTCAGAATACCCTCTCATACATGAGCCTTACAGGCATTTATTATTTCAATTGTTGAAACATACTTTTATGGGTTTAATCTCATTACATTTATCAAAGCCTCTGTAACTTTAGTATAGGGACCAATTCTGACTATTAACTCGTTGGTTATTATCATGCGTATTAAGCACAAATTCTGCATGACCACATTATATTCTACATCCCTAATCCTACCCAATACATAAACTTAACAACTACCTTACTAACTATTAATATGCAACAAATTAGAAGTTTATTGAGGTTTGTTAATGGCGAGAATTTGACCGTAATTGGAGAGTGTGACCAAAGTCTCTGCTGTTGAACATACAAATAACCGCAAATGATGTCACGGTTTCATTTTTTAATCTTTATTCTTGAAATGATTATTAAACTTGCTTCTCCTGCATCCTGTTCTTCTGCTATCCAGAATTGCAGAGCGTAAATTTTTCACTTTTTAATTTTCTTTAATAATATTATATACACTCTACTCGTTATATTCCCTTGGAATTAAATTGTCACCACTGTGAGGTGATTTCTAAAAGTGACAAATTTCAACACTGATTATGTAAATTAATAATTATTAGCTTCCCCTGGCTACCACTGCTTAAAAGTGGCACTTTTAACATGCCATTCTTACAGTTTCTACAAAATGTATAGCCAGCTACATAACCTTACCTTTATGACTCGTTTAAAGGGATAAAGAACTACTGGGAATGTTCAAATCATGTCGGAGAGATTGTATTTATGAGCTGAATGCACGTGAACGCCACCGCAAACTCGTTATTACAAGTGGGAAACTCAAAATATTCTTTAATGGCGAGAATTTGACCGTAATTGGAGAGTGTGACCAAAGTCTGCTGTTGACCTCTGTTAATGTGAACATACAAATAACCACAAATTATGTCACGGTTTCATTTTTTAATCTTTATTCTTGAAATGATTATTAAACTTGCTTCTCCTGCATCCTGTTCTTCTGCTATCCAGAATTGCAGAGCGTACATTTGTCACTTTTTAATTTTCTTTAATAATATTATATACACTCTAATCGTTATATTCCCTTGGAATTAAATTGTCACCACTGTGAGGTGATTTCTAAAAGTGACAAATTTCAACACTGATTATGTAAAATAATAATTATTAGCTTCCCCTGGCTACCACTGCTTAAAAGTGGCACTTTTAACATGCCATTCTTACAGTTTCTACAAAATGTATAGCCAGCTACAAAACCTTACCTTTATGACTCGTTTAAAGGGATAAAGAACTACTGGGAATGTTCAAATCATGTCGGAGAGATTGTATTTATGAGCTGAATGCACGTGAACGCCACCGCAAACTCGTTATTACAAGTGGGAAACTCAAAATATTCTTTAAGCCCAGAGTTTCCGAATTGGGGGCGTGTCAGTGAAAAAAAACCGTGTCGGATGCAATGGACGCAGCCAAAGAATGTTCTACTCTGTGATGTAATAGTGTGGATAAGCACCGCCCTCCACAGAAAATGATCAACACCTGCTTCTACATCGCTGCCTGTTTAGCCCCGCCCAACAATTCTACATCGCTGCCTGATTAGCCCCGACCGCCGATTCTGAAAAGAGATACAGCGTCAAAAATGGCTAGAACTTCACTCTCCGTAGGCCATTCTTATTGTTTAGCCGTGGCGTCAATTCTTGTATTTTTAGCAATCCGTTGTGTTGTGCTTTGTGTTCTTCAGGTGGTCAGCATTATTGAGTCTCGCGCGAGAGCTGTGGACCTCATGACTCACAACTACTATGAGCTCCTGTATGCTTTTCATATCAATCGTCACAACTATAGGAAAGGTAAAACTGATGGGTCAGCGTTACAGTTTTTGGAGGAAAGGATTAATTATTGAATTTAAAAAATCAAAAATAAAACTGTCTTGCAGTTTTATAGTTATTATTGATTTATTGTTCAAATGAGCAATTAAAGTAATTGTTATATTCAGGCAGGATTTGGCCATTAAGCCAACAGTTATATGTTTGTGTGTTTAAGCCGGCACAGTGATGTTTGAGTACGGTATGCGTCTGGGTCGTGAGGTGCGAACTCTGCGCGGTCTCCAGAAGCAGGTCAACTGTTATCTAGCTGCCCTCAACTGCCTGCGTCTCGTTCATCCGGACTATGCCTGGATTGTGCAGCCCTCGTCTGGAGCAGCGGTAAGCATCTGAAACATCTTTAATTCCTTATATGGAGTGCTCAGTCAGAGAATAGCTCAGTAAGAATGTGTATACACAAGTTTTAGTGAGTCTCACACAAAGATGTAGTCGATACAAAAATATCAAAAGAAAGCCAAGTGGCATCTGTTAAACAAAAAATGCTAGAGCTTTTCTCAGAACTAGTATTAAATGGCGTCCTGTTAGATTAACCACAATTGTTGTTTCAAGAGTCCAAGACTTATATACACAATGCAGAAGGCATGTGTCTGTAAAGTAAGGATGTTTTCCAAAATGATGCTGTGAATAGATTTTATCAGTTAACTTCTTAAACCTACAGTAAATCTAATCAGTACGTTGTATGAGTTTGGTGCACAAGTTTTGTGAAGCATCTAAAGATTTTTGCACAGTACTCTGTGTATATTTCTGTAACACAATGTTGTTACATATATTAATGTATTTTAATATATATCATATCATGACTTGACTTGACTGTTGAGCAGTATGAGCGACCAGGCACATCACCGAAAAGGAACTATGATGGAGAATTTGCTGCAAATCCAGGTAATTACTCCCAAAAACACTCTAAAAATGTGTGGACTATACTCTGTTTTCCCCACTTTAATACTTAAATATGATCTATTTGTGTATGCTAGTAGTTATATTGGTCATTCAGAATTCAGTATTTTTATTGACAGGTGAAGAACCTGAACACTCAATTGTCCATTAAACATTTTACGACATGTAAACTTATCATTAATTAAAATGTTCAAAATGATAGTTAGCCTAGTTAATGCCTTAGTCTTGATACAAACAATAATTGAAGATGATTAAAATTGAATATAGGATGTAGCATATAGGATGATCATTGTAGTATAAATCTGGTTCTTGTAATCAGTCAGTCTGAAAGACAATGAAATTATCATTTTGACCAGTTTAATGAATGAATGATGCATGTTAATGAATCATGAACTGAATCAGCCAGCACAAATGCTGAATGAATATATCATTTCTTATCAAAATATTGTATGTATGCTGTTCAAAAGTTTGGGGATCTGTAGGATTTTTTATGTTTTTAAAGAAGTCTCTTCTGCTCATCAAGGCTGCATTAATCACAAATACAGAACAAACGGCAATATTGTGAAATAGAGTAACAATTAAAAATAATAATAATCTTTAAAATATAATTTATTCCTGTGATCAAAGCTGAATTTTCAGCATCATTACTCCAGTCTTCAGTTGTCACATGATCCTTCAGAAATCATCCGATTATGCTGATTTTATTATCAGTGTTGGACACAGTTGTGATGCTTAATATTTTTTTGGAACCTGTAATGCTTTTTTCAGGATGCTTTGATAAATAAAAAGTTAAAAAGAGCAGCATTTATTTGAAATATATAATTTTTTCTAACAATATAACTCTTTACTATCAATTTTTGTCACTTCAACTCATCCTTGCTGAATAGAAATATTCATTTCTTTCAAGATGGAAAGAAAAATGTACTGACCCCAGACTTTTGAACAGTAGTGTATATTGATACAAAGGATTTCTGTTTTGAATAAATGCTGTTTTTCGTAACTTTTTATTAATCAGAGAGTCCTGAAAAAATATCACGGGTTATAAAACAAAATATTAAGCAGCACAACTGTTTCCAACATTGATTAATAATAATAATAATAATTAGCATTTTAGAATGATTTCTGAAGGATCATGCTACGACTGAAGACTGGAGTTATAATGCAGCTTGGATCACAGGAATAAATTATACTTCAAAGTAAAATATAAAACTTATTTTAAATTGTAATAAAATGTCATAATATTACTGGGGTTTTTTCTGTATTTTTGATCAAACAAATGCAGCCTTAAGCACAAGAATCTTTAAAAACATTAAAAACCTTACTGATCCTAAATTTTTGAACAGCAGTGTAGATTTTTAAAACTATTGGCCTATTAATCTGATAATCAGTGCATTTTTGATATAGTTATATCAGCAAAATCTAGTGTTGTGGTGTTTTTAAATGCTGCACGTTTCAAATTTGTTTGTCATGTGGTCACAGTAGGTCAACAGATCGACATTCTTGAGCTGAAAGACTTGGAGAAGGAGTATGTTCTTGCTCGGAGTCGTCTGACATTGGCTCAGCAGGACCCCCCCTCAGCCGCCATCGCAGGTAATGACATGAAGGATACATGCTTGCTTTTAGAAGACACTTTTGTCCAATTTTAAATGATATTGTCAGTATCACTGGTATGACAATCTTATATTCTGCATTATGTACAGTTGAATTTTTCTAATGCACTTGTTTTACAGTTTAGCTTTCTTGAGCTATGAACAATCTTAAAACTACATCCAGGCTTCTGGTGATTATGGGATAATGCAAAAAATGTACCTTACACTTCAGAAACTGAACGTCATATTTTTGTGTATTGATTTACAGGGTGAAACAGGTTAACGTGAACATTTAGCCTGAATAGTGTGAACTATTGCCTGAGCTTTAACTCTTAAACCGCCAGAGGTCGCTGTATACCTAAAACTGTCAGCAGGTAGAATTTACCCATGCACATGACTACTGTTTTGATATAGCTAAAAAAGCGTATTACGTCACTGTATTATGCCACTATCTACACAAATTAATGTCTAGAGTCATAAAATGATTATTTTTAGTCATCAACTATTTATTTGTCCTGTTTTAAGTTCACGGCTATTTTAAGCAGGCTACACTAATCACTTCTTGTAACGGTGAATATAAATTCACCTGCTATGACAACGAGAATTAGAAGAAAATAAATACATATTTGGGTGGTGTTATATTATAATACAATGTTTTAAGATAAACCATATTATTTAAATTACTACAATACTCCAAATATACTATAATGAGCAATAATAATTCACCACACTGCACTGCATAGGATGCATGATGCAACGACAAATTCAATTGCAGAGTTTCACCTAATTATTCATTTTTTTTAGTTATCGCTTTTCGGTTATAATTTGAGTAAGAGAACACCACCAATAAACTTGAAGTAATCACAAAAATTGTTTTATTCATTACATCATAGATAAATTTTTTTTTTCAGGAAATCGGCAGACTAGAATTAATAGCAACACAGTAGCAAACGATAAATAATTGCAAAACAAAAATGTATAAATAATCCATTTTTAACAGTTATGAGTAAACAGTCACATTTTGTGACTGTTTACAGTAAGCCAAAGCGTTGCTCAATGACAGCACAACAATAAAGGTGTGACATGGGTAAATTTGACCCAATGGTGCTTATAGGTATAAATGCCCCGTTTTTTATTTTTTAACAACAGGGGATTTGTAAATAACACTATTTTAGTAAAAGTCAATAATTAGGAGACTTGGATATTTTGTTGAAAATCTGTTATGTACAGTTGAAAAACTTTACCCCGTGTTGCTTCTAGTGTTAAAAGGTTAACTTGATCCTGGTGTTATTTCTCTGACAGGAGGTGCATCTTCACAAGAGATGGTGGCTCTGCTGGTGCAAACAGGACTTTTCGACACAGCCTTGACACTATGTCAGACCTTTAACTTGTCCCTCACACCTGTCTTTGAAGGACTGACCTTCAAGTAAGTTGATCGCTCCTGTGTCTGGCTAGTCAAAATCAGCTGGTTGTTTTTTGTTCTGACTTCTGCACGGCATATATTTCTGTGTGTGTGTAGGTGTATAAAACTGCAGTATAAAGGCGATCAGGACCAGACGGAGGTGTGGAACTGGCTTGCAGCTAATCAGTTGCCAACTATTATTACTACTAAAGATTCCAGGTCTGTTAAGATACTAAAATACTCATTACAATGAACTCTGCTCTGTGTCTTCCTAAACTGAATTTCTCTCCACACAGCGCAACAGATGAAGCTTGGCGGCTGTTAGCTCATTATTTGGAGAAATATCCCTCACAGAACGCTCAATATCATCGCTGTGTCATCAACAAGCTGCTGTCACATGGGGTGCCAGTGCCTGATTGGCTGCTCAATTCCTTCAAGGTGGATGTTTTTAGTTTTTTTTTAGTCAGCATTACATCTAATAGGCTGGGGTCATGAATTCAAAAATTGTTTTCCTTAAACCTTAATAAAAAGTGGAATAAATGTGTTTTTGGACAAGCAAGTTTTATTGAAATGAAGCTGGCAAACAACTTTTGTACTTCATGTTCTTTATTTCTTAGTAGAGATAATTACATCAGACTGACTGCACAAAGATCAGTGCCCACTACTTCATCACCACCTCTTTGACCCGCACACTGTTGCGTTAGTGAAGTGATGTAGGACCCTATGATTTCCGCGGTGTGGAAAACGCGGACAATCAATTTATAAAAACGGAAGGTTATAAATTGATTCAGTTTATACTCAGTTTAACCTGGAATCTCACAGAGTTTGTCAAAGTTTGGATGAATTATTCAAAAGTAGGTCATTATTAAAACAAATTGCGATATAATATCTGTAAATATTAAGCTGCAAAAAGACTTTTTAAATATAAATCCTGCATGTCCCTGTGTGAATCAAGGACGCAGATGCACAATTTCGTTTACTACACACACTGAAGCGCGTGTGACACTCGTGCCGATTTCAGCTTCTGTCGTGTCTCTAAATGAGGACATAAATACATGAACATCTCCAGAGCTGCTCTGAGAGTCAGTTCCTGGGCATTTTACCCTTTGATTTGAGTAAAAATAGCGTCTCATATTCACACAGAAATTTACCCGTCCAAATAAAAGTTCTGTTTAACTTGAAAACATTGTGTCAGAAATGTATTACTTTTTATTTAGTAGAATATACATAATACTGTTAAAAAGTTGTTAAAACCTTATGTTTAAGGAATAATCGCACAGCATTTCATGTTTTAATTTTAATTGTAGCTAAATCTCTATTCTTTGCCAAAAAATTAAATTTTTAATTTATTCATTAAAAGATAATTAATTTAATGTTTAATGCCTTCATTTGATAACCAGAAAAAATTAAATGCACGACACAGAAAAAAAATTTCAGAAGGCTACTGAAAGAATAAATAAAATTTGTTTTTATGCATTCAAATAACCAGACATGCTGAAACACAGAATTTTTTAACAATAAATGTGAGAAATAATAAAACATTTCATGGGGCCCTAAATTTAGTTAAACTTATAATAAATTGATGTTAAATTGTGAAAGTTTCATGATTTTAATTCATGACATGCTTTTTGATTAATACAATTTAATTTAACCATTAAAAAAGGAGTCTAAAAAAAATTCAAACAGAAAGAAAAAGGAATCCAGAAAAGTTTAGCATATTGACCCGAATATAAGGCAATGTTTTTTTTTCTTGGAAATACATCTGAAAAAATGTGGTCGTCTTATATTCTGGGTCTATATTTTGACATGTAAAATACACCTGCAACAATAGGTGGCACCAAATACGCGTAAAATGAGTGTGCCGTGAAATTCATAAACGTAATGTAATGAAAAACGTAATGTGTGTTGTAAAGATCGCGAGTGAAAACAAAAGAAAAGATTACAGCGGCATGAGTCGTGACTGTCATGTTAGCCTGATGGACCAAACTTCCTCTGTAAGTGATTTTAAAACGTAACGCAGATCTGAATGCAATAAGATTTAACTTCTACTGTAAATAAAATTTTGGTAGGCTACTATGAGATGGATAGCCTAATTGTTAATATAATTCAGATGGGCTACCTGTTATTTTTATGGTTTATCAAAAATTGTATATTTTTAAATGTGATTGTTGGTACAATGTAACAGTATTTACCATACTTTCAAAAAAAATTAAAATAGGAAAAAATATGCAATATGAAATTAATTTAAGAAAAAATTTTGTTTTTTGTCTCAGTAAAACAAGATTTTGTTTTCAAAAAGCCTTTTTCCGGAAATCTGGAAACAGGGGGGTCGTCTTATATTCGGGTCAATACAGTAAATGGAAAAAGCAGAATTTGGGGTGGGGGGTAGAATTTGTGAAAAAATCAAATGGCTTTCATAGGGCCCTAGTGATGTAAGTCAAAAAGGATGCTTGACCCTGTAAACAATGTTTATATCAGAACTAAAATCAGGGTTGGACTGGCTTTTCGTTTCTCTCCTCAATGTGCTTTGATGTAAAAAGCGTACTAACATGTTGTGCAGCTCAGCAAACATAAAATCAAAAGGAAATGCTATTCATGACCCCTTAAATTGATTTTGTTCGGTTAGTTTAATTATGATGACCAAGAGCCTTGTATAAAGTTGTGAACTGTTTTGTAGTTTACGACCAGTACAACTGTATATACAACAACATCAATGCTTTTACTATCTTTTATTTTATATTTGGTAATTTTCTATAAAATTATCCAGATCATTATCCCTTTGTTGTAAAATGATCACAGCAATTCAGTGTCCTATAAAATTTACTTGGAACAGATTTGCTGCTGTTGTGCTTCTCAAAATTTGAATATAAGGCAGACATGTTCTTAATAGATTTAGAAATATTCACTAATAAAAATTGCTTATTTGCTTGCTTACATGGTAAAAAATTTAAATAAAAGCAAAGCTTACTTTGCTTTCTTTTCCTTTTGTACATTTATAGACATGATTTCTACACTGTGTGTTTTCAGTTTCTATAACACTTAAAGGATGATTTTGTTTCTCTTTCAGGAAATTGATGCTGCATCACTGTTGCGACTCTATCTGAACTATGATCAGCTGGAGTCCGCAGCTGAGCTCGTGCTGGAGTATGTGGATGCTTTGCTCGGAAAGGGACATCAGTATTTTGGTATAGAGGTGTGTAGTTCTGACTACTATTACAACTTGAATAAGTATTTGATTTTTCTCACAACATTCCAAAATTAATGAAAACTTTATGGTCTGTAGTAGATATGAAGGATGTTATTTGCTAAGATTGCAAATAATGAATATACAGTTGCTATTAAAATTTTACAAAGTGCATTTGCAGTTTGTGGGTATATAAATTTACTTTACGACTCGATTTGTAGCAGTGAATGATGAGGTATCATACCGATCACAAGTGCAGTATGGAGTACCACAAGGCTCAGTACTAGGACTGTTGCTTTTCACTCTTTAAATGTTACCCATGGGAGAAATCATCAGGAAACATGGTGTTAGCTTTCACTGTAATGCTGAATGATACTCAGCTCAACGTAGTATTTCTGAAGAAACATACCAATTTGCAAAACTAATGAAATGCAAAAAACGTTTGAGGTTTTCATTTTATTGCAGAGGTTTTTGGTCCATGTAAAAACCTAGAACAGTGACTAACACTTGATGGCTGCTCTGTCAAGTCTTCGTCATCAGTTAGGAACCTAGGTGTGCTATTTGAAAGCAATCCATTTTCCGCTGATTGTCTTTAAAGCAGTGAATGGTGCGTTTTTATGGACATTTAAACTGTGGACAAGCAGGGTTGTTGTTTGTTTGTTTGTCACTATATTTGTTATCATAGCCTTAGTCTTTAATAACACATTTAGTTTGGTACTGTTCACAACTGTGTGCCTATTTACTATGAAATATACAAATTACATATGCATTTATGTTTAATTGTCATTAAGCAGGGTTTCACAATCCAGTCCTATAGAGCCTCATATTTCAGGCATCTCATTAACCTTTCAAATGCAGGAATAGATTTATAAAAGCCCTGCATTAAAAAAAAAAAAAACAGTAAAAACTTCTGAAATGCAATCCTCAGTGTGTTTATGTTTGCTTGATATAGACATCTAATCTTACTGGATTATTACACTCTTTGCAAAGGAATGTTTGCAAACTTGTCAAACATCTCATGTGCTTAAGATTTTTGTGCAGTGTATTTATTATTCTTTTGATTTCCTGACAGCGGCCGCTCTCTGCTACAGCATCCCTGGTATGGCTGCCATATACATCGATCGATCAGCTCTTAAGAAACCTCAGTGAAAGTCAGATCAATGAAAAGGTGAACCATTTTTCACTTACATTTGCCATGATTCCTGAGTTCTTTATTTCAGGATTATTGCATAATCGTTGCACTGCAAATGACGAATGTGGTAATTTTTCACCCATTTTATCAAATACAGGTCCTTTTCAAAAAATTAGCATATTGTGATAAAGTTCATTATTTTCTGTAATGTGCTGATAAACATTAGACTTTCATATATTTTAGATTCATTACAACACAACTGAAGTAGTTCAAGCCTTTTATTGTTTTAATATTGATGATTTTGCCATACAGCTCATGAAAACCCAAAATTCCTATCTCAAAAAATTAGCATATTTCATCCGACCAATAAAAGAAAAGTGTTTTTAATACAAAAAAAAAAGTCAACCTTCAAATAATTATGTTCAGTTATGCACTCAATACTTGGTCGGGAATCCTTTTGCAGAAATGACTGCTTCAATGCGGCGTGGCATGGAGGCAATCAGCCTGTGGCACTGCTGAGGTGTTATGGAGGCCCAGGATGCTTCGATAGCGGCCTTAAGCTCATCCAGAGTGTTGGGTCTTGCATCTCTCAACTTTCTCTTCACAATATCCCACAGATTCTCTATGGGGTTCAGGTCAGGAGAGTTGGCAGGCCAATTGAGCACAGTAATACCATGGTCAGTAAACCATTTACCAGTGGTTTTGGCACTGTGAGCAGGTGCCAGGTCGTGTTGAAAAATGAAATCTTCATCTCCATAAAGCTTTTCAGCAGATGGAAGCATGAAGTGCTCCAAAATCTCCTGATAGCTAGATGCATTGACCCTGCCCTTGATAAAACACAGTGGACCAACACCAGCATCACTGACTGTGGGTACTTGACACTGGACTTCAGGCATTTTGGCATTTCCCTCTCCCCAGTCTTCCTCCAGACTCTGGCACCTTGATTTCCGAATGACATGCAAAATGTGCTTTCATCCGAAAAAAGTACTTTGGACCACTGAGCAACAGTCCAGTGCTGCTTCTCTGTAGCCCAGGTCAGGCGCTTCTGCCGCTGTTTCTGGTTCAAAAGTGGCTTGACCTGGGGAATGCGGCACCTGTAGCCCATTTCCTGCACACGCCTGTACACGGAGGCTCTGGATGTTTCTACTCCAGACTCAGTCCACTGCTTCCGCAGGTCCCCCAAGGTCTGGAATCGGTCCTTCTCCACAATCTTCCTCAGGGTCCGGTCACCTCTTCTCGCTGTGCTGCGTTTTCTGCCCCACTTTTTCCTTCCCACAGACTTCCCACTGAGGTGCCTTGATACAGCACTCTGGGAACAGCCTATTCGTTCAGAAATTTCTTTCTGTGTCTTACCCTCTTGCTTGAGGGTGTCAATGATGGCCTTCTGGACAGCAGTCAGGTCGGCAGTCTTACCCATGATTGCGGTTTTGAGTAATGAACCAGGCTGGGAGTTTTTAAAAGCCTCAGGAATCTTTTGCAGGTGTTTAGAGTTAATTAGTTGATTCAGATGATTAGGTTAATAGCTCGTTTAGAGAACCTTTTCATGATATGCTAATTTTTTGAGATAGGAATTTAGGGTTTTCATGAGCTGTATGCCAACATCATCAATATTAAAACAATAAAAGGCTTGAACTACTTCAGTTGTGTTGTAATGAATCTAAAATATATGAAAGTCTAATGTTTATCAGTACATTACAGAAAATAATGAACTTTATCACAATATGCTAATTTTTTGAAAAGGACCTGTATTAGCTGTTCACTCATCCATGTACAGGACTGTTATATAGGGAGATCGTCTGGATTACATTTTAAGAGTTTTATTTAATAAAACTCTTAAAATGAGATTTAGAGTGCATTTAACATGCACTCTAAATCTGTGGAGAACCTGGAGCTAAACTACTTCAGCATGAGTTTGAAGCCTGGACTCTGTTTGTCTAGAGAATCTATAATGGTGCAGCTGGCTCAAAAGTTAAAAAAAAAAGGCTCCTCTAGGTTTGTTGTAATTTAAATGAACTGAATTATGAGCTACGCTTAATCTAATTTATAGAGCAGATTGGAGCTCTGAATGATTTTGTGACAAAAATGACCAGACTTTTAAAAAAAACATGTTGGGAAAGGCACTGAAAAACATTCAAGGCAATCAGGGTTTAAACTACAGCACTAAAACAATCAGGACTTCTAGTTTTGAAAATGCAATAAATGGGCACAGCCCAACAGATTTATGTGGATTTCAATAGCTTCTATGTGATTCTACACAATAAAGACATTCCAAGTAGGATGACATTTTGCATGTATGATTTTGTGACGTTCTCTGGCTTCTCTGTCTACAGATGTACAAGAACCTGAAAGATAAACTAGCGGAGTATCACCGACTGGTGGATCAGAGTAGCAGAAACAGACTCATGGCCCGTTAACAGCCAGTCAAAACTGCACTACGGACATGTACTTAGGATGAATAATGTTGAAATATTATTGTTTGTTGGCGTGTAGTTGCACGGAGCTGTTTGATGCCCCATGCTGAAAATGTATGGAATACGTATCTACATCTGCATCCATGATTTGATAATTAGTTCAGCCTCTTAAATAGAAAAATGTGTATTTTTATATAGACACTGTGTAAAACATCTTAAATTTTGTATGTTGTACTCTTCACTTAACTGGTGTAATTTAAATAAGGAATGCAATAAAACAGTTTTGTTTAACTGATGTGTTGCAGACCTCCTAACTTCCTTTTCAGTCCAAAAATAACCTATTTTAAAACCAAGCTGCAAAATCAGATCATTTTCTATTTGGCCAATTTGTAAAATCACAGGTGAACAAACTGGTGAAAAACTATGCTTCTGAAAAGCAGATCCAGGGATTCAGCAGGTGTTAAAAACCTTCATTTGCCCTTTCACAAATTAAGGCCTAAAAAGGTCTTACAGTACATTGAAGCAGAAGGATTTGAACTCAAAATCATGACATTAAATGTTGCATGAACTGCAAAAAAAAAAAAAGAATACTTTATTCACCCCCCCCCCCCCCCCCCCCCCCCCAATTACAATTATCTAAATGTCCTTAAGTCCAGATGCAAATTGAACATAAAAGTTAGCCCAGAATATTTTCTGAGGTGAGCACAAGAACAAAGGTCCTTCAGTTGGGTATGAAAACTGACAAATAATTAGCAGATATTTGTTTGTTGCAATCATAAACTCACTTTGGTCTCATGTAAATTAATTTGAAGAAACTTTAGACAGTCTATGCTTCTCCCAGAAAGAAATACTTGAATCATTTGCTGATATAATTGCTACAAACAGGTGTGTGTATATTTGGGAGGGGGACTTAAGTTTTGTACTAGATCATGATTTGGATATGACCAGTCTCAAGAGAAATAGAAAACACTAACGAAATTATTCAGTAATATTTTAATATACAATTAATCTCCGCACACCTGACGGCAATCGATAGGTGCATAGGAGAAAAAGACTATAAAGGAAAAACAAAAATCTTGCATACTACCAAACTTTGCAAAAAGTATCAAAAACGTTTTTGATACTTTTTGCAAAGTTTGGTAGTTTGTGGGATTTTTGTTTTTCAATACATTTTAATATAAAACATGGAGAGAAACCCATCTCAAGAAAAGACATTTCAGCCATTTCTCAGGCACACACACTGTATATTTTATTTTTATTTTTTTTAACACGAAAGGAAAACATATAGGATAAAGGATTGCCAAATTGGAGTCGTGGATATTTCTGACCATAGTGCCGGTTATCTGAATGTTAAATGAATGAGAGAAACACTTATGTTAAATAAAATTATATTTAGGATATTAAATAATTAGTCTGTAGTTGAACAAATTAAAACTAAAATAAAAAAAATAGAAGATATGGATGAGAATGACGATGGATCAAAAGAGATGGAAACAAGGCAGTTTGCTTATTTCAGACCTAAGGCAGCTGGAATATGAATATAAAAGGTGGATGGAGTGACATTACAACTAAAAAAAGTGCAAAGGAAAGTAAACAAATTTCTAAATGAAGAAAAAGAGAAAGCAAAACTACTATGAGATGAGCCCAAGGGTCAACTGAGTTATTGGCAAGATGGCTGCGTAATATTTTTCACTCTCTTTATCTTCAGCAGAAAAGAGAAGTGAATGACTCGGACTCTCTCGCGAGAAGTGAATCACATTTATTCTGTTTCATCTGCTGTTGCTACTGATGCCACACTTTCATGTGTATGCGCTTCATAGTTATTCATGAATTCAGGATCAAAGCCTGAGATGACAGAGAAAACTGATGATCAGAATCATGGTGCCAACAAGGCCTGAGTGTTTTTAATACAAAGAAACAAAAACATGCAGCCTTAGCTGATTTTAGAACAATTAAAGTATCATGCTGGATATAAACTGAATATTTAAAAAACTCAAATACTCATGTTTTATGAGTGAACTTAATACGCAGTTGACTGGAAAGCAAAATCTGTCATATTTTGAAAAAAAAGGTGGTCTAAATTATGCATACATTATGCTGTAAAAATGTAATTCAAAGTATAAAGTACTTGAGCATTTGTCAACACCTTTTAGATTTTAGTGACACAATAAGAAACCAATTTAGTAACCAAAATATTTACTATTCCTATGGGACCTTAGAAGAAGGTATTGGCAATTCAGTTACCCAGGGAAAAAGGAGTGGGGAGGGTCCTTCGAATCAACAAGAATATTTTTATTCTGCCCAGCTTTGTCCACTTCCTTGCTGGTGTAATATTCAGTATACAGTTAAATAGAAAGATACAAAGACACATAATGAAATTCTCCAACCCCGAACACTTATAGGCGAGAAAAACACACCTGGACAAACTAGAATTTACCCTAGAATTGTGGTTTTCGATTGGTAAACAACTAAAACTGGGGAAGGATCTTAGACTTCTGTTCTGAAATGGATTGCATTTCATAGAGAGCTTAAACTGGCCCTCAATGACACTACATTTAAACAGCGCTATGTGTGGTTACTCACAGTCGAAACGATTTAAAAAAGACATTTGGTCTTGGGAAACAGAATTTGTCTCAATATCTACAACTCAGGGATTTTTATATATGATGATACATCAAGATGGCACTGTGCATGGCCATTGTGCTTGGCTCTCCAGTTGTTCTAGTGTTTTTGTTAGTTTTTCCTGTTTTTTGTGTATCTAACACGATCAGTTTGACCAGGGAAGAACTGCTGAACATTCGGCAGAACACTCCACAAAATCTCCAACCGGTTTTCGATTATTCGGATGTTTTGCTGAACATAGTCGTCGGCGGAGCTGCAGTGCTCTTTAGATGCTTTAGGAAACAGGTCTGTGGATGATGCAGTCAACATGGGACTGCATTACACACTGCAACACCTGGACAGACCAGGGACTTATGTGAAGATCCTGTTTGTGGATTTCAGCTCAGTCTTTAACACTATCATTCCAGACCTCCTCCTGCCCAGACTAACTCCGTTCTCCGTCCCCACCTCTGTCTGTCAGTGGATCAACAGCTTCCTGACAGACAGGCAGCAGCTAGTGAGGCTGGGAAAATTCTCATCCAGCACCCGCACCATCAGCACTGGAGCTCCTCAGGGCTGTGTTCTCTCCCCACTGCTCTTCTCCCTCTACACCAACGACTGCACCGTCTGAAGACCCCTCTGTCAAACAGACAGGAGGTTAAGGAGCTGGCTGTCTGGTGATGTCTTAACAACCTGGAGCTCAACACGCTCAAAACTGTGGAGATGATAGTGGACTTCAGGAGAAACCCCCCTGCTCTCCCCCCACTCACCATCATGAACAGCACTGTGACTGCAGTGGAGTCATTCAGATTTCTGGGCACCACAATTTCTCAGGACCTGAAGTGGGACATTCACATTGGCTCTATTGTGCAAAAGGCCCAGCAGAGGTTGTACTTCCTTCGCCAGCTGATGAAGTTCAACCTGCCACAGGAGCTGCTGAAACAGTTTTACTCTGCCATCATTGAATCCATCCTCTGCACTTCAATAATTGTCTGGTTCAGCTCAGCTACCAAATCTGACCTCAGAAGACTACGGAGGGTAGTCCGGACTGCTGAGCAAATCATTGGTACAACCCTCCACACTCTCCAAGAACTGTACTTATCCAGAGTGAGCAAAAGGGCTGGTAAAGTCACTCTGGACCCCTCACATCCAGCACACAACCTCTTTGAACTGTTGCCGTCTGGTCGACGCTACAGAGGTCTGAGCACCAGAACGACCAGACATAGGAACAGTTTCTTCCCTCAGGCAATCCATCTCATGAACACTTGAACTCTTAATAAACATGAAACACACAACACTATCATACTTATTTTAACACACATACTTATTACATTTCAAATTTGCACTTAACATACCTGTACATACTAAATTGTCCATTTTTGTATATTTGTACATTATTTAATTTTTTTTTTTTTATTATCTGTGTCCCACCCTGTTGCTGTCATTCTGTCACACTGTGGAGCCACTGTCACTAAAACAAATTCCTCGTATGTGCAAACATACCTGGCAATAAAGCTGATCCATCAACTAATTAATATTTTGTTGGGTGTATATAAAACCTCCAGTATCTTCTCTGTACTCTCTTCTCACAGCAACATACTTTCTGTATACTGTTTATAAATTTGGTCTATTACATGTTTTCTTGTCTACTTTGAGCATAAATCAGTCATTTGTAGAGTGATATGTAGAGCGGTCTCATCCAGGTTCAGCTCTGTACGGCCGCTTCTGCACACACACATACAACCCGAATTCCGGAAATGTTGGGCCATTTTTTTAATTTTTATAAAATGAAAACAAAGATTTTCAAATCACATGAGCCAATATTTTATTGACAATAGAACAGATAACATAACAAATGTTTAAACTGAGAAATTTTACATTTGTATCCACTAAATAAACTAATTTTAAATTTGATGCCTGCTACAGGTCTGAAATTTTGAAAAGATTCAGCTGGGAGAACATCTAGCAACTAATTAAGTTAATTGACATCAGGTCTGTAACAAAAAAGGGATGTCTTAGATAGGCATAGTCTCTTAGAAGTAAAGATAGGCAGAGGCTCTCCAATCTGTGAAAGAGTGCGTAAAAAGATTGTGGAATACTTTAAAAACAACGTTCCTCAACATCAATTTGCAAATCTCATCATCTACAGTGCATAATATCATCAAAAGATTCTGAGAAACTGGAGAAATCTGTGCGTAAGGGACAAGGCTGAAGACCTTTGTTGAATGCCCGTGGTCTTCTGGCCCTCAGACGACACGGCATCACTCATCGGCATGATTCTGTCATTGACATTACTAAATGGGCCCAGGAATACTTCCAGAAACCACATTGTGTTGGTAAACACAATCTGCCATGCCATATGTGAACACGGTCCAGAAGCGCCGTCGTCTCCTGTGGGCCAAGGCTCATTTAAAATGGACTGTTTCAAAGTGAAAAAGTGTTCTATGGTCAGACGAGTCCAAATTTGACATTCTTGTTGGAAATCATGGACGCCGTGTCCTTCGTGCTAAAGAGGAGGGAGACCTTCCATTGTGTCATCAGCGTTCAGTTCAAAAGTCAGCATCTCTGATGGTATGGGGGTGCATAAGTGCATACGGTATGGGCAGCTTGCATGTTTTGGAAGGCACAATGAATGCTGAAAGGTATATAAAGGTTTTAGAGCAAAATATGCTCCCCTCCAGATGACGTGTATTTCAGCAGGACACTGCAAAACCACATACTGCAGCTATTACAACAGCATGGCTTCGTAGTAGAAGAGTCTGGGTGCTGAATTGGCCTAGCTGCAGTCCAGCTCTTTGACCCATAGAGAACGATTTGGTGCCTCATTAAATTAAAAATACGTCAAAGAAGACCACAAATTCTTTAGCAGCTGGAAACATAACAGGCAAGAATGGGACCAAATTCCAACACCAAAACTCCAGAAACTCATAACCTCGATGCCCAGACGTCTTCAAAATGTTTTGAAACGAAGGGGAGATGCTACAACATTGGTAAACATGCCCCCATTCCAAGTATTTTGAGACCTGAAGCAGGCATGAAATTTTAAATTAGCTAATTTAGAGGATAAAATTGTTTTAACATTTTTAACATCTATGTTCTATTGTGAATAAAATATTGGTTCATGTGATTTGAGAGTCTTTTAGTTTTCATTTTATTCAACAAAAAAAAATGTCCCAACATTTCCAGAATTCAGGTTGCGACTCTGCTACGCTCTCCGGCTTACAAAATTCACCTAGTAGTACGGTTAGTTTTAGGCTGGAGAGCGTAGCAGAGTTACAACTAACTTTAACTTTAACTACAGTTAAAATTAAAAGACTCTCAAATTACATGAACCAATACTTCATCTAGTGATGGCCAGATGAAGCCTCTTGAAGCTTTCAGCTTTTCAGCCAAGTGGTTCACAAAAGGGTTAATTTCTGGAGGCTTCATTTGCTCACAATACCACCTGGTGGCCAAGGAGTGTAAAACAAGCAGATGTATTACAGACAGAGGTGGATAATCCAGGGATCAGAAAGTAAAAGTCCTGCCTAAGGTTTATTCCACCCATGAACTCAGCAGATGATTTCACCAGAGGAGGAACAAAGTCATTTCTTTCATGTCATAAGCAAGTCTCAAGTCAAACCCCAAGTCCTCAAAGAGTTAAAGTTAATGAGATAATTGACTAATTAAATGATGATTGAGCATTAGTCAAGTCACCTTTATTTATATAGCGCTTTTAACAATACAGATTGTGTCAAAGCACTTAACACTATCAAATTGAAGGATAGAGTGTCAGTAATGTATAATGGTAAGATTAAACACTCAATTTTCAGTTAAAGGCATTTCATTATTGAATTCAGAGATGTCATTGTCTAGCTCAGTTTAGTTTAAATAGTATCTGTGCAATCAAATCGACAATAATCACCAACAAGTGTCCCCAACAAGCCGACAGCGGCAAGGAACCAAAACTCCCTCTGTGACAGAATGGAGAAAAAACATTTGGAGAAACCAGGCTCAGTCGGGGGGGCAGTTCTCCAGTTCTGGCCAGACAAAACCCGTAGTTCAATTCCAACCGCAGCCATGTCAGATTGTGTAAAGGGCTTATCTGATTCCCGTGGTCTTGTCCCGATTGGGCATTTGAATTTATAATTTTATAATTTATAAGTTTTTCATGTATATGATTTATTAATTTGTTATAATTCTAATGTATAGTTTAATGAATTTATTGTTTCTCGGCCTGTTTTTATAATATATATTTGTTTGTTTATTATCCTTTAAATTTATAGTTTAATTCATTTAATATATTTCTGTTGTATATATTT
The DNA here is from genome assembly GCF_936440315.1 of Barbus barbus. Lineage (NCBI taxonomy): Eukaryota > Metazoa > Chordata > Actinopteri > Cypriniformes > Cyprinidae > Barbus > Barbus barbus. The sequence goes on along the minus strand of NC_136728.1, from coordinate 1,515,715 downwards.
AAAATTTTAATTAAAACATAATATACAAATATGGAAAAAATTTATATACATTTTTAAATAATATAGTATAATAATAAAAAAATGATACGGTCTAAATCCTGACTGGAATTCCTCACAGATACCATTTTTCTCTAAGAAGGAATATAATTGTGAGGATGCTACCTTTTCTAGTATCTTTGACAGAAAAGGAAAATTTGAGATCGGTATGTAATTATCTACATCTTTGGGGTCAAGTTGTGGTTTTTTAATGAGAGGCTTAATAACAGCCATTTTGAAGGTTTTGGGGACATATCCTAATGACAATGATGAATTAATAATAGCCAAGAGAGGATGTATGACTTCTGGAAGCAGCTCTTTTAGTATTTTAGATGGAATAGGGTCTAACATACATGTTGTTGGTTTAGATGATTTAACAAGTTTATACTATTCTTCCTCTCCTAGAGAATGAGTGGAATTGTTCCTTGGGGGATCTATAGTGCACTGATGCGATACTGTAGCTGACAGCTGCATGGTTACAATTTTATCTCTGATAGTATCGATCTTGGAAGTAAGGTAGTTCATAAAGTCATTACTGCTGTGCTCTTGGGAAATGCCAACACCTGTTGATGCTTTATTTTTTGTTAATTTAGTCACTGTATTGAATAAATACCAGGGGTTATGTTTGTTTTCTTCTAGAAGAGACGAAAAGTAATTAGATCTAGCAGTTTTTAATGCTTTTCTGTAGGATAGGGTACTTTCCCACCAAGCTATACGAAATACCTCTAGTTTTGTTTTCCTCCAGCTGCGCTCCATTTTCCAGGGTGCTCTCTTTAGGGTGCGAGTGTGCTCATTATACCACGGAGTCAGACTGTTTTCTTTGATCTTCCTTAAGCGTAAAGGAGCAACTGTATATAAAGTGCTAGAAAAGAGAGAGTCCATAGTTTCTGTTATGTAACACTTTATAAGCTCAAAAGGGAATTGTATATAAATAATTTAATTATGATTAATTACAATTATTTATATCGGCTGACAGTAATAACTGTAGCAGAATTAAATTGCCATCAACTGCCATCAACCGTCCAGCGAACATTCAGTGTAAGTTCGTATCAAATCTAAGAAAGGATATTTCCTTGGCCACAGGAAATACTTTCCTATTAATGCATTAGAGCATGTAGCGAGGGTCAAAATCGTAAAGAGACATTTAATTTGCAAGGCAGAACCAGAAACTCATGTAATTTGTGCACACAACTTTTATTAACTAAACACTAACGCAAACTAGTCTAACAAACATACATACGTACAATCACTCATACATAGGGAAAGGGCAAATGAGAGTTGATGGATGAAACCATCAGGAAAACCAGAGAATGCAGTTATGGAAAAAGTAATTTAACCACCTGAGTAAAACCATCAGCGCAGTTTATAACGGGGTCTATAACTTGTACTAATAACCTCGGTTTTGTTTAGTTAAATGTACAATACTTGCAATGCATTTGGTCATGACGAGTGTCCGGAATGCAGTCTCAGATGAAAGTCTTAATGGTTTCAAGGTTTTGGATTCCTGATCACGTTCTTCCGGGTTGAAGAGTGATGAATTCCAAAGATGTTCTGAGGTAGAAATGTTCTTTCCAGGTAGAGAGTGGAAAAGAGCTAAGAAAGAGATCTGCTGAGGTCCTTTGTTGAATGGAAAGTCAAGGCCGAAAAAGTTCTAGCTCACATCCTCTTAGGATCTAACAAAACCGCAGACTGCCAGGGTGTCACTTACGTGAGAGCTTTATCTGCTATAGAGGTCACACCTGGGAGTCAAAGGGCCTATGGTGACTTGAACTTTTGGAGGGACAGTTTACGACTCTTTGTCTCCATGCATGGTAATTTGCATATGAACCGGATTGGATGTTGATATACAAACTATTAAAGATTCTTAGAACAATTTTATGTTGCATAGGTATCGACATATTTATTTATTTAGTCATTTAGCAGACGCTTTTATCCAAAGCGACTTACAAATGAGGACATAAGAAGCAATCAAAACCAACAAAAGAGCAACAACGTGCAAGCGCTATTACAAGTCTTGGTTAGCCTAACGCAGTACAGATAATTATTATTATGATTATTAATTTTTTATTTATTTTTTAATAAAAAGACAGATAAAATAAAAGTAGAATAGAGAGTGCTAGAGTTAGAGGGTCAAGTAAAGATGGAACAGATGAGTTTTTAGCCGTTTCTTGAAGATGGGTAAGGATTCAGCTACTTGGATTGAGTTGGACAGGTCATACCACCAGATGGGAACAGTTAATGAAAAAGTCTGTGAAAGTGTTTTTGTGTGTCTTTGGGATGGTACAATAATGCGTCGTTCACTTGAAGAACGCAAGCTTCTAGAGGGCATATAAGTCTGAAGTAATGAATTTAGGTAAAGGGGTGCAGAGCCAGTGGTGGTTCTGTAGGCAAACATTAATGCCTTGAATTTAATGCGAGCAGCTATTGGTAGCCAGTGCAAATTGATGAACAGAGGCGTGACGTGCGTTCTTTTCGGCTCATTAAAGATTAATCTTGCAGTGGCATTTTGGATTAATTGTAGAGGTTTAATAGAATTGGCTGGAAGACCTGCCAAGAGAGTAAGTAAGTAAGTAAGTAAGTAAAGTTTATTTATATAGCACATTTATCTCAGCAGAGCTGACCAAAGTGCTGAACAAAGTCAAAGATAAACATAAAATAAAACAGATGATACAGTAAAACAATACAACATAGATAAATCAAATTAAAATGCCTGGGAATAAAGATATGTTTTCAACTTCATTTTAAAAGTTGTAATAGAAGGTGCAAGGTGAATGTCCAGTGGCAGTTGATTCCAAAGACGAGGGGCAGCAATCGAAAAAGCTCTATCACCCTTTGTTTTTAAACGTGAACGCGGGACAACTAAAAGAGCCCTGACAGAAGATCTTAGAGATCTGGAGGATGAATGTAGAGTAAGATGATCTGTGAGATAAGATGGGGCTTGACCATTAAGTGCTTTAAAAACAAACAATAAAATTTTAAACTGAATTCTAAAATTAACAGGAAGCCAGTGAAGAGAGGCTAAAATTGGTGTAACGTGATCAGTTTTTTTAGTCCTAGTCAACAGCCTTGCAGCAGCATTCTGTACCATCTGTAAACGTGCGATAGATGACTGAGGAAGACCCAAATATAATGAATTGCAATAATCGAGACGGGAGGTAATAAAAGCATGAATGACTTTCTCCAGCTCATTAAAAGACAGAAATGATTTCAATCTTGAAATAATCCTTAAATGATCAAAACTGTTCTTGATAACTGTATTAATTTGCTTAGTTAAGCAAAGCTCAGAGTCCAGAATGACACCAAGATTCCTGACCTGGGAAGAGACTGAGGAGAAATGCTTGCCAAGCTCCTGTATTAAACCACTTCTTAACTTAGGGGGGCCAAAGATTACTTCTGTTTTGTCTTCATTAAGTCGAAGAAAATTATTAGACAACTATTTCTTAATGTCCCCAAGACAGGCCAATAAAGGTTCAATAGTATCGCCAGCTTTCAGTGGTATGTACAACTGGGTATCATCAGCATATAAATGAAATGAAACATTATGTCTCCTAATAACATCTCCCAATGGTCGCATATATAAATTAAAAAGAAGTGGCCCCAAAATGGATCCTTGAGGGACCCCACAGACAATAGGAGCAACAGATGAAGAGAACTTACCTAACTCAACAGAAAAAGACCTGTCTCTAATATACGAATTAAACCACTGCAAAGCAATACCCCCAATACCAAACAAACGCTCTAACCGGCAAAGGAGAATATTATGATCAACTGTATCGAAGGCAGCTGTAAGATCGAGAAGCAGCAGTACTGTATTTTTACCACTATCAACTGCAAGTAAGATGTCATTGAACACTTTAAGCAAAGCTGACTCAGTACTATGCTGTGCAGAGAAACCAGATTGAAGAGGTTCTGTTAATTTAGCTTCATTCAAAAAGGAAATCAATTGTGAATATACAACTTTTTCTAAAAGTTTTGATAAAAATGAAAGCTTAGAGACAGGCCGATAATTGTCAAGGCAACCTTCCTCCAAGCGCTGTTTCTTAAGCAAAGGTTGAAGTACAGCATGCTTAAAACATTTCGGGACTACCCCAGCAGTTAGAGATGAGTTAATCAATAACTGAATGGAATTACCGATTTCAGAAAAAGAGGCCTTAATAATCTCAGAAGCATTGCAATAGTCAAGTCTGGACAGAACAAGAGCCTGAACAAGGAGTTGTGTTGCATGTTCCGAGAGAAAGGGCCTGATCTTCTTAATATTGTATAATGCAAATCTGCAGGACCAGGCAGTTTTAGCAATGTGGTCTGAGAAATCCAGCTTATCATCAATCACAACTCCAAGGTTTCTGGCTGTTTTTGAAGGAGTTATGGTAGATGAGCCTAAATGGAAGGTGAGATTGTGATGAAGCGATGGGTTAGCTGAAACTACAAGCAGTTCTGTCTTAGCTAGGTTGAGTTGAAGGTGATGGTCCATCATCCAGCAAGAAATGTCTGTTATACACGCTGAGATGCGAGCAGCTATCGTCGGATCATCAGGATGGAATGAGAGGTACAGTTGAGTGTCATCAGCATAGCAGTGATATGAAAAGCCATGTTTTTGAATGACAGAACCTAGTGATGCCATGTAGACAGAAAAGAGAATTGGTCCAAGAACTGAGCCCTGAGGCACCCCAGTAGCTAGATGTTGCGACTTGGATACCTCACCTCTCCAAGATACTTTGAAGGACCTATCAGAGAGGTAAGACTCAAACCACTGGAGTGCGGTTCCTGAGATGCCCTTTCTCAATAGGGTTGACAAGAGGATCTGATGGTTGACTGTATCAAAAGCAGCAGACAGATCCAGCAAGATAAGTAATGAAGATTTGGAAGCCGCTCTTGCAAGTCTTAGGGCTTCAACAACAGAAAGCAAGGCAGTTTCGGTCGAATGTCCACTTCTGAAGACAGATTGGTTATTGTCCAGGAGGTTGTTCTGTGTGAGAAAGACAGAGACGTGGTTGAACACAACTCGTTCAAGAGTTTTTGCAATGAAAGGAAGAAGGGAAACCGGTCTATAGTTCCCTAAAAGAGTTGGGTTAAGAGTGGGTTTTTTAAGAAGTGGAGTTATACGAGCCTGTTTAAATGCTGAGGGAAAAATTCCAGTGTGAAGGGATGTATTAACGATGTGAGTGAGTGCAGGTACAACTGCAGGAGAAATGGCTTGAAGGAGATGAGATGGAATATCAAGCGGACAGGTAGTAGGATGACTAGAAAGGATGAGTTTAGAGACCTCTGCCTCAGAGAGTGGAGAGAAGGATGTGAACGAGTGTATGTTTTCTGGTAATATATGTTTGATAGATTGTGGTGTGGAAAATTGTGCAGTGAGGTTTGTAATTTTATTAATGAAGAATGTGGCAAAGTCGTCAGCTGTTAGAGATGATGAAGGAGGAGGAGAAGGAGGACAAAGGAGGGAGGAAAATGTTTTAAAGAGCATGCGAGAGTTAGGCGAATTGTTAATTTTGTCATGACAGTATGTCCTTTTAGCAGTGGAAACATTAGCAGAGAAGTCAGAGAGGAGTGATCAATATAAATTAAGGTCAGAAGGATTACGGGATTTGCGCCATACCCTTTCCGCAGCCCTGAGTTTAGAACGATGTTTTTGGAGGACATCAGATAGCCAAGGGGCAGAAGGGGTGGTACGGGCTGGCTTGGAAAATAACGGGCAGAAAGTATTTAAACAAGACGTCAGAGTGGAACAGAAAGTATCAGTAGCACTGTTAGCATCAAGAGAGGATAACTGTTTAGGGGGAGGAAGTGAAGATGAAACTATAGCAGATAGCCGGGAGGGTGAGAGTGAACGCAAGTTACGCCGAAAAGTGACATGTGGAGGGGTATGTGATGTGTTCATGTTGAGGTTAAGAGTGAGGAGGAAGTGGTCCGAGGTGTGTAGTGGAGTAACCAGCACATGATCAGTGGAGCAGTGTCGTGTGTAAATAAGGTCCAGTTTGTTGCCTGATTTGTGAGTAGCCGTACTCTCTTGAGATCAAAAGATGCAAGCAGAGTGTGGAAGTCTGCAGCCTGATGTTTATCTAGGTGGATGTTGAAGTCTCCAAGTAAGACAAAGGGAGTACCATCCTCAGGAAAGGTTGAGAGCAATAAATCTAATTCTTCCACAAAATATATAATATTGTGGCAGGGTGGAAGAATCACGCGACAAGGAGAGCTCAGGTAAATACCCCGGAGGGTGGATTTATTAAGAAAACAGGCGGTGATCGGTGAAGGTGCGTGCTGAGGTGCTCGGGGTGCTCTCCGTGCTCTTCCTTGGCGCAGTGGACCGGTGCAGTGCAGGGTGCAGGCTGGGTCGCTTAGGCGCTTGTTTCTGCAAAAGAGAGTGAAGAGAATGCCCATTAGTTCTCTGTCGCAGTGGAGAGGTCTCTCCCTGTCTCCAGGCCTCACGCGGCTTATCTGGCCGCGGGCTGATGGGGATCAGGTGCGTCCGCTTTAGCCTTGATGAGCGGTGACAGGTGTTCCTGGTGCGTTTCCAGGGCAACGCTGATGACAGATCGGGACGCTCGTCACACTCCCCCCCCCCCCCTAAGTGTTGTCCTGGGCCTGGCAGAGAGACAAGGTAACAGTAAGGGGGAAATTGGGGGTGGGTGGGGAGTGACCCCTGACAGACCTGCATAAGCTGACCAGATCCGAGAAAGCCCATCCGCATTTGCGTTGGAGGCTCCGGCTCGATGGCGGACGTCAAAGCAGAAGTCCTGGAGCGCGAGGAACCACCGTGTCACACGAGCGTTGGTATCTTTGGCTTTCGCCATCCACTGAAGCGGCGCGTGGTCCGTGAAAAGGGTGAATCTCCGTCCCAGCAGGTAATACCGCAGCTCCAGGACTGCCCACTTGACGGCCAGAGCCTCTCTTTCTACCGTGGCGTAGTTCCTCTCGGCTGGCGTCAGCTTCCTGCTGATAAACAAGACGGGATGTTCCTCACCTTCCTGGACTTGTGACAGGACGGCTCCCAACCCCGTCTCGGACGCATCTGTTTGTAGCAGAAAGGGGCAGCCGAAGTCCGGGGCGCGCAAGACGGGTTTCTCCGTTAGCGCCCGTTGGATTCCTCTGAACGCCTTCTCCTCCTCTGGTCCCCATGTGACGCGCTCAGGCTGCCCCTTCCTGGTTAGGTCTGTCAAGGGGGCGGCTAGAGAGGAGAAGTTAGGGATGAAGCATCTATAGTATCCCGCCAACCCTAAGAATGCTCGTACCTGGGTCTTTGTGTTGGGCCTCGGAGCAGCGCGGACGGCCCCCACTTTTTTGTCTTGCGGCCGGATGAGGCCCCGTCCCACCTGAAAGCCCAGGTACTTCGCCTCATAGAGCGCCAGATGACATTTGGCAGGGTTGGCGGTGAGCCCAGCCCGTCGAAGGTCCGTCAGCACCCTCCGCAGACGATCCAGATGGTCCTCCCAACGCTCCGAATGGATGACCATGTCGTCAATGTAGGCGGCCGCATACTGCTGGTGCGGCCGCAGGAGGACGTCCATCAGCCTCTGGAACGTGGCCGGAGCTCCGTGTAGGCCGAAGGGAAGGACCCGATATTGCCAGTGGCTACTGGGGGTGGAGAAGGCGGTCTTGGGTTTGGCGGATTCGGTCAATGGCACCTGCCAATAGCCTTTGGTGAGGTCCAGGGTAGAGATATATCGGGCCCTCCCGAGGCGGTCCAGGAGCTCATCCACCCGGGGCATTGGGTATCCGTCAAATTCGGAGGTTTCGTTGAGGCGGCGGAAGTCGTTACAAAAGCGGAGGGTGCCGTCCGGCTTTGGTACCAGGACGATGGGACTGGACCATGGGCTATGGGATGGCTCGATCACCCCCAACTTCAGCATATGTTGGACCTCTTCCTCAATAGCCCGCCGACGAGCCTCAGGGATCCGGTAGGGCCGTTGCTTTACCACAAGTCCTGGGGGCGTCTTGATGTCATGTTGCAGGAGGTTGGTATGTCCTGGCACCGGGGAGAACACATCTGGGAACTGACCGACCAGGTGCCGCAGCTCAGCCTTCTGTGGGGCCGAGAGTTCCGGGTTGATGTCCACCGTTACTGGTTCCACGGTGGCCAGGGCAACGGTTGGCGCCGGGGCCCCTACCCATTTCTTCAGGAGGTTGACGTGATATAACTGCTCGGGACTGCGTCTTCCGGGCTGACGCACCTTATACGTGACGGGCCCCACACGCTCCACCACCGTGTAGGGCCCCTGCCAAGTGGCCAGGAACTTGCAGGCGGACGTAGGAACCAGCAACATCACCCGGTCGCCTGCTTGGAACTCTCGGGGCTGAGCTGGGCGGTTGTAATGTCGTTGTTGGGCCTGCTGGGCTTTGGCCATATGCTCCCGGACTAATGGCATGACCCGGTCTATGCGTTGCCGCATTTCGGTGACGTGCTCAACGAGGGACCGATGTGGAGTGGGCTGTTGGTGCTCCCAAGCTTCCTTGGCCACGTCCAACAGGCCTCGGGGCTGTCTTCCGAAAAGGAGCTCAAAGGGGGTAAAGCCGGTGGAAGCCTGCGGAACCTCGCGTATACCGAAGAGGACATAGGGCAGCAGTAGATCCCAGTCTCGCCGGTCCTCGGCCGCCACTCTCCGCAACATCTGTTTTAGGGTCTGATTAAAGCGTTCAACGAGGCCGTCCGTCTGAGGATGGTATACGGAAGTCCGCAGCTGCTTTACCCGGAGCAGGTGGCAGAGGTCAGCCATTAGCCGGGACATAAATGGAGTCCCCTGGTCGGTCAGGATTTCAGCTGGTAGACCAACCCGGCTAAAGAGGAGGAAGAGCTCGTGCGCGATGTTCTTCGCGGTGGCCTTTCTCAGGGGGACAGCCTCCGGGTAGCGGGTGGCGTAATCGACGATCACCAAGATGTGTTCGTGGCCCCGGGCCGATTTTGGCAACGGCCCCACTAGATCCATCCCGATGCGCTCGAAGGGCACCTCTATGATGGGAAGCGGAATGAGGGGCGAAGGGGGGGGTGTCTTGGGTGACGTCTTTTGGCAGACGGCGCACGCCTGACAGTAGCGCTTGACTTCGGCCTCCAGGCCAGGCCAGTGAAAACGATCCCGCAGGCGCTGCGTGGTGTTGTGAGCACCAAGGTGGCCCGCTGTGGGGTGGGCATGGGCCAACTGGAGGACGGCCTCGGTCTGAGAGCGTGGCACCACCAGGAGTCTTTTTTCCTCCCCCCTTCGCTCAGCGACACAATAAAGCAGCCCGTTCTCCACGATGAAATGTGGGAGAGGATGCGGTTTTGGCTGGCGGTCTTTCCCCTCCAACACGCGGACCTGGTTCCAGCAATGTTTTAGCCGCTCATCGTCACGTTGGGCCTGCCCGAATGAGCCCCTTCCTACAACCTGTTGATACACGTCAAAGAATAGGTTAGTATTATGGGAGGGGGACTCACCTTCTCTCCCACTATCGGTGGACAGGAGAACGGGGCGGCGTCGAGGTCCAGGACGCCGACCGCAGCGACCCCTCTTTGGGCTGGCAGCCTGTGTCGTCGTCGCCAACAATGCGTTGAAGCCCGGCCAGTCTCGGCCCAACAGCACGTCCACGGGCAGCGTGCCAACAATACCCACTTCCACGGGCCAAGACCCCAGACTCGCGGAGATGGTCACGCGGCGAGTAGGCACTTCCTGTGTGTCCCCATGCACACAGGCGATCGGCAGCCGGGTTTTTGTCTCGTGACGCGGAGGAAGCACTCTTGCATGGACGAGGCTGACCGCGCTGCCCGAGTCGAGTAATGCCTTGTGCGGCCGGCCATTAATCCGTATCTCCGCCTCGGGAGCCCCGCGTGGTGGGTCTTGAATGACCACACAGCCTGCCAGCCACGGTGGTGTCTTTGGGGAAGAGGGTGCCGTGGGCATGGACTCGTCCTGTGGTTCAGGGGCCACTGCTCTGCCTATTGGCCGCGAGGAGCCCTCCGGCGCGCGCTGCTCCTGGACCACCCTCCGGGGAAAAGGCAGCACACGCTCCCCGACGTCGCGGCGTTGGGCCGCCTCCGCCAGCTCGATCGCCTCCACGAGCTCCAATGTAGTGGTGGGGTTCCGCATTCCCACCGCCTGGCGAAACGCGCGGGGCAAGGCCCGTAGGAGGCGATCAATGATGACTCGTTCCGTTACCTGGGCCGCCGTCGGGGCTCCTCCCATGAGCCAGTGTTGGGCGAGACGCGTGAGCTCGGCGGCTTGGGTCCGCGCCGCGCGTCGAGGCTGGTAAACCCACTCGTGAAAGTGCTGGGCGGCGCACACCGGCGAAAGTCCCACACGGGCCAGGATTTCCCGCTTAACTTCCTCGTAGTTCCCAGCCGCCTCGGCGGGAAGGCTGAAGTATGCACGCTGGGCTTCCCCCGTGAGGAGAGGGGCCAACGCGCTCGCCCATTCTTCTGGATCCCATCGTTCGGTCTCGGCCGTATTTTCAAACAGCTGCAAGAAGGACTCCACGTCATCTTGGGCCGTCATTTTTGGGATGAGCTGGGTGGCTTGTCTCCGTGGATCAGGTAACGGAAAGCGCTGGCGGGCGGCCGCGCGCAGATCGACGAGTTCCTGGTCAACCTGGCCCTGCCGGCTGGCGAGATGTTCCACGATCTGTTGCTGGCGCAGGCTGACCTCCGTAAGCTGACGGAGAAGATCCTCCATGGTCTGGGGAGCCGCGGCTGCCTAATAACACAAACAGAAAAAAAAGGCGCGTTGATTACGGAGATCGCTTGTGGGTGAAATCTTCCACTAATCTGCCCGCATTCTCCACCAGTGTGGCAGGGTGGAAGAATCACGCGACAAGGAGAGCTCAGGTAAATACCCCGGAGGGTGGATTTATTAAGAAAACAGGCGGTGATCGGTGAAGGTGCGTGCTGAGGTGCTCGGGGTGCTCTCTGTGCTCTTCCTTGGCGCAGTGGACCGGTGCAGTGCAGGGTGCAGGCTGGGTCGCTTAGGCGCTTGTTTCTGCAAAAGAGAGTGAAGAGAATGCCCATTAGTTCTCTGTCGCAGTGGAGAGGTCTCTCCCTGTCTCCAGGCCTCACGCGGCTTATCTGGCCGCGGGCTGATGGGGATCAGGTGCGTCCGCTTTAGCCTTGATGAGCGGTGACAGGTGTTCCTGGTGCATTTCCAGGGCAACGCTGATGACAGATCGGGACGCTCGTCACAATATATATATTACATATAATATACACATATAATATACACTCTCAATTAGATCATCCGAAGATGAATTGATAGAGACCAAACATGACATAAATGAGGTAATATTAACTAATGTTCTATCATAATCATGCATAAAACAGGATACAATACGCAAAAACATTTACAAGAACAGTAATAATATACACAATGACCTGAAGATATGTGTGTTCATTCAAAGAAAGGTTTTTCTATGAATTAATTAGAGAAGAGTCCATGTCTCTTTCCTAAGGGGAAAAGAGGTGAGTTCCCGCATTCCTTTGAGCAATAAAACAAGTGTTATCAGATGGGTTGCCATGGAACCAGGGGCCCGGAGTCATACCAGCACCCAGTATGTGTATTGGATGGGGGGGGGGTCTGTGACCATTTGTTAATCTAATAACTAATTGATTTGTTAAATCAAATGCAAAATGTGTGTCTGATTGGTCCAAATGCTGCAGTTACATCATCAAGTTTTTCTGTGTTGTTGGATATGCTGAGGAATTAAGAAAACTCGGGAAGATTACTTGCAAAGCAGCCTTTTGTGTTAGAAGTGATGGTTGTACAATACTTGTAACAAGGAGTAGAATTTACAGTTTAAGCAATATGGAGTTTACACAAGACTAGATAATGATCTGAGATATCACCGCTTTGCTGCAGAATTTCAACACCACTAACATCAATTCCATGTGACAGTATTAAATATAGACTATGATTTCGACAATGAGTAGGTCCTGACACGTGTTGTCTAACCCCAATAGAGTTCAGAATGTCTATGAATGCTGATCCTAATGCATCTTTTTCATTATCGACATGGATATTAATGTCGCCAACAATTAAGACTTTATCTGCAGCCAGTACTAACTCAGATAGAAAGTCAGCAAATTCTTTAATAAAGTCTGTGTGGTGCCCTGGTGACCTGTATACAGTAGCCAGTACAAACATCATAGGGGATTTATCACTAACACGTGTTTCTCTAGATAATGTTATACGCAGTACCATAACTTCAAACAAATTATACTTAAAGCCTGCCCTCTGAGAAATACTGAGAATATTGCTATAAATTGTAGCAACACCTCCCCCTTTACCTTTTGGACGTGGCTCATTTTTATAGCAGTATTCTTGGGGGGTAGTATTGTATTCATCTGGTTTTAGCCATGTTTCTGTCAAACAGAGCAAATCTAGGTTATGATCATTGATCAAATCATTTACAAAAAGTGCTTTTGTAGAAAGGGACCTGATATTCAATAAGCAAAGTTTTATCATTTGTTTCTCTGAATTGAACACCAATTAAATTGTTACTCTTAAATTGGTTTGGACGTTTTTTGTATTTTCTAGTTCGGGGAAGAGACACAGTCTCTATAGTGTGATATCTAGATGAAGGAGTCTCTGTGTGCTGAGAATTAACTGACTTCTGTGACGTGAGGCGGCTAGCAGATGGTTGGTTTAGCCAGTCTGTCTGCTTCCTGACCTGGGCCCCATCTCTTTTTAACAGGTCAGGTCTGCCCCAAAAACTTGTCCAATTGTCTATGAAACCTATGTTATTCTGCGGGCCCCACTTAAGACATCCAGCCAGGGGCGTAGCCATCATTTCAAAAGTGGGGGGGACGGAATGTCTAGTGTTTTACCTGTTTTTTTTTCAGTTAACCCTTGTCTAATTGACAGGTTTTATTTTTAATCATACCTTTTTGCTTAATATTCTTTATGATTATATTATTATATATGATTATAAAACAGAAGGAAAGAAAGAGAGAAAAAAGAAAAATAACGAAAGAAATACAACAGCTTGTCACTGGGACAGTACCATTAAAAGGACATCTTTGTACCTTATTTACCCCAAAAAGTTTCATAGTTGTACATTACGGTACATATTGGTATTCTATATGTGCACCTTTTTGAGTGTAAGTTACAAAGATGTCCTTATAAGGGTACTATTGTTTACATATTTCAGATTGTATTTTGTGAGTGTTGTATGTAGAGTACATGGCACACAGTAATGGATACTTGCACATTCACATACTTCTTTATTCTGTTCTGTTCTATTATACATTAGTCTGATTATTCTATGTTAAAATAAATATCTTATCATAGACAATGCTGTAAATAATCTTTACCTCTGAAGCCTCACTGAAACTCTCTGCCTCATTCACTCTCAACTCTGAATTCACTTCTGCCTCTGTCTATAGCAAATAAAGTAGTGTTTGAAACATGTACATACAGGGAATAGTGACATACAGAAGAAAATAACTAATTAAGTACACTGCTGGACAATAACCAATCATTTGTATCCTAAATTATTTTTAACACTTTAGAATGATAAACATATTCACTATTAACTATGACTTTTGCTTCAATAAACTCTTCATTTACTGCTTATTAATAACTTGTAAGGTAGTCGTTGTAGTTGTTAAGTTTAGGATTATGGGATGCAAAATATGGTCATGAAGAATACAGAATTAATATGTGCTTAAGTACTAATAAACAACCAACATGCAAGCTAATAATCACCTACTGTAGTTAAAAATGATAGCTGAGAAGTTGTTCATCATACTCATGTTATTTTTTATTTTTCTATATTTGACTAATTATGCGTTTTCTATGATTGGTCCATATATAATCCTACAAACGCTTATGTATTAATAGATTTTATACAATATAAAAACAGCCAGGTGTTAAAAGACACTATCAATTGTTCTCAGCTGTGAAGTGTGTTTTTCTTGTGTGTCGTCCTGATTCTGCTAACAAACCTAGGCTGACTGTTTCTTGTTCATTCTTGACAACACATAAAAACGTCAAATTAGTGCAATAATGACAGAGCAGCCCTAAATGAAGATCGATCCTGTATCAGATCAGTGCTTGCATACTTGATTGAAATACATCATGTATAGAATTGGCAGAGTTAAACATGTCACAATGCTGCAAACGCTGTAAAATCTCAGTTCAACATGATCTTTATTCTTATTTGAAGGGTTCTGATAACATACATACATGTTGAAATAAAAGACGTTACAAAAGAGTTACGGAAAAATACACTGAAAATAAATAAGTGCATGTTTGTCCAGGCAGCTTTTGTTTCCCTCCATATAATGAACATCAAAACTTGCTAATTATTCAACAAGAGCAATAGGCAGAGTCACTCAACATTGTGCAACACTATTCGGATACTACATGACAACTTACGCTGCTTGACTTTTTCGTAAAAAAGGAGTGAAGAGTTTCTTGCCGCTTTGAACTCATCTCGACCTCTAATGAATGATGGACCGCGGGCGCGAGCCTGGGCGTGTCATGACGTTACAAACTGAGTGACTGATTGCCATGGAAATGTAAACGTCATGTATAAATTATCTTGTCTCTTTGAATTTTAAATCATTCTGCATTTATATACATTGCTCCATTAAAACCTCAACATGTCGAGAACACAACTGTCCAATTAAAAAAGTGCGGGGGACGAATTTACTTTTTATAAAAAGTTGGGGGGACAGGTCCCCCGCGTAATCTACGCCCCTGCATCCAGCCATTGAGTGACTGCAGTCTGCTATGAATCTCATCACCCCAGTAAGCAGGGAGCGGGCCAGAGCATATTACAGTATCTGACATCGTACTTGCAAGTTAACACACCTCTTTAACATTATTTTTATTGATCTTCGACTGGCGAAGTCGAACATCATTAGCGCCGACGTGAAAAACAATCTTACTGAATTTACATTTAGCATTAGCCAGCACTTTTAAATTTGCCAAGATGTCAGGCGCTCTGGCTCCCGGTAAACAATGGACTATGGTGGCTGGTGTCTCTATTTTCACGTTCCGTACAATAGAATCGCCAATTACTAGAGCACTTTCATCAGGTTTCTCAGTGGGTGTGTCACTGAGTCGGGAGAACCTGTTTGATGTTCTGATCAGAACAGAAGAGCGGTGTTTTGACCAGTGACTATGCCTCCTCACAGTCACCCAGTTACCCTGCTGCACGGGCTCTACCGGAACCAAACAATGTACATGACTCGTTGAACTAGTCACATCCAAAGCCGTATCTACAGCCCTCACATTCTTACTGTCCTCAGCTAAAGTTTGGATGCGTGTCTCTAATTCTAAAATTTTCTCTGTCAGCCTAACTATTTCCCTGCATTTATCACATGTGAATCCCTCATCGCCGACAGAGAGAGATAAACTGTACATGTGACATGAAGTGCAAATAACAAGAGGAGAAGCCATTACTCACCGTGATTGAGGAATGATTCACTTACCACTGTTGTTTGATGAACTCGTGAGTTCAAACGGAGCGAGAGAGATTAAACGGAGCAAGAAAAAAGAAAACGATAATAGGCGTGAATAGAAACGTGAATGACAAGCTAACAAATGCTAACGCATGGCACACGCATTGCACTCGTGGTTTTAGATTAAAAGCGACCGATCAAATTAGTCAGATTAGTTTGATAGATATCAGAAATATGGAGGGAATTAAGTTATATTTTATCACTTTAAACAACAGAGAGTGATAGTAAGATAGAGTTTCAGCAGAAAAGCAAAGCTACACGGCGCTACAATCGCAAACCTCTCAGCAGAACGGCAGACAGGAACAATCGAGGAGCAATCAATCATTAGCAATCAATGCATCATTAGTGATGAACACCTGCTGTTATTGTGAATTACAGAGGATCAGATGTTGATGTTTTATTGGTTAAAATGATGCCACCATCATGGAGAGCAGTGTTTGCTTTAGTTGGGCTCTTGACCCTTGACTCCTGTGATAGATCTCTCTCTGTAACATTACATGTGGTGTTGTAAAGCAGAGAGATCGGTGCTCTACAGTGAGCAGCTGTTAGCTACTTTTATATGACTAAATAATCGTCAGGTGCTGGCCTGATTACATCCAAAACAACTTTTTATTTCATTTATATTTTTATGTTTTGTAGAATCAATCCTGTGAAACTACAGCATGGAAGGGATATATTGGTCTAATAGTTATAATGAATTGATTTGAAATCTTCTGTACATAAAGCATATAAATATTTGAACTCTTATTCTAATTACACACATACAGACATCACGAACTAGCATATGAATCTCAACAATGGTGGCAATCAACAAAATGCTTAATGCTGCAATGCATGCTGGGTAACACCACAGTAAAAACTCCCATCATTCACTGCAGTATGAAAAATTATTAGGTGTGTTCGACTTCATGCAGCGCCATGAAAACCGATCGGCGGCTGACTTGAAGCAGTGCATGCCGTTTAGAAAATTTGTCCCGACTTGAACCGACGCAACGTCACTGTTGTTTTTTTTATCTATTTTTTATTGATCTATTTCTACTTTTTTATTTATATATATATATATATATATATATATATATATATATATATATATATATATATATATATTATATATATATATATATATATATATTATTTTATTTTATTTTTTTATTGTTAATTATTTACTTTTACTTTGGGCACTTAAATCTTTATTCGAAAGCTAAAGTTTAAGCGTAGTCTTTGTTATTCTCTGAACTTAAATCTGAACACCTTATTCCCGGTTGAGCTGTTGTTGTTGTTGCTCTTTTTGGAGGATAGTGATTGAACGAGTGTACTCTTTTGGTTCACTCAAACTTTGTTCTTTTCTTTTCTTGTTTCTTTTCTATATTGTTTGTGGTTCATGTCATTGTCTTTAATATCCTTTAATGCCAGGGGCCTCAGGGATAGTCAAACGAAAAGTTCTTTTTCAGAGCAGACAACACCCTCATTTCTAGACTCGGTTAATTATGTTAAGTTTATATCTGAAAGTGATAGATTTTTCTGTAATAGCATTGTTACTCCTGAGGAAGTATAAAGAGCAATTAAGAGTTTGAAAAACAATAAGTCCCCAGGGTGTGATGGATTTACAGCTGAGCTGTACAAATTATTTGCTGATGAACTTACTCCCTTTTTAACTCAGGTTTTTAGAGAAAGTATTGAAAAAGAGGCTTTACCTCCTACATTGATGCAAGGTATCGTAACTTTAATTCCTAAACCTAAGAAAGATCTTACCAATTTAAACAACTGGCGACCCATCACACTCCTTAACAACGACTATAACATTTTTGCCATAATATTTGCTAAAAGACTTAAAGATTGTTTGGATACTGTTATAGATGAGACTCAGTCTGGATTTATGAAGGACCGACATATAATCAATAATATTAGATTAGTTTTAGACTTATTGGATTATAGTGGTTTGCTGGAACATAATAGTTTTATTCTTTTCCTGGATTTTTATAAAGCTTTTGATTCAGTTGAACATAAATTTATATTTAAAATCAGTGGAAAAATTAGGTTTTGGTGAATATTTTTGTAAGGCGGTAAGAACTTTAAATATTATATATTAAGAATATTACAACTGTAGTAGCACAATTAAATTAAAATATGGTACTTCTCCTAGATTTTACTTGTCACGTGGTATTAGGCAAGGGTGTCCATTATCCCCTTATTTATGTTTACTAGTTTCCCAGATATTGGCTTCTTATATTTCTAATAGTGGTCTTCATGGTATCTCTATTGCTGACAAACAGATACTCATCAGTCAGCTGCTGATGATACCACTCTTTCTTTGCAAGATGCGGACCAAGTTCCTTTAGCATTAAAGTATATCCAGCAATTCCTCAAAGCATCAGGCCTGTTCTTGAACCTCTCAAAGTGTGAACTGATGTCCATCAAAGAATGTAATTTGTCAAAAATTTGTAATATTCAAGTCAAAGATCAGGTATCTTATTTAGGAGTTATTATAACAAATAATGAATTAGAAAGAAGCTCCTGAAATTTTAATCCATTAATTGAGAGTACTCAGAAAAAACTGAATATGTGGCTCCAGCGTGATGATCTCTCATTGAAGGAAGAATCTTACTAACCAAAGCTGAAGGTTTGTCAAGGTTAACATATGCTGTTCTCTCTTTGAATGTTGACACTGCCATTCTTAAAAAAATTGATACAATGCTTCTCAACTTTGTTTGGAAGAATAAAACTCATTTTATTAGAAAATCTGTATTTATGAACACCATTGAGAAAGGGGGGTTAAACTTTCTTGATTTCACCACTTTAAACAACACCTTTAAAATAAATTGGATGAAAAACTGTATCAATAAGCCCTCATCTCTATGGAATCTGATCCCTAATGTTGTTTTTTCCAAACTAGGAGGTTTAAATGTCTTATTAATCTGTAACTATAACATCATGAAAATCCCTGTCAGATTATCTCTTTTTCATAGGAAAATGTTATTAGCTTGGTCCCTCATTTTTAAACACAATTTTACACCTCACTCGTATCTAATCTGGAATAACAACAATCTACTGTATAAACAAATCTCTTTTTTTTTCTTTTCTTGAAAATTTTATTTTTGGGTCTCAACTTTTCAATCAAAATGGTTCAATCTGTACTCTGAGTCAAAAAACAATAAGAAAATGAGAGTTTTGTTTCAGATGGAGTCTATTTCTGTGCTTTATGTAATCTCTTATTGGAATGGTTTAGTAAGTGATATTTCCTGGAAGAAAGTTTGGTCATTACCTCACAAATATTTAATTACTAACAAAATGAGAGAAATTGCATTTACGTTGATTCATAGAATTTACCCGGATAAGTGCTCTTTTAAAAGACTTAAGAATGATATTAATACCATCTGTTCTTTCTGTTTAGAAAACAATGAAACTGCTTTACATTTATTCTGGAATTGCTCTTACACAACATCATTTTGGTGTGATATTCTTGACTTTATCAAATGTTATGTGAATCCGAATTTTGAGTTTACTTATAGCAATGTCATTTTTGGCTTTCATGAATGTGAAAAAAAAGGTGATACTTATTTCATAAACCTTATTTTCCTGTTAGCTAAATATCATATTGATAAATGTAAAGTTTCTAAATGCACACCTCTTTTTGTAAGATTCAAACTTGAATTGAAAATGTATTTTAAATCTATTGAATTCTCTACGAACTTGAAAGCAATAAGAGCAGTGTCTTTGTTGAAGGACTTCGCACTTCCCCAGGACTGAAAAACTGAATGACCCTGGACTGTTGTTGTGATTTGACGATGACTATTGTTATTGTTTATTTATTTTTTTTCATGCATTCAATAAAATAAAAAATAAAAAATTAATAAAATAAAAAGAGCCGTTGGGTTCGCAGACCATCGCCTTTGCAGGATTGTGGCAAAAAATTAAATAAAGAAAAAAATACAGCTTACAAATCTTATTTTACTTGGAAAATATCACATTCGTGTGAAAAAATGGACTAAAGCCAAGCAAAACTTTGAACATTTTATAAAAGAGATTAAACAATATGGTACAACATTTGATAAAATTAAGAACAAAAAAAAGCAAGAAAGACCTATGAAGCTTTTTGTTACTTTAAATTGTTGTAATTTTACCCCTGGCATGAATTGTTTTACTTATTCTTATGAATGTTTATTTGTTTTTGTACTTGCTTGTACAAACCCTTGTATAATTTTTGCATAATAATAATAAAAAAAATACTGCTCACAAATCTGTTTTTAGAACAGTAAAAGCTTTTTTACTGTATAGTCACAATGTTATATTGAGTTACACTTAATAAAAAAAACACTGATAAAAGCAAATATACCCCTACTTTATTGGTATTTAAATAGTATATGTTTATGTTGAACTTTATTCTTGAACAGATGGCGCGGTATTAAGCAGTATATAAAAAGTGTTTCTGTTGCTCATGAAAATATTTCTGAAACGTCCATGCATTTGACAAATATTGCATGTTATTCACTTCATCTGTGATCAGCAGTGGTGTGAAGTAACGAATTACAAATACTCACGTTACAGTAATTAAGTAGTTTTTATCAGTAATTGTACTTTTTTGAGTAGTTTAAAAATTGTGGACTTTTACTTTTACTTGAGTACATTTTAAGTGATGTATGGGTACTTTTACTCCGCTATTTTCCTCCGTTTGTGGTCGTCAGGGGGCGTAGATTACGCGGGGGACGCGGGGGACGTTTCCCCCCCACTTTTTGTAAAAAGGAAATTCGTCCCCCGCACTTTTTCATCGGACAGTTGTGTTCTCGACATGGTGAGGTTTTAATGGAGCAATGTATATAAATGCAGAATGATTTAAAATTCAAAGAGACAGGATAATTTATACATGACGTTTACATTTCCGTGGCAATCAGTCACTCAGTTTGTGACGTCACGACATGCCCAGGCTCGCGCCCGCGGTCCCGCGCTGTATCCATTATTCATTATTCGGTCGAGATGAGTTCAAAGCGGCAAGAAACTCTTCACTCCTTTTTTATGAAAAAGTCAAGCAGCGTAAGTTGGCATGTGGGATCCGAATAGTGTTGCACAATGTTGAGTGACTCTGCCTATTGCTCTTGTTTAATAATTAGCAAGTTTGATGTTCATTATATGGAGAAATAAAAAGCTGCCTGGACAAACATGCACTTATTTATTTTCAGTGTAATTTCCGTAACTCTTTTGTAACGTCTTTTATTTTAACACATATGTATGTTATCAGAACCCTTCAAATAAGAATAAAGATCATGTTGAACTGAGCTTTTACAGCATTTGCAGCATTGTGACATGTTTAACTCTGCCAATTCTATACATGATGTATTTCAATCAAGTATGCAAGCACTGATCTGATACAGGACCGATCTTCATTTAGGGGTGCTCTGTCATTATTGCACTAATTTGACGTTTTTATGTGTTGTCAAGAATGAACAAGAGACAGTCAGCCTAGGTTTGTTAGAGCAGAATCAGGACGACACACAGTGACAGGTGAGAAGAGTGGCTTTTAACACCTGGCCGTTTTTACATTGTATAAAATCTATTAATACACAAGCGTTTGTAGGATTATATTTGGACCAATCATAGAAAACGCATAATTAGTCAAATATAGAAAAATAAAAAATAACATTACTATGATGAACAACTTCTCAGCTATCATTTTTAACTACAGTAGGTAATTATTAGCTTGCATGTTGGTTGTTTATTAGTACTTAAGCACATATTAATTCTGTATTCTTCATGACCATATTCTGCATCCCATAATCCTAAACTTAACAACTACAACGACTACCTTACAAGCTATTAATAAGCAGAAAAATTAAGAGTTTATTGAGGCAAAAGTCATAGTTAATAGTGAATATGTGTTACCCTTTCTAAAGTGTTAAACAATAATTGGGATACAAATGATTAGTTATTGTCCAGCAGTAATTAGTTATTTTCTTCTGTATGTCACTATTCCCTGTATGTGCATGTTTCAAACACTGCTTTATTTGCTGTAGACAGAGGCAGAAGTGCATTCAGAGTTGAGAGTGAATGAGGCAGAGAGTTTCAGTGAGGCTTCAGAGGTAAAGATTATTTACAGCATTGTCTATGATAAGATATTTATTTTAACATGGACTAATCAGACTAATGTATAATAGAACAGAACAGAATAAAGAAGTATGTGAATGTGCAAGTATCCATTACTGTGTGCCATGTACTCTACATACAACACACACAAAATACAATCTGAAATATGTAAACAATAGTACCCTTATAAGGACATCTTTGTAACTTATACTCAAAAAGGTGCACATACAGAATACCAATATGTACCGTAATGTACAACTATGAAACTTTTTGGGGTAAATAAGGTACAAAGATGTCCTTTTAATGGTACTGTCCCAGTGACAAGCTGTTGTATCTCTTACTTTCTTTTTCTTTTTTCTATCTTTCTTTCCTTCTATTTTATAATCATACATAATAATATAATCATAAAGCATATTAAGCAAAAAGGTATGATTAAAAATAAAACCTGTCAATTAGACAAGGGTTAACTGAAAAAAAAACAACAACAAAAAAACAGGTATAACACATTCCGTCCCCCCCACTTTTGAAATGATGGCTACGCCCCTGTCGTTACATGCTTATTTTCATTTTATTTTTATCCATTAATATGATTGGATAGGGAGATAGTGTCTCGTGACTTTCGTCAAATCAAATTGTGCATAGAAAACTTTAATCGCCAACTGCTGTCTATCATGGCTGCTGGAAGTGCATTCCTCAAGCATCAATGCAGTCACATCTTCCTCTAATATGTTAAGGTAAATTTTGGATTTCTGCTTACTAAATGATTTGTATATATGCTTGCCTATCTACACGACCTGAAATTTGGTGTGAGGTCGCGGGTATTGAGTGCAGTGTTAACTCCCGCAAGTGCCACGTTCAGTAAATTCCCACTCACTTAAGAGCCGCGCGATTTGCGCTGCTTCGTCTCTCTCACGCGCGTTCAGCTGCAGTCACTTGGAAAAGTTTTTGCTTGTTGAATATGGCGGCAAATCAATGCCAATAATCACCGAGCACACAACTAATGCTGGCGCGCGCTGTAACTGACTTCCGCGAGAGCATAACAGATCTACACACGAGGAAACGGGAACTCTCGAGCTCATTCAAACCCCCCGCGCGCGCATGACATCTCCTCTGCACGCAATACAAGCCCTCGCGCGCGCGCATGATCATTCCCCACGCCCTCGCGCGCGCGCATGATCATTCCCCACGCCCTCTCGCTTGATCTTCTCTCACCTGCCGCTTTTGCTCGCTCGAACTCTTTTATTTTTGTCAGTAGAGGGGCGGGACTTACTGTTTTAATAACATCAAATGTCATTGGTTACTTCCACTTTTCCGGAAGTCAGTTGTGATTGGACGCCAGATATAAGATGACCCTTGACACTTGACCGACATGGCTTCATCAACGGAGCAGATGCATGTGAGTTTTTTATTGTTTATTAATGTATCATTTAATTTAATGCATTGTTAAAATAGATTCTTACTAGATATACACTAGTCTTAGAGGTACTAGTGATTGCATTCTTGTGTTGTTAAGAGATATTTACAGATTGTGATGGCGCATTTCCATGGTTATTCGCATTGTAAATCTACCAAAAATTTTTTTTACATTTTATATTTATAACACTATGATTTGTTATTTGCATTAAAATATTTAAAATAAATTGAAGCAAAATGGGAATGCAAAGTCATATTTGCTATAGTTCACCACTACATTACCACTACTCCCATTCACCATTATAGCCTATACGTTTACCCAACTAAAATTATATTGGTTCTGAGAACCTCAGAAATGTGAAAAGTGTCCATTAAATAGTTGTAAATATACTAAGGGCTTTGGATGAAAGATAAATTACGTGTTTATATCAATAAGCAAGAGTTGTTGTGTAAGTTTTTTGTTATCATCCTGTGTATTACTATTATGCCAATTTTAAATATAAAAGGAGTTCTGGCTTCTAAAGGTAAGATACAGTACACAGCATGAATGAATACACCCCTCTGAAACCCAAGAAATTCTGAAATTTCTCTTTACATCTAGTGCATCTTTAGTTTTTTTTAAAGATATGTTATGTTTAGATGGGGTGTAATCATTTATGCTGTGTACTGTATTGCCTACATAATTTTTCTCTTATTAGGTTATTATAGCTTACAAAAAGTTAGATGATTACGATCACTATATCATATTGTAATATCTAATGTTGCTGGGTTTAAGCACATTTTGTTCCTCTGTATTCTGCAGCAAATTCTGAAAAGGCATCTTTTGGAGGAGCTTCTCTCTAAATTTGAGAGAGCACTTTTGAGATCTCCACTTGACCTGGATTACATGGAGTTTGTGTGCCGTCAGCAGCTGTACCTCCTGCAAGCACTCTCAAGACATGCAGAAATACCCTACGAAATAATTCAGGCTCTGCAGGCAGTGTTTGAACTAGTTAGACAACCATCATATTTCACAGCTCCACATGCAGTGGTGGATTCAAATGTTGGTCTGAGAGGACGTCCAAGGTTTGCAATTGAAAGAGAAGAGTTAGCAGAGATGCTGCAGACAAACCTTCCTGTGCATTACATTGCAAAAATGATGGGCGTTTCCACTAGAACCATCTTTAGAAGGATGAACGATTTTGGCCTTTCGATCTCAGGGTTGTATAGCAGCATCACTGATGAGGAGTTGGATAACCTTGTGAGAGCCATTAAGGATGATATGCCTGTTGCTGGTTACAGAATGGTCAGAGGGAGGTTGCTGTCTTTAGGAATGCGTGTGCAATGGCAGAGAATAGCTGCCTCAATGCACCGCGTTGATTCAATTGGAATCCTTTCTAGATTGGCCAGCTTGGGATGTGTGGTGCGAAGAACGTACTCAGTTCGAGGTCCCCTTTCTCTTGTGCACATAGACACAAACCACAAATTGATACGGTAAGTTATATATTGTGTGTGTGTATAATTTAATTAATTTTTGTTGCACAAAAGAAAATATGAACTTTCTTTTTTTAAATCTTGTAAATAGATACAACATCGTAATATTTGGTGGTGTGGATGGGTATTCCAGGAAGGTATGTTTACAGTCTGTGTTGATATATTAAAAAAAAAAAACACGGTTTCACCATGTTTGTATTTGATCGTTTTACTAGTCATCTGGTATCAAGATCATTCCATTCACTATGATTTCTATGAAAAAATATTCCTGTTTATTGAAAACTGGCATGTGTAATACATTAATTTCCAATGTATGTTATATTTTCTCCTACCTATATTTACTTTGTTGCAATTTGTATTTGCAGGTCATGTTCTTGAATGCAGCAAATAACAACAGGGCATCGACAGCATACCACTTCTTCTCAGAAGCAGTCCAAAAATTTGGCTTACCATCTAGGTGAGTATAGTAAAGAAAAAGCATTTGAATTTTATGTCTGGAAATGTATTGTAATATTGAAAAATAAATCAGGGTCAGGGGAGACCAAGGAGTGGAGAATGTTCAGATAGCCAGGTTCATGTTCTCTTCAAGAGGCACTGACCGAGGAAGTTTTATATCTGGGAAAAGTGTCCATAATCAAAGGTAAATTACAATTTCAATTTCTAAAATGGGTTAGTTTAATTTATATTTTGTAACTTCAATAATCTGTAGGTAGCTTTTCAATGTCACTTATGTAACAAAATATTTTACATTTATTAGTAAGTGATCTCAAATGCCTTTCGCTGCATTGCTTTTAAACCTAATTATTGTTTCTAATAGGATTGAGCGCCTTTGGCGTGATGTCAGAATCATGGTTACTAACAAGTATTCAGACACACTGCATTCCCTAGAGGCAGAAGGATTGCTTGATTTATCAGTGGTCGAGGACCTTTTCAGTGTGCACTACACTTTTCTTAGAAGACTTCAGGCAGACTTGGACACATTTTCAGAAGCCTGGAATCATCATCCACTCTCCTCAGAGGGCAATCGAAGTCCAGAGCAACTGTGGCAGATTGGAATGATGCACACAAATATTGACCAATCAGAGAGATACGAGGTATGGTGAACCTGCTTTAGTTACTCTGTCACCACTCTGCTGTTTATGTATTACTCTTAAGTAGATTTTTGATTATGTATTTAACTGCTATACCTTCAGGACATGGAAGAGCCAGATCTAGACTGGGACATAGCAGCTTCCTATGATGCCTGTGAAGATTTCGGAGTTGTTGTTCCTGAATTCGAATCCCCTTTGTGTTCAGATGGGCTGAGGGCTCTCAAACTCCTGCTGAATTCAACTGGTGCTAATACCCCTGTCAAAGAACTGTATTTGCTTTGTCGGGAATTTGTTTCAACAAATAGGGTGTATTAGAAAAAAAAAAAAACACATCAAGCATAAAGACAGTACTGCATAGTGACTTTATTTTGCATTGAAGCTTACTGTATAGTGATATACATTTTTATTTCTGAATTGAGTTTTGGAACAATTTAGCAGCAATCTTTGCTGCATTTTTTGCAATGTGTCTATGATTTACAAAAAAAAAAAAAATAAACTACATTTAAAAATCTAAAAGCTACTGCATCCCCATTCTTTTTAAATACTAATACTAGAACAATAACGGAGAGAACTCAGTACTATATTAGTAATCATCTCATGAACGACCAAATTCTCTGCTATAGCTTACAGCCTGCCTCATAATGCCAAGGAACTCGGTATAAGTCCCTAGGTGCCGTGTAGGCAAGGTCACAGTACAGGAACATGCGTTTACAAGAGGGTAGCATAAATTGTGCTCACCATATCGTAGCTGACAGTCATGATCAAATTCTATGTGTATTTTAAATTTTTCTCTTTGTGCAGAAGTAATGGGAACATGTCCCTGACCAGTAAGCCACTGCATGAAGCTGCTGACGGTGATCTTCTCTTGTTCTGCGTCTCCTTTAGTGCAGTCCTCTGTTTTATCCACCTGTTCGTTGTCATCCTCACCTCTGCTCTCTCTACCACTGCTCCCTTCTTCTGCAAGAAAACAACCTGAACCATTTTTATGTCTGCACCTTTACTTGTATTTACAATACCTGACATTGTATTTTTTAAATAATAGTAACTGAGAGCAACATACTAAAACTGATATAATTTAAATATAATTCAGAGATGTTACCTTCGTCTTCAAGGCTTTGAATGAAGTCCTGCAAGTAGTTCACAATTCTCGATTCCCTCTGCCGCTTTACTGAACCCACCTCACTTAAAATTGGTGACAGGGCCATCGTGAGAAAATCTGCATCAGGCTGCAAAGAACAACCTTTTATTATACACATCTCAAAAGCCTTTATAAAGAAAATGCAAATAACAACACTTACTTTTGTAAAATGGCCAGGAACAAATAAAGGCTGAAATAAAGTCTGATTTTGTTTCACCATTTCATGGAGGCCATAGAGCTCCAATCCTTTGCACATCTGTTGTAGCATTGGTAGGATTCGCACAGAAGAATGCAGGACAACAGCACTGCATATAAGAGTAAATCCATAAAAAAAGTAAGTGTACAAAAAAATAACCTTGTGTTCATAAAGGTTAACAGTGGTTGGTTCAAACAAAAGAGACTGAGTATAGAACATTAACCCTTGTGTATCAATTAATAAAAAGTTACACATATGGACAAAAATGTCAGTGTCATAAAAATTAAGTTTGGGAGCACAGACTTAAGGTTGGTCTTATTTTAAAGAAGACCCATGGCAGATAATTGTTTAAGTAAAAAAAAAAAAAAAGTTATAGAGGTTTAAGTTTATGAAAATGATTTATGAACAATATTTTATATAAAATATATATTTTATGAAACATGTTTAACTCTAAAACTGCTAGAAAATCAAAACCAAAAATCTAAACAAGTCATGTTTCAAATTTGAGATTGATATCTCAAAAAAATGAGCTTTCAGTAAGATTTTGTTTGGGCGCAGTACCAAATTTTCCCCATTAGATGCCAGTAAAGTTCCACTGGAACACACAGTGGTTGGATTTGGGTTTTGCAGTAGAGTTTTTCTCTCTCAAATATTACAAGCACACAAACAATTTATCAAAGTGGCTCTATAATATGCAGAAAACAGGAATAAAGAGTATTTGCTTTATAGGCCAAATCTGAGAAAATGGCCATAAAAAAAAAAACATAAATTTAATTAAAATTGTTAAGCCTGGCCAACAAAATGAAATCCTATTAAGAAAGATTGCATTATTTTATAGTTAAATGGCCCTGGGATTAAAAATTGATTTCAATTTTTAATGGCTTTCAATGGGGAGATTTTTGTCCAATAGGTTCTGAGTGTAACTATTTTGTGCAACAACTTGTGCAAAACAATATTTTGTTTTTTTAGGAAATGGGGGTGAAATAGTCAAATTACAATAAAAACACACACCTGTGCCAAATTTATGTAGTTGGTATTAACACATACAAAATAAATAATAATAAAAAAAAACATCTACAAAAAAAAAAAAAAAAAACTGAAAAAGACAAATGTCCATAAGGATGCACAAGGGTTAAATGAAAGTAAAAACTGGGTTTAAACTCTTACTGAATCTCCATCAGATTAGAAAAGCATTTTTAAAAATGATTTTACAGACACCACCCACAGGAATTTCTAGTTGAAGAAATACTATAAAACAAAGCTTGAAAATGTTACATTTATTATATAAATTGTTACTTTTTAATGTCTGGAAATTACACTTTTGAAATTCACCAAATGAAATAATATTTTCCAGTACCATGGAAACCCCGTAAAAAGCAGGGGGAGTGGGTCTATGCTTATTATAAGGTTACAAAAATCTAACCCCAGTGGGTGGATCGAGAGAAAAAAGTAGTAGAGAGCCAGATTGAAAGAGAAGTACAAAACATCACAGAATCACATAAAGTATACTACACCTGACAATGTCCTCCTTTCTATCACACATTAGAGGTCCAGTGTACCCACATGCTACAATTCCTTCAGAAAGGTCAAGCAAGGCTGTAGTGTCTGCGGTCTCGATCTAAAGAAATAAAACCAATACTTTAATGTGTACTTTGATTTGACTATTGCCAAAGTATACACACATGTATTAATTCATAATTTAGGTTGTAGAGTTGAATTAAAAAACCTTAGCAATAAGATCTAGCAGGTCTGCATCTGTTACATCTGCCTTTGACAGCTGATCTTTACTGATCTCCCCAGTAGAGATGAAATTGTACATCCACTCCATGAAAAAGTTAGGTGGAGGGCCATCCTGTGTAATGCTCACAGCCATTATTTCACCAACTGTCCTAAAGTACAACAGAGCAGGTCATAAATTGGCAAAAAGGCATTTAATGAAAAACTCCATATAGAATACCAATAAACACACCTGAAATTGTCATTCTGAAATTCTGTAATGGAATACTTCATATTTTTCCCAGAATTCCCCCCCTCGAAGAATTTTGCCTCAATCCCGGCCATCATTTCTGTGGAAAATATTATCAGTATTAATAAACAAAGGAACTGAAGTAAGTTAAGAAAATGGTGACTATATTTTATAAAACTGCATAAATTTATGCAATGGCACTGCTGCACATAAGGACAAAACATACCCGTCAGGAATTCTTTCATAAGTGCACCACTGTCTATCCCAGGCTCTCCAATGAAAGTAACTCTGAGGGGATTCTTTGGAGAGGACTTCTTCTGCCGCTTCCATTGTGTCAAGCCTCGGTTGAACATGTCCTCCCTTGTGACGCAGACACTGAAAATGGTTGTAGGGTCTATTGCCTCTTTAAGTTTGCTGACTAATTCTGTAAGGCTTGAGAAAAACATATTACAGATGCATTATTTCGTTTTTGCCCGAGGTAAAAAAGGCACTATAACTTAAACGCACCTGTTTTGCTTGTCTTGCTTTTGTTCTGTAATGTCCAAATCTATGTTTGGTCTATCTTGAATTCTAAAAGAAAGAATACAATTTAGCTCAATACAAATTACTACCACACACACCAACGGTAAAGATTGTAGGTTAAAGCAATAATTTCATGAAAACACAAAAATAGTAACCTTTCCCCACAGGTACTTGCATGTACTTCAATGATGTCTTCTGAATACATGGCAGAACACACAGGACAAGGTACCTTACAAACAAATGCAGTGAAACACTTTAAAAATGCAGAAAACCTAAATAAAAACAAATATCATAATCAAGTAAAAACGAATTACCTTTAACATTAAATAACCTGAAAATTAATCTGAAAATAAAATGTACTCATTTTTAAAATTACAACATTTCCTTCTGTAAAACTGCACTAAATAGTCCTGCATGCATTGGTCTTACCTTGACATTAATCACTGCTGAAGAAGAATCCAACTCATCCCCTAACTGTGGATGTAAACAAATGTAAAATATATGATTCAATGTGAGAAATCACTTCATAATTTTTAATTTAGATGATTATTTACATTCCCACTAAAACTATAAATTTTTGTGGAAGTAGATGGCACTTCTGTATCTGTAGGGTCCTTTTATGTAAATCACGAGTTGTCAGACATGGTTGCATTCATTAGGGTAACACAAAATAATGATCTTGTACCAATTAAAAAAGTAGTAGACTTGCAGTCAATCTGACTTGTGTCTGACGTGTTAATCATGTTAAATCAATTATTAAAGGGGAATTATACATTATTCAGAAGTTAAACTGATATACGCATGACACTGAACAACCTACATTGGCATGATCATCCTCCACTTTTGTGGAAAAGGAAGGCACTTCTGTATCAGACAGCGAGTAATCTCTGGGCTCCTGTAACAAATAAAATGCTAATTAAAAATTTTGACAATTTTACTTCAAATTTTATTTACTATGAGTGAAATGAAAATATTATTTAAAAAATGAAATTGACTTTACTGATTCACAATCACTGATGTCGATACACATGTCTATCTCGCACTTCTGGACATGCACAGCCAGCAGCTGAACAGGCATATCTGTGAGACATTTAGCGCATCGTGCCTGCGGCATTTTTTCAAACTCTTTTGCGGAGTACGGTAAAGGGGAGATGTCTAGAGTATTCTGTAGAGGCATGATATAAAGACAGCCCTTTGCTCCTGCAGTTTTGATGAGATAGGACCCTGTGTATCCTTCAGCTTCCGGTGCAACAATGTTCAGCTTTCGCTGACCTGATCCACCTGAGTGAAAAAGATCAGAAGCAATTATCAGCTTATATCAAATAAATGTTTCAGAAATTATTGAATATTCTATTTCACGCTATTGATAGCCAAGGTAAACAAACTAAGACAAAGTAATTTTGTGAGAACTTTTAAAGCGGTCTTACTTTTAGCAGAGATGCCACTCAAAGTAACAATCCAGTCTAATGATGTGTTATGTTGAAGTCACAATAAAACTTAATAAAATATCAACCAAGTTATCTTACCAACAGCTTTATAGAGCATCCAGGCTCCCTCCAATGAGTCCATTTTTGTGTACATCTCCAACAGTAGTTTAGATATCTGGAGGTATTAAACACCTCAAGCTTTATTAAGACAAGGCTGGCTACATAAAACAATCAGACAATTAAATATATAACGAGACAAATTATATATAGTGAGCCTAATTAAGCTGAATGTGTAAATTGTTTACATGTCTTAACTATGCCTGCTTTTAGGCAAATAAACAGTAATTTTGAAAAGGGTCCTTTTATATGTAAAAATTGAAGTGCAAGACCTCAGAGTGGTCAGCATCCTCTGGGATGGCAATAGTCCTCCGTCCTAATCCAGCCTGTAGAAGTATCAACTCATCAGAGGCTTTTGGGGTCCTTTCAACACTTTTATTAAGCAGAAAAAACTGGATTGGCGTTGACCTGGCGGGCCTTTTTTTAGCAGTAGGGATAAAGCCTTTTCGTCCCTTGAACAGACCAGGGAATGCTCTGAGAGGAAAAACAATCTGATATGTCAATGATGTAATATTCTATCAGTCTTGAAGCATAATACCAAAGGGCTCATCTAAACTTCCAATAACAGGACTGTTATAACTTATAAATGTTTTGGAAGATATGCTTGAGACTTATGCCTAAGGTTTGCTTCATGCTACTTGAGGATTGCTACTTTAGGTATTTTAACGTGTCATAATGTTATGTCATGTTGTTATTATTATTATTTGTCTACCAGTACTTTGTTGGCACATACTTAAAATGTCAAACAGAACGAGAATTTTAAGGGTTTAAATTATTATAATGTGAACTATAAAACTGGGTTATTTGATAGATCCAAACCTGGCCATACTCTGGTCCACTGAATTTCCTGACGCAACACTAAGGGTCCGCTGTGGTCTCATTGCAGACTGCACCCTGTTGCCAGGGTTTGCCTGACCCTGTAGCATCCTGCCTGCTGTGACCTGCTCTCTCTGAACCTGCCTTTCATCTGTTGAAACCATTCAAAACTGTATACAAAACTGAATCCTTTGTGCCTATATACTACTCAAAGCAATATTACTATGGCCAATGGAAAATATTACATTCCAATGAAAGACAGGTGTGCAACGTTTATTTTCAATGAAATGCCGGACAACACAATTAACTTACCCATCCATGATGATGAGCTTGACTCACTAGTAGTTAGGGCACTGCGTAAAAGGGACACAACATGCCTGGCAGCATTCTGCAACTCAGCCTAATGTAAATGAATAGAGAAAGCATTATTAGCCCCAACTCTGAGAACAAAGTAGCAAGAAAACCACATGTATAACGTTATAAATTAGTCCAATAATAGTAATTATTCCACTGTTAATCTATTAAAAAAGTACTTACGAGTATTCGTCTATTTATTTGCTTTAATTACTAACGTTACATACATAAAGCATAGTCAAACCATGTTTATGGTTGTTGTGGTTACTAAGTTAGCTGCAAGCTAACCTTAGTTAGTTAACTGGCTTCATAGAAAACTGAACAGAAATCATATATTGGACAGCTAATCTGCACCTTTACAATGTTTTCAAACAAATAAGCATAAACCAAACATGAAAAAATAATTTGCCAATCACTAACATTACCTACGTTACCTCTCTTTGATCCATCTTGCCAATGCTGAATATTGATCGTTAATGGCTCTGGGTCGTACCTTTGCCGCTCTTGATTGAAAATAACTGGCGTCCAATCACAACTGACTTCCGGAAAAGTGGAAGTAACCAATGACATTTGATGTTATTAAAACAGTAAGTCCCGC
The DNA here is from genome assembly GCF_936440315.1 of Barbus barbus. Classification (NCBI taxonomy): domain Eukaryota; kingdom Metazoa; phylum Chordata; class Actinopteri; order Cypriniformes; family Cyprinidae; genus Barbus; species Barbus barbus. The sequence goes on along the minus strand of NC_136728.1, from coordinate 1,483,066 downwards.
CCCTCTACTGACAAAAATAAAACAGTTCGAGCGAGCAAAAGCGGCAGGTGAGAGAAGATCAAGCGAGAGGGCGTGGGGAATGATCATGCGTGCGCGCGAGGGCTTGTATTGCGTGCAGAGGAGATGTCATGCGCGCGCGGGGGGTTTGAATGAGCTCGCGAGTTCCCGTTTCCTCGTGTGTAGATCTGTTATGCTCTCGCGGAAGTCATTTACCGCGCGCGCCAGCATTAGTTGTGTGCTCGGTGATTATTGTCATTGATTTGCCGCCATAGTTGAACTTGTTGACTTTTGATGAGTTTGAGCGTGTGATGCGCGCTGTGAAAAAGTGTGTTGGAAACACTGTAAAACGATTTGCAATATTGTACTCAAATTGAGGACCAATCTGCGCCTTATTGATGACCTGTGGCGTTAATACTGCATCTGTGTCAGCGCGTGATGTAATAAAACTGCAGCTCATTAATAAATTATTTTTTAATTTATCTTTTTTTATCCATTTTATTCAATCCGCCTTCATTTAGCATGTGCACTCGCGCAAGTTCAACACTTTTTGTTGCATTCAGTTGTTGTGGATGCTGCTGATTCACCGAGACCGCCGCGGCTCAGCAAGAGACATGCGTTTGTGTTTTCTTTTGAAAAAGTTTCCCCAGAAATACTTTATTTCATGCATTTTTCCTTACAAATTGTTCTATCGCCATAACAATTTGAGTAATGTACATGATGCCATACTTCTAGAACAATGTGCATTTGTTAAAACTGTAACATAAATGATCAAGTCTTATTTCTTTATTGCAAAACAAAATGATGTTGTGTAAGAGCAATTCCAGAATAAATGTGAAACAGTTTCATTGTTTTCTAAACAGAAAGAACAGTTGGTATTAATATCATTCTTAAGTCTTTTAAAAGAGCACTTATCCTGGTAAATTCTATGAATCAACGTAAATGCAATTTCTCTCATTTTGTTAGTAATGAAATATTTGTGAGGTAATGACCAAACTTTCTTCCAGGAAATATCACTTACTAAACCATTCCAATAAGAGATTACATAAAGCACAGAAATAGACTCCATCTGAAACAAAACTCTCATTTTTATGCAAAGCAATGCAAAGCAAAAACTGGCACCGTTTTGGAGAGAAATGGGCTCTCATTTTAACCCATATCATGGTGTGTGATGCTGAACTCTAATGGTGTTTGTATTTGCACTATTTTAAACATTAATATTTTATGTGCAACAACAGCATGCTCTCAGTGGCCTTACACGTTATTTTAAATCTATTTTTCAAACTTTATGATTTAAATGGGGATAATTGTACTGAGAATAACTTTCATCTTTTCTTCAACTGAATACTGTTTCCATGCTGTTTTGATGTGTTTTAAAGAGTTGGCAGTCAAAATCAATCAAAACTGCTGGATTATAGATATTCTTCATTCTTTATGACAAACAAGATAATGTGAATTCCAGAATGTACAACGTTTTTTTAAAGGTGACCCTGGACCACAAAACCATAAGTGACAATTTTTCAAAACATCATTTATACAAAGCTGAGTAAATAATCTGTCCATTGATGTATGGTTTGTTAGGATAGGACAATATTTGTCTGAGATACAACTATTTGAAAATCTGGAATCTGAGGGAGCAAAAAAATCTAAATATTGAGAAAATCTCCTTTAAAGTTGTCCAAATTAAGTTCTTAGCAATGCATATTACTAATCAAAAATGAAGTTTTGATATATTTACGGTAGGAAATTTACAAAATATCTTCATGGAACATGATCTTTACTTAATATCCTAATGATTTTTGGCATAAAAGAAGAATCAAAAATTTTGACCCATACATTGTATTTTTGGCTATTGCTACAAATATTCCTCAGCGTCTTAAGACTGCTTTTGTGCAGCAGGGTCACACATGTATAAATTGCAGTGTACAGCGTTTATTATGACGGGGTAGAATCCACAGCTCAGTACTCACTACTCAATACTCAGGAGTACTTTTAAATAGGCTACTCTTTTACTCATACTCAAGTAGTTTTTTAGGACAAGTACTTTTACTCTACTCAAACTACATTTTTTTGAAGGTAATGGTACTTTTACTTGAGTATATATTTTTAGTACTCTTTCCACCACTGGTGATCAGTGTCCAAACACCGCGAGAGCATCACTACCGGGAGCAAGTGTCCATCTTCACGTCTCTGCTTTCAATTCCGCCCCCGACTGCAAGCGGCTGCTCTCGGCGATAGGTCTGTGCGGCGCTGCATGTAGTCGAACACACCTATACTTACCACTGTTGAGGATCATATGATAAGTGTTCATGTCTAAAAGCCTAAGCTGATACAGTTCTACTTGTTTTTCCCAATATTTAAGCATTACAGTGGCATTTGATATTTATCTGGCAGGGGAGACACCATGATCAAGCAGGCGGTTCACCCAGGGTGCAGATTATTGTTCGATGTTTGCAGTCCTTAACGTTTGTTCTGGTTTAGCATATATAACAGAACAACATGTCGGCCTCTTTGGTGCGAAGGAAGTCTGGTTTGAGCTTCTGGAAGGATTGGAGATGGACCGTCTGAATTTCAGCAGGAACATCTTACAGACTGTACTTGGATACTAACCCTTGCAACTGGATTATATCTTCGCTTTGCCTGGTAGGATAGTTTTTGAAGTGGTTTTCACCACCTTTTCTGCTTATGAGCTTTGTGTGGAAAGATTCAATTCAAAGAAAACTGTGACTCCCTGTCTTCAGAAAATCCAGTTGACTCCATTGTCTGAAAGAGCTAGACGTCAGAACTGTAACTGTTTTGATATATTCTGATTAAAGTAGAAGATATTGCTACTTGGTTGTCTATGCATTGCACTGTTTTGAATACCTCTTTGATGAGGATGGGATTAAAACTGGAGCATCTAAATTTCAAGTGCGTTTGAAGAAAGACGCTGAGGGTAATTACCATCACCTTCCCTCATTAATCCAATTAGGCCCAATTAGGGGCTATATTTTCTATAATGGACAAGCAAAAGAATGCAGGAAATGTGGCTCCTTAGATCATATAGCTGCCAACTGTGAACTAGAAATTTGTAGACATTGTAAAAGCAAAGAACATGGCTCCAAAGATTGCCAGTTACCAAAGAAATACAACCTTTGTGGAGCAGAAAGCCACAGATTTCGTGATTGTCCCCATGCTTACTCTAATAAAATGATACAACAGAATCATGGAGAAATGACTTTGAAGACTTGGGGAGTACTACTGGAGATCTTGTTTCTACTGGGAATCAGCAGCTTTTCGCCCACGATGGTATGGTTCCTCAACTCCAGGGGCCTCATTTATAAAATATTGCGCAGAAACCATCCTAAATTTGATCTAACGATTATTTCTAAGATGTATGTGTAATTCATAGAATGAACATACGAACAGAAAACGTGCGTACGCATCTCTTTCAGATGTGAAATCTATGAATCGCAACTGATCTTGAATTTGCATGCAATTGAATGGTTTCAGCTCTCTGCCTTGTAAACGACTCCTAATTAATATCATTAACATATAAAATATCACCAATCATAATTTAGAACAGCAACCTGCAAGCACAGCTTATATTTAAAAAAACCTGCAATACTCTGACAATAAAAAGTGCGTACGTCTGCTCAGACCCTGACGTGCCGCTAAGCACTTTTCCACGTCAAAGACTGCTTTTATAAAATTTTAATTTTATAAAAAATTTATTTAAGCGTACGCACACTTTATAAATGAGGCCCCAGATAAAGAAGTTCAGAAAGGGAATATCCTCTTGGAGGTAGCTAAAGCTTTGAAGACTTCTTCAAGAAGGTAATATACCTTATAAGTCTAATTATAGACCCTTTCAAGATAGATGGAAATATGGACATTCTATATGATCAGGTGATAATAAGAATAAGTCGTCTGGGGTAGTCATTCTCTTTAGAGGTTGGTATTTTGAGATTCAACAGGTTCAGGAAGTTGTTAGTGGGAGACTTTTGTATGTGGACGTGAAATTAAATGGTATAGCTTTTCGTATAATTAACGTATATTTCCCTCTATATTTACAAGATTTACTTCTTTTTCTCGTATTGATTTTGTATTTTCCTCACCTACAAAAGGTAGTGGATTCTTCCTTGAAACCGGTGTTCTTTTCCGATCATGCTAAAGTAGATTGTGTAGTAAAGATAAATGGAAGTAGTACTAGAGGACCTGGATTATGGAAATTAAATATAAACTTTAAAAGATCCTTAATTTTAATTTAATTCTAGTTGGAATAAGGAGGTTTTTTATACAGGAAAGTAAGAAAGCTTCGTCGAAAAGTAATTTCCGTCTTAAAAAATGTCAGAGAGATTTACAAATCTTATATTCTATGGCTCATTTTGGATTTGATGTAGTTGAAGATATAGCAAAACTTAAGAAAGAAATGTCTAAAATAATGGCTCATAAGAGTAAGATCTACATTATGAGTAGAGTTCAGCATATGGAATCTAATGAAAAATGCACTAGTTATTTCCTTAGGTAACTTACTGGTTCCTCAAGTTTGGACTCTTTAAAAATCCAAGATGACCAAATAATAAGAGGAACCCATAATATAGTATCCCATGTTCATTCGTTTTATAAGAACTTGTATAGATCTAAAAATATAGAAGATATGATGACCTTTCTCTCTGAGGTTGGAAATAATATTCGAGGAGATTTTAGAATGGATGATATTAACCTCTGTGTAAGATGACCTAACTAAAGCAGTAATGAGCATGCGTAATCATAAATGCCCGGGAGCAGATGGTCTACCTAAGGAATTTTATATAACCTTTTGGGAAGATTTAAAAGACCATTTGCTAACGAGAGTCTAATGGAGAGTCTACGCATAGGAAAACTCCCATCTTCTTTAAGAGGAGTCATCTCATTGATGTTTAAGAAAGGAGACAAACAAGATCTAAAAAATTGGTGCACCTTGACTTTATAAATATTGTCTAAAGCTCTTTTTTTTAAGATTCAGCCTATTATGCCTAAACTTATTGGTAGCGATAAAACATGTGGCATTAAGGGGTGCTCCTTACAAGATAATTTGGCATTAGCCAGAGATATTTATTTGTTTGCACATGACCGTAGACTGTCTTTGGCGATTTTAGGACTAGATCTTGAAAAAGCCTTTGACAGAATAGATTAACATTGCTATTTACATAGATTATGTGAACGTTTAGGTTTTGCCCCATCTATATGCTCATGGATTAAGCTTCTTTATACAGATTGCCAAAGTAAAGTATAGGTAAATAACTATTTATCAGACCCTTTTGAGATTTGCTTGGGCGTACGACAAGGTTGTAGCTTGTCCCCATTGCTATTTATTTTAGCGGTGGAGCCATTAGCTTGTGCGCTTAGGCAAAACCCATAAATTAAAGGGTTTCCGATTCCGGGTAGTTCAGGTAGGGAGGCTAAGGTCTCACTTTATATGGATGATCTTACCCTCTTCCTTATTGATAATAATTCCATTAAGGAAACTTTGCAAATCTGTGAAAAGTTTACTTTAGCTGCCAGTGCGAAAAAAAAGACAGAAATTTTGTATTCCTTTTGGAAAGAACCTAAAATAAAATTAGGCTTTAAAGATCAGGTAGAATTAATTAGGATTTTAGGGCTTTTGATTGGCAGCAATATGGAGAAGATCAATTGGGATCAGAGACTTAAGATTAAATGGAAAGTAAAACAGTGGGAGGATCGAGACATTACTTTGAGAGGGAAAGAGCTAGTAATAAATGCCGAAATTTTGGTTTCCTTTACCTTCCTAGCTGCAACTTTGCCGGCACCAGTCAATTTTATAAGATCTATTAAAAAAGTCTTGTTTGGTTTCCTTTGGGGTTCCAAACATGAAAGAATGAGAAGAGAGATATTGTATAAATCAGTGGAAAAAGGGGGGCTGGTTGTTCCAGAAATAGGCATTAAATTGGAATCAATGTTTTTGACTCTTATTCTGAAAGCTTGTTTAAGTGAGAATCGAGAAATTTTGTGGCATTGTTTTGCTAAGCTTTGGGTAGGCCAACAGGTAGACAATGTTTGGAAGATTAGATGTCCAAAAAATAAACCTCCTGCTGAAATTAGACCAAACATATACGAAAAGGTGTTATCTTTCTTAAGAAAAGTTAGTTTCAGACATTCCTATTAAGAAAATAAATTGCATGATGGTGCAAAATATGTTATGCCCAGAAAGCTCATTGGGTCTGATTGTATTCAAGTCTGGAAGAATGTAAGCAATGTGTTTTTATTTAATTCACATAAAGACATTGCTTGGCAAGTAGTGCATCAAAGTCTACCTAATCGAGTGTTTTTGAAAAAAAAAAAAGAATTGTTCAAAATGTCCAAAATCTAAATGTGGAGAAGATGAGTCCATCGGCCTTTTATTCTGGTCTTGTAAATATGCTGAGGAGGTATGATTTTCTACGAGAATGGTTAACTGACTTATACAGATTCCCAAGTGAAATAGATGTTCTGTATGGAGAGCTGAACAATATAGACTCTGAGGAATGGATTAGATGGTGGACAGTTATCAATGTTATCAAAGAAGGGATATATTATAAGAAATATTATATTTTAAGAAAGGAAATATTTCTTGCTTTAAAGGATATGACGTACCAGCGGGAATAGTGATTACTTAAAGTCTTGTTTCAATCAGAGACTATGTGCTAAGAGATAGAAACATTTTCTCTTTGATGGAAACACTAAAGAAATGGAAATGTTCTGTTCATTCTCCAATTTTTGAACGTCTTGGATGATGTGGTGAGTTCTCCTTTTTTTGCCTTTTTTCGAGTGATGTTGTAACTATGTATGTAACTCTTAGAATTGAATGAAAAATAAAAATGTTTTTATAAAAAAAAAAAAAAAAAAAACATTTGTTTGCCATTCAGGTTTTAATGTGGTAGATGATAATATGAGACTTAAAAAAAGAATTGCAGACATTTACGCAGATCAAAGTATGAGTTTTATTATAAGAAGTAGAATACAACATATTGAATCAAATGAAAAATGTACTCGATATGTTTTTAGGAAAGTGTTTCGGTCTAAGACTGTATAAAAAATGAAGATAATGAAGTCATAACCGAAACAGAGAATCTAATTTAATATACTAATATATTTAATACTCCTTTTAGCAAAACCTTTACTCTGAAAGGAAAATAGATGAGAGGGTTACGGGTGAGTATATTTTTAAGTGTTGTTGTCCAAAATGTTCTAACTGAGATGAATAAAGAGTTCACGATTAACGATCTTACAAGAGCATTAAGTAGTATGAAAAATAATAAAAGTCCAGGTGTAGACGGCCTGCCCAAAGAATTTTACGAAACATTTTGGGAGGAGTTAAGTGAGACGATGCTCGAAATGTTTAAAGAAAGTTTTAGTCTAGGTGTACTCCCCGCAACATTTAGAGAGGGTATCGTCTCCTTGCTATTCAAGAAGGGAGATAAATCTGATCTAAAGAATTGGCGCCCTTTGTCCTTATTGGGTACTGATGTGAAGATATTGTCAAAAGTGATTTTTTTTCAGACTCCAACCCAGTATGGTAAGCCTAATTGGGAACGAACAGACATGTGGGATAAAACGTAGATCCTTACACCAGAATTTATCATTAATAAGAGATACCTTCCTTTACATACAAGATCGTAAACTACCTTTGTGTCGTGGGGTTGGATTTAGAAAAGGCTTTTGATAGTTTAGACCACCTTTTTTACGTAAAATGTTACATAGTTATGGGTTTGGGGAGTCAATTCTTAGATGGATCAATGTTGGAGTCGCATATTGGTGAATGGCCATCTATCTCCACCTGTTAACGTCCACTCAGGAGTGAGACAGGGATGTGGTTTATCCCCTTTACTTTTTGTATTAGCTATAGAACCATTAGATCAAGCTATTAGGCAGAGTTCTGAATTGAAAGGATTATTAATACCAGGGAATAACCACTCTGTAGAAAGAGCATTACAGTTATGTGAGCTTTTTACATTGGCGACTAGGATGAAAATTAATAAAAGTAAAAGTGAGATTCTATATTTAAACTGGAAGGAACCCAAATTAAATTTTGGATTAAAAATCCAAGACAAAACCATTAAAATACTTGGGATAGTGTGGGGTAGAGATTAGGGGTGGGCGTATCGTTCTTAATATCGATACTAACGTTGGTATTGGTATCGGATCGATACTAGCCTGATAAGATCGATACTTTAGGTTAATTTTTTTCTCCTATACAATTAATAACATTGCTTAATACATACAAAAAAGTGTAGACATGTCTGTGTCTTCACATCTCGTATGCAAACATTGCTGCTCCTCCCCTGCTACGCTGTGTTTGGTTGTCATGCCATCACGTGACTCAGCGGCTCCGAGCGCAAGCGGCAAACGGATATTTTTGGCTACAATGAGAGTGGAACGGAACTCCGAGCTACAAAAGAAATGAAAAGGGGAGGAAGGAAATCTTTCACATAGTGCATATTGTATATACCTGTATACCGAATTTGTCCTTTTTATACAGTATCACTGTAAGGTGTGTACTGAGTTTAGCTTTTTAAAATTATTTCTTAATGCATTGACACTTAAAATGTTCATTATAACGGTTTTCTATGGGAGTAAAATGCTTATGTTGTTTAGCATGTTTGCATATACAGTCAGGTCCATAAATATTGGGACATCGACACAATTCTAACATTTTTGGCTCTATACACCACCACAATGGATTCCAAATTAAACAAACAAGATGTGTTTTAACTGCAGACTGTCAGCTTTAATTTGAGGGTATTTACATCCAAATCAGGTGAACGGTGTAGGAATTACAACAGTTTGTATATGTGCCTCCCACTTGTTAAGGGACCAAAAGTAATGGGACAGAATAATAATCATAAATCAAACTTTCACTTTTTAATACTTGGTTGCAAATCCTTTGCAGTCAATTACAGCCTGAAGTCTGGAATGCATAGACATCACCAGACGCTGGGTTTCATCCCTGGTGATGCTCTGCCAGGCCTCTACTGCAACCGTCTTCAGTTCCTGCTTGTTCTTGGGGCATTTCCCCTTCAGTTTTGTCTTCAGCAAGTGAAATGCATGCTCAATCGGATTCAGGTCAGGTGATTGACTTGGCCATTGCATAACAGTCCACTTCTTTCCCTTCAAAACTCTTTGTTTGCTTTTGCAGTATGCTTTGGGTCATTGTCCATCTGCACTGTGAAGCGCCGTCCAGTGAGTTCTGAAGCATTTGGCTGAATATGAGCAGATAATATTGCCCGAAACACTTCAGAATTCATCCTGCTGCTTTTGTCAGCAGTCACATCATCAATAAATACAAGAGAACCAGTTCCACTGGCAGCCATACATGCCCACGCCATGACACTACCACCACCATGCTTCACTGATGAGGTGGTATGCTTAGGATCATGAGCAGTTCCTTTCCTTCTCCATACTCTTCTCTTTCCATCACTCTGGTACAAGTTGATCTTGGTCTCATCTGTCCATAGGATGTTGTTCCAGAACTGTGAAGGCTTTTTTAGATGTCGTTTGGCAAACTCTAATCTGGCCTTCCTGTTTTTGAGGCTCACCAATGGTTTACATCTTGTGGTGAACCCTCTGTATTCACTCTGGTGAAGTCTTCTCTTGATTGTTGACTTTGACACACATACACCTACCTCCTGGAGAGTGTTCTTGATCTGGCCAACTGTTGTGAAGGGTGTTTTCTTCACCAGGAAAAGAATTCTTCGGTCATCCACCACAGTTGTTTTCCGTGGTCTTTTGGTGTTGCTGAGCTCACCGGTGCGTTCCTTCTTTTTAAGAATGTTCCAAACAGTTGTTTTGGCCACGCCTAATGTTTTTGCTATCTCTCTGATGGGTTTGTTTTGTTTTTTCAGCCTAATGATGGCTTGCTTCACTGATAGTGACAGCTCTTTGGATCTAATCTTGACAGTTGACAGCAACAGATTCCAAATGTAAATAGCACACTTGAAATGAACTCTGGACCTTTTATCTGCTCATTGTAATTGGGATAACAATAATGTTCTTGTTTGGCTCTCAGCGAAGGCGGTCGCATTTTCTCTCCTGTCCTCCCCTTATCTTCCCTGCTTGCTCTTCGTCTCGTCTTGTACTTGAGAGATTCCTTCTGCACTGCTCTGAAAAACTGAAAAATCATGGATTTGACCAACTGGTCTCGCAACGAAATTGACACCATCTTCTCGACGAGAAGCCTGGGATAGGGGGGATCGGGGAACCTGATCGGGGTCGTGTCTGGCGGCTCTTTCATGGAGGACATTGACATCTACCTATTCGGAACCACGATAACGGGTTTTCTGCTGATTGGATTTGCCTGGGTTATCGAAGAATTCAGGAGACGGAAACAGCTGTCCAAAGCCTCACAAGGCTGCCCGTCATGATTGGAAATTGATGTATTTGGAGACCAGAAAGGACTAAGAGAGTAGCCGTGAAATTGGAATGCGGCTACTCGATCCAAGACCAAACAATCGCAATCTTATCTTCTTTCGGCTCCCCTAAACCAGCTGGCTCGGCAAGGTCACTGCTGGTGTAAACAACCCCGGAAGAGCACTGCAGTGAAGACGCTCTCTTGCTTTCCTCCCCCCTTCCAGACACCTGATGTTGTTGACTCTGTCGGGGTCCTGACCAAGGCTGTTTCCGTGGCAACCTGCTGTGTCGCTATTACAATCTGCGGACTGAGGCAACTTGTTTTGAATTCCGGCGTGACGACTCACCAGGCCAACGAACACACGAACTCCACTCATATACTGATATGCATTCACCTCCCAACCCTAATCCAACGCCTTCGCCGCTTCGCACAGCCACCTGGTAAGTGGGTCTGTGACCAGCGCCTTGGGCTGCAGGACCGGATGGCTGCTTGCCAGAGCTGGATCAACTCTCCCCCCGTCGCTAGTCATGTGTCTATGTTATGATTATGTGCTTCTGTTGCTGAGGTGTTCCCTGTCTTCCTGTCCTGTCTACCCCCTTGTCATATTGTATGTATGCATGTTTGTGTATGTATGGGCAGGTTGATGGCTAATTTCGCTGGTACTTGTGACTAGTGACAATAAAGGGCTACTACTACTAATGAGGGAATAACACACACCTGGCCATGGAACAGCTGAGAAGCCAATTGTCCCATTACTTTTGGTCCCTTAACAAGTGGGAGGCACATATGCAAACTGTTGTAATTCCTACACCGTTCACCTGATTTGGATGTAAATACCCTCAAATTAAAGGAGGGTATGGAGATGAGGAGGGCCTGAAGACAGCTAGGGCCAACCTATCCCGCAGCATCAAAGAGGCCAAGAGACAGTACTCCAGGAGGATAGCCCATCGTTTCAGCGACAGCAGAGACACGCGGAGCCTGTGGCAGGGGATACAGACTATTACGGATTACAAGCCCCCACCACAGACCTGTGACAACACCATCCCCCTGCTGAACGAGCTGAATGCCTTTGCTCGCGTTGAGGCACAAAACAGCACCACTGCACAGAAGACTCCACCTCCTCCCGGTGACCAGGTGATGACGCTGTCCCCGGACAGCGTGAGGAGGTCCCGCAGCAGGATCAATTCATGCAAAGCTCTGGGTCCTGACAACATTCCTGGGCGTGTACTGAGAGACTGTGCAGTGGAACTCACTGAGGTCTTCACAGACATCTTCAGCATCTCACTAAATCAGGCTGTTGTCCCCACATGCTTCAAAGCTACCACCATCATTCCAGTCCCTAAGAAGTCATCTCCATCCTGCTTCAATGACTACCGTCCAATAGCACTCACTCCCATCCTCATGAAGTGCTTTGAACGGCAAGTCTTGCACCACATCAAGTCTATCCTACCCCCCCCTCCCTGGACCCCTTCCAGTTTGCATATAGGTCCAACCGCTCGACCGATGATGCCATCACCACTGCCCTCCACCCAGCCCTCACACATCTGGAGAAAAAAGACTCATATGTCAGGATGCTGTTCATAGACTTCAGTTCAGCATTCAACACAATCATCCCTCAACAGCTCACTCACAAACTGGCCCAGCTGGGGCTCAATACCTCTCTGTGCAACTGGCTGTTGGACTTCCTGACCGGGAGACCTCAAGCAGTACGGGTCGGCAGTAACACATCCAGCACCATCACACTGAACACTGGGGCCCCCCAAGGATGTGTGCTGAGCCCCCTCCTCTTCACTCTGCTGACCCACGACTGCACACCATCACACAACTCCAACATTTTCATTAAGTTTGTGGATGACACGACTGTGGTGGGTCTCATCAGCAACAGAGATGAGACAAACTACAGGAGCGAGGTGAGCCGCCTGGCCGGGTGGTGCAGTGACAACAATCTCTCTCTGAATGTGAAGAAGACGAAGGAGATTGTTGTTGACTTCAGGAGAGTACACACTCAGCATGCTCCTCTGACCATCAACGGTGCGGCTGTGGAGAGAGTGAGCAGCACCAAGTTCCTGGGTGTGCACATCACATCACAGAGGACCTTTCCTGGACTAACAACACTGTAGCACTGGCCAAGAAAGCACAGCAGCGTCTCTACTTCCTCCGCAAACTCAGAAGAGCCAGAGCCCCGGCCCCCATCATGTGCACCTTCTACAGAGGCACCATCGAGAGCATCCTGACTAGCTGCATCACTGTGTGGTATGGCGCTTGTAACGCATCCTGCCGCAAGTCACTTCAACGCATAGTGAGAGCAGCTGAGAAGATCGTTGGTGTCTCTCTCCCCTCCCTCCAGGACATTTACAACACCCGTCTCACCCGCAGAGCCCTCCGCATTGCAGGTGATCCCACCCACCCGACACACAGCTTCTTCAGTCTGCTGCCATCAGGGAGGAGACTGCGGAGTCTCCAGGCGAGGACCAGCAGACTGAAGGACAGCTTCATACATCAGGCTGTCAGGAAGCTGAACTCCCTCCCGTCCTTGCCCCCTCCTCCCCTCTTTCACCCCCATTTAACACAGCAACACACTCTGTGACCGGCACCTGTCACTTGTGCAGCACTGGCTGATCACTACCCATCCAACATTGACTGCAAATTACCTCTTCGGATAGTTTTTGTCAGACTATCCGAACAGTCACTTCAACTTGTCACTTTAACAGACTGATAAGCTCTTCTTGCACTACACTCATAACAAAACAAAACAAATCTGCACAGTTTTGTTTTTGTACATTCAACTGGTTTGCACTCCATCTATTCTGCCATGTGCCTTATGCACTTTATCTATCTCTCTTTTTTTATTTTTCTACAATGTCCTCAGACTGATAAGCTCTTTTGCACTACAAATATATCTACACAGTGTTGTTTTTATTTAACTGGTTTTGCACTCTATCTGCCAGGCGCCTTATGCCACATTATCTAATTCTTATTTTTTTCTACAATATCCTCATTTGTATAGTTATATGTACATATGTTTAAACTGTATCTATCTGTATCTGAACGTGTTTAATGTTAACTGTATGCACCAAGGGTCTGAGAGTAACGCAATTTCAATTCTCTGTATGTATGTGCTGTACATGTGGAAGAATTGACAATAAAGCTGACTTGACTTAAAGCTGACAGTCTGCAGTTAAAGCACATCTTATTCTTTTCATTTAAAATCCATTGTGGTGGTGTATAGAGCCAAAAATGTTAGAATTGTGTCGATGTCCCAATATTTATGGACCTGACTGTATATTCTGGGCTCAGCTGTTTGCAACATATTATATTTTATTAACAAGCTGTATACCGAATTTAGTCTTTATTTATTTATGTGGTCTTTATCACTGTCTTCCTCCATTAATTGCACCATATTAAATGTTTTTATATTGCAATTAGAGAAAATGAAATTCATCGTGTTGCATTCATGTTCTGGGTTCATCTGCTTACCTGTGCATACATAGTAGGCCTATATATTTTTATAAACTACACCAAATTTGGCCTTTTCATATCAGTTTTTTTTATTTATTGCGATAATGACAAACAAATATTACAGTATGTATAAAACACATAGAAAATACAGTACGTACATAACATACTAAAATCCTTTCAATAATAAACGAGTTATGGTTTAATAGTTCTTTTTCATATCAATGTCTTCATTCATTAAGCCACTTACGTTAAACTTTTCTTTATAATGGTTTTCTATGGGAGGAAAATGCATAATGTGAAAACTTTGAGATTTGATTCATATTCTGGGCACATCTGCTTACTTGTATATCTAGTTTGAAACATTAATAGGGGCAGTCGTTTTTTTTAATAAGGTGTATACTGAGTTTTGTCTTTTAATATTACGTTTTTAATTTATTAAGCCACGTTAATTATTTTTATAACTCTTTTCTATGGGAGGAAAATACTTAACATGAAACTGTTTATTGCTTTCATGTTCTGGGCTCCTCTGCCTGCAAAGTCCTTTTAGAAAGGCAAATAATATCCATGTAGCTTTAAGGTGAACATAATATTAGTCATATCAACATTAGTATTGTTTTTTTTTTTTTTTTATTGTTGTTGGCCATTTAAATTAGTTTTTTTTTAAATGACAAGTATCGGAAACGGTATTGGTATCAGCGATACTGGCCCTGTATTTACTCTGTATCGGATCGATACCAAAATTTGCAGTATCGCACACCCCTAGTAGAGATATGGAAGAAAAGAATTGGAATCCCAGGCTACAACAAATAGACTGTGGTAAGGAAATAAAACTGTGGGAGGAAAGAAATCTTAGTTTTTGGGGTAAAGTGCTAATAATTAATGCAAAGATTGTAGCTGCACTTACTTTTGTAGCCGCAACCTTGTCAGCCCCAAGTTGGTTTTTAACTTCAGTAAAGAAAAAGATTTTTCCTTTTTTATGGAATTCTAATCAGGAGAGGTTGAAACGAGAAATTGTATGTAGAAAAATCGAGAAAGGAGGATTAGCGGTCCCCGATATACAAGCTAAATTGGATGCTATGGTTTACTTTCCTGTGTTTATCTCATGCCTAGATGATGAAGTGACTACTTATAGTAGTTTTTGGCAAAGTTTTGGGTAGGCCGACAAGTGGGGAGAATTTGGAATAAGAGAATGCCTCAAAATACTCCCTATGCAGAAACGAGACCAGTTATGTATAATAAAACAATTCAGATATTAAAGAGAACATCTTGGTCTAATATTCAGATTGGGAGTTTAAACAGACAGTTAATAGAGGAAAAGCTACCCCCATCTGTATTTAAAATGACTCCTGTAGGTCGCCTCATTGAATCAGAATATATTATGGTTTGGAGGAATGTGAAAGATGATGATTTGCTTAATTCCCATAAGGATATCGCTTGGCAAGCTGTATTAAACGGTTTACCTACCCGGGCCTTTTTGAAGAGGAGAGGTTGTTCTCGTCTTTCTCTGTGTCCTAGAGTAAACTGTGGAGAAGAAGAGACATTGTTTGTGGGAATGTGCTTATGCCCAGAAGGTTTGGGTTTCTATTTCTATGGTTACAAAATTTGTACAGAGTGCCAAGCGAAGGTGATATTTGGTATGGAGAATTAGAAAAGGTTCATTGTAAAAAATGGATACGGTGGTGGGCAATTATAAATGTTTTTAAAGAAGCACTATGGAAATAGTGCCCATCTCTTAAAATATAATCCCCTATACATTTTAAAAGATGGGCAGAAATCGTCAGCCAATGTAATTGATAAGTTATGGAACATACCAAATTTCCCTCCTTTCAAAGTGGTTTTAAGAATTGGTTAATTTTTGTAAGGATAAAGGGTAACAGATCGATTCAAATATGACTGTAAGATATGTATTTATGGAAAATGCACTTGTCTGTGTAATGTGATATAAAGGAAATAATAAAATATATAAAAAAAAATTAGTTTGACAGGATTTCTTCACAGTTCAATAATAGCTGAATGTCAGTCAACAAACCAAAGAGAGACACCTTCATGATGTTCATTCAAAAGATTTATAAGCAGAAAGTGTAAACTAATCTATGTAAGCTTTTAATTCAACAGTGCACAAATGTTTTCTGTTAAACACTATCGCAATTGCTTAAGCAAATTACTTTGAATTATCAAACGGGTCAAGAGCCCAACTAACGCAAACACTGATCTCCATGATGGTGGCATCATTTTAACCAATAAAACATCAACATCTGATCCTCTGTAATTCTCAATAACAGCAGGTGTTCATCACTAAATCATAATTTAATTAGTCACTTAATTATCTCATTAACTTTAACTCTTTGAGGACTTGGGATTGCTTGTGACTTGAAAGGAATGACTTGGTTCCTCCTCTGGTGAAATCAGCTGCTGAGTTCATGGGTGGAATAAACATACAGCAGGACTTTTACTTTCTGACCCCTGGATCATCCACCTCTGTCTGTAATATATATGCTTGCTTTACACTCTTTGGCCACCAGGTGGTATTGTGAGCAAATGAAGCCTTCACTGGCCATCACTAATGAAAACCTATTAAAACTCAAATATACATTAAAGGGGTCATATGATGCTGTTTTTAAAGATCATTATTTTGTGTATTTGGTGTAACAGAATATGTTGACATGCTTTAATGTTCAAAAAACATTTTTCAAATACCGTACATTATGTAGAATTTACAGTTTTAGCTATATTGAGTTTACACAAGACTAGATAATGATCTGAGATATCATCGCTTTGCTGCAGAATTTCAACACCACTAACATCAATTCCATGTGACAGTATTAAAGCTAGAGTATGATTTCAACAATGAGTAGGTCCTGAAACGTGTTGTCTAACTCCAATAGAGATCAGAATGTCTATGAATGCTGATCCTAATGCATCTTTTTCATTATCGACATGGATAATCACCAACAATTAAAGGGGTCATTTGATGCGATTTCTATTTTTCCTTTTCTTTAGTGTGTTATATAGCTGTTTGTGCATGTATAAGATCTGCAGAGTTACAAAGCTCAAAGTCTCCCACAAAAGGATTTATTCTATTTAAAAGAGAAGGCTGATTCAGACCGGGCTCAAACGCCTCATTAAAACATGCCCCCATATGTCTACGTCATGATGTGTAAATGCCCAAACGCTCACGCAAAGAAAGGAGTGGTTTCAGTAACCGCAGTAGTGTTGATGCAGCCATGTCAGGGAGACGCTGTGTGTTTCTATGCGAAAGCAAAAACACTTTATTTGCAGAGGTGTAGAGTCCAGGGGCCGAAGAGTTTTTGTTGCACCCATGAACTCAGCAGCTGATTTCACCAGAGGAGGAACCAAGACGTCCCTTTCAAATCCCAAGTCTTCAAAGAGTTAAAGTTAATGATATAATTAAGTGACTAATTAAATGATGATTGTGCGTTAGAGATGAACACCTGATGTTAACAATCAACATCACTGAAGAAAAGAGAAACACAAGAACTGTCACTGACTTCAGCCACAACCTTGAATGAAAAAAAAACAAAACAAAAAAAAACATTGCCACCATAATTGTGGTCAATGTTTGCTTTAGTTGGGTTCTTGAGCCTTTTAATAATTCAAAGTAATTTGCTTTTAAGCAGTTACCGTGACTTGTTGGGTTTTACAATGTAGACTAGGCCAACATAAAGTTTTACCTAGTGATACTGCCACACAGGACACATTTGTTTAACCTGCTCAGTATATTATAATGATTTTATGTATATTTCAGTTTTAACAAGTTTTCATGTTGTCTTACACATTAAAATGGTTAAGAGGAATAACATGTCTATGTCTTTAAAGTCTGGGTCTGCCTGTAATGTGACTGATCACATGACAGGAAATAGGAAGTTGGCAGCATGTCAAACAATCATGTGCTGCGTCCCAATGTGCCTACTTATACTACGCCCTTAAATTGTGTACTTTTTTGGTGAAGGAAAAAGTACACCGTTTTGAGTGTGCAGTAGAAGAGTTTATTATTTATTTATTTTTTTTATTAAATGCATGAATAAAAAACAATAATAATAGTCATCGTCAAATCACAACAACAGTCCAGGGTCATTCAGTTTTTCAGTCCTGGGGAAGTGCGAAGTCCTTCAACAAAGACACTGCTCTTATTGCTTTCAAGTTCGTAGAGAATTCAATAGATTTAAAATACATTTTCAATTCAAGTTTGAATCTTACAAAAAGAGGTGTGCATTTAGAAACTTTACATTTATGAATATGATATTTAGCTAACAGGAAAATAAGGTTTATGAAATAAGTATCACCTTTTTTTCACATTCATGAAAGCCAAAAATGACATTGCTATAAGTAAACTCAAAATTCGGATTCACATAACATTTGATAAAGTCAAGAATATCACACCAAAATGATGTTGTGTAAGAGCAATTCCAGAATAAATGTAAAGCAGTTTCATTGTTTTCTAAACAGAAAGAACAGATGGTATTAATATCATTCTTAAGTCTCTTTAAGTCCAAAAGAGCACTTATCCGGGTAAATTCTATGAATCAACGTAAATGCAATTTCTCTCATTTTGTTAGTAATTAAATATTTGTGAGGTAATGACCAAACTTTCTTCCAGGAAATATCACTTACTAAACCATTCCAATAAGAGATTACATAAAGCACAGAAATAGACTCCATCTGAAACAAAACTCTCATTTTCTTATTGTTTTTTGACTCAGAGTACAGATTGAACCATTTTGATTGAAAAGTTGAGACACAAAAATAAAATTTTCAAGAAAAGAAAAAAAAAGAGATTTGTTTATACAGTAGATTGTTGTTATTCCAGATTAGATACGAGTGAGGTGTAAAAATGTGTTTAAAAATTAGGGACCAAGCTAATAACATTTTCCTATGAAAAAGAGATAATCTGACAGGGATTTTCATGATGTTATAGTTACAGATTAATAAGACATTTAAACCACCTAGTTTGGAAAAAACAACATTAGGGATCAGATTCCATAGAGATGAGGGCTTATTGATACAGTTTTTCATCCAATTTATTTTAAAGGTGTTGTTTAAAGTGATGAAATCAAGAAAGTTTAACCCCCCTTTCTCAATGGTGTTCATAAATACAGATTTTCTAATAAAATTAGTTTTATTCTTCCAAACAAAGTTGAGAAGCATTGTATCAATTTTTTTTAAGAATGGCAGTGTCAACATTCAAAGAGAGAACAGCATATGTTAACCTTGACAAACCTTCAGCTTTGGTTAGTAAGATTCTTCCCTTCAATGAGAGATCATCACGCTGGAGCCACATATTCAGTTTTTTCTGAGTACTCTCAATTAATGGATTAAAATTTAAGGAGCTTCTTTCTAATTCATTATTTGTTATAATAACTCCTAAATAAGATACCTGATCTTTGACTTTGATGGACATCAGTTCACACTTTGAGAGGTTCAAGAACAGGCCTGATGCTTTGAGGAATTGCTGGATATACTTGAATGCTAAAGGAACTTGGTTAGCATCTTGCAAAGAAAGAGTGGTATCATCAGCAGCTGACTGATGAGTATCTGTTTGTCAGCAATAGAGATACCATGAAGACCACTATTAGAAATATAAGAAGCCAATATCTGGGAAACTAGTAAACATAAATAAGGGGATAATGGACACCCTTGCCTAATACCACGTGACAAGTAAAATCTAGGAGAAGTACCATATTTTAATTTAATTGTGCTACTACAGTTGTAATATTCTTAATATATAATATTTAAAGTTCTTACCGCCTTACAAAAATATTCACCAAAACCTAATTTTTCCACTGATTTATAAATAAATTTATGTTCAACTGAATCAAAAGCTTTATAAAAATCCAGGAAAAGAATAAAACTATTATGTTCCAGCAAATGAGTCTAAAAACTAATCTAATATTATTGATTATATGTCGGTCCCTCATAAATACAGAGTCTCATCTACAACAGTATCTAAACAATCTTTAAGTCTTTTAGCAAATATTATGGCAAAAATGTTGTAGTCATTGTTAAGGAGTGTGATGGGTCGCCAGTTGTTTAAGTTGGTAAGATGTTTCTTAGGAAAGTCTGAGGAAAATTTGAATTTATGAAATCACAAGTTAAAGACTTCGGTGGGTTTCCCTGACACTCCCAAAAGCACAAAAGACCCTTTTGACCTTTTGTTCCTCACAGAACACGTCCTCACGTTCACAGAATGACACAGAGACTGCTTTTACATGCACCAAAATGATGCTAAAAGGACTTATACTCCATATCATAGACAGAAGATTGCTCAGACAAAATTGCACATTTTTTTCTGACCAATACTCATACGGTCCAGGCGAGCATGTAGGTCACTGCGCTTTCGACCAGCATCAGAGTCCTCAAACAGGAGTTCACTCACATTTGCCCCATCCAGTAAACTCAACATGTCAGTAGACAGGAACTGAGCAGTTTGCTTCAGCATGAAATGCATGATAATCATGGGCAGCTGGTCAGACATCCGCTGCACCACAATCTGAAAGAAAATTAAAGAGCTGCTAAGCACTGCAATCCATCCAGTCTCTGAACAAATCTTCATATTTGTTACTGAAAACTAAAAAGCTCATATTACCTCATAATACGCTTTCAGTATGTCACTGTAAATGCTTTGTTTGTTAAAGATAGGTAGCTGATCCTCTGAAAATTTATCTTCGCTAATCTCATTCAAGCTCTTCAGGTGGATGGGATCTTGAGTGAAGATCATGTTTTCCATATCAAACTGCTCTGTGATCCTCTTCTCCGCCTGTTCTAGCTGCTTAGACTGAATGTTGTAAATTTTGTCCTAAAAAATGAAAAAGTACAGAGAAAACTTGATAAAAAAATAGACAATCGTTCAGTTTTCTTTACCACTAATCAAGAGCAATATTTACCATAGTGATAACTCGAAGAGCAGGGTACTTATGGAAACACTGATTGACTACATCAGTAAACTGCTCGATGATGATGTCTTCAGGAAAAATACGTGAATTAAAAAAAAGACAAACAGCCACAAATGTCTCACAAACCAGATGCACTAAAACTACAAAACATTCCAAGTGCTATTCAGATGTAATCTAATCTTTTGGTTTTATGTTGGAATCAGAAAGATGTTAAATATGAAGATGTGTGCCGATACCTTTGATTTTGTTGAGTAAGAAGATGGCAGGACATTTAAGTGTGTCCATATGCTTCTGCAGAACCCCCTCAAACACACAGTAGCTGCTGAAGCCGAGCAGTTCCCTCCCTCTGTATTCCTGGCTATGTGTTATTTTCTCTTCAGTCAATTCCTTAACTTGTTTGGGAGAAAAAGAGATTTTTATTTAAATTAAAATTTAAATTAAATGATACTTTTTCAAACACAACAACAGTGAATTCAAATTTATATTATGTTTCTTAAATATGAAAATATACTGACAGGATGTCTTTGTATCATTAAGATGATCGTTCCACTTCTTGAATTCCTCCCGAAGCTGGACGAACAAATTCTCTTTAATGATCAGCTCTCCTGATGATATGGACTTGATTTGTCCATTGAAGCTTACTAAAGTCTATGAGAGCAAAAATAACATCTGTTACATTAAAGGTTATGTTATAATAACATTTATCACATAGAAATATAACAAAAATTATTTGTTTAGGGTGATACTGGAGGATTCCCCTGCAAACAAGCCTGCACTGGCCCTTTACGGGCTGCTGGCACAGGGCCCCTGAGAAATTTGCTCATTGGCAAAATGTTGGCCTCTTAGCACTGGCCCTGCACGGACAGCCCTAACTTAGCCTCCAGGAAGCCTAAGCTCTGTTTTATTGAAAATAATGAAGTTTGAAGTCACCTTTATGGAGGCAAGCGCTTGCTTTAGTTGGGTTCTAAACAGGGGCGGCGTTAGGGGTGGGCTAAGGGGGCTGGAGCCCTGAATGTTTTCAGTAAAGCCCCGAATGTTTTTATTACTATGCCATCAATGAGTTTCCATGCCCAATAAAGTAATTTATATTAGAATTTAAATAAATAAATAAACAAATAAATAAATATCTCTCGACTCTCACGTCTACAGTGTCTGTCAATTTACGCGTTGTCATTCACACCCGACAAAAACCGCCCACTGAGTCTAGTGCTTCTGACTGACATGTAAACTGGCCAACCATCGACGAGCGTCTGTACGATCCAGCCAATGAAATTAGATCTTTTGGAGCCAGGCGGTTTGTTGGCGTGTAGTATTTTACTAGATCAATTTATTTGAAAAATAAAATGGATATTTCAAAATTCTTCAACAAAAAAAAAGGAAGTAAAACACCCCCAGCCAATACTTGAACGCCAAGATACAACAGCTTCAGGTATCTGTAACTTTTAATCTTAGTATTATATTTCTTATTCGGTTTTAAATTGTGTCTGATTTAACGTTACATTTTGAACATCTAACAGTTAACGGTTGCGCAGCACAGTCTTTAGGACACACACACACACACACACACACACACACAGAGAGCGGTTATAATGTTGGGTTAGCATGGTCTGGCAGACTTTTCGTGTCAGGGCAACAATTCAATAAACAAGATAATAAAAAAAGACATATTTCGCTAAGGAAATGGTTCCAAACAAAGCATGTTGTTGTGCTCTGCAGCAACACACAGC
Source organism: Barbus barbus (assembly GCF_936440315.1). Lineage (NCBI taxonomy): Eukaryota > Metazoa > Chordata > Actinopteri > Cypriniformes > Cyprinidae > Barbus > Barbus barbus. The sequence goes on along the minus strand of NC_136728.1, from coordinate 1,460,603 downwards.
GGTGTTTACTGAATACATTTGCTTGAGTAAATGATTCACTGACCCATTCATAAAAACAGTTGCTTACTTTTTTTCTGAATGAATCATCTGTTTCGAACGAATCGATTGATTAAATGACTGACTGACTCACTCATTAAGGCAGTGGCTTGCCGCCACCTAGTGGCAAAGTACCATTCTATTTTTTTTCCCATATAGTGTATAGATTTTTAGGCATTCTATTATCTCAAACAGCCTGAAAAATAGTGCATTTAGCTGACGTAAATGGGAAAAAAATCTCCCCGGGGGAGCATGCCCCCGGACCCCGTTAGGTTTGGGCTAAGCCCCGAATGTTTAAATCGTCTCGCTCCGCCCCTGGTTCTAAACTAAACTTTTAACTTCTGTTTTTCTCTGGCTGCCGTTACTGTGTGTTTTTGAAGCACATTTAGTATAGCAAAAGTTGTAAGAGGAGAAACTGATTTGATGATTCAGTCATCAAGTAATAGCCTGATTCCCTGATCTCACCCAGAGTTTGATCTGTGAGGACGTTATTTAGATTTATTTAAAATCATAGTAGCCTTAAAATACCACTGCATTAAAGCGTTCTGCTTTAGTTTGAATGCTTTTAAGTCATTATGCAGAAATTACTTAGATGAGATTATGTAGACTTGCACAGATATCAAGATTCAGCGTATGAACCTCAACAATGGTGACAGTCAACAAAATATTCAGATCAACTCTGAACATCACAAAACAAGCTTTTCGTTGAATGTCACCACTTTTGAGGTTCATACGCTGATTCTTGATATCTGTGTGACTCTACATGCTCTTGTCCAAGTAATTTTTTCATAATGACTTAAAACACAAAATATTAAAGCACGACAGTATTTCATGCAGTGGTATTAAAATACCATTAAATTATTACGCAAAATAATGTCTCTAGAGATCAGCCTCTGGATGAGATCAGTGAAGGACACTACATGATGACAGAATCATCAACAACTCACCATCAGATCAGTTTGTCTTCTCATAGCTTTTGCTGTAACAAATGTTTCAAAAACACAGTTATAGCAACCTAAGAAACATTAAAGATAAGAGGTCAAGGGTCAAAAGCTCAACTAAAGCAAGTGCTTGCCTCCTTAATGGTGACTTCAACCTTTATTATTTTCAATCAAACAGTGCTTAGGCTTCCCAAAGTGAGGGCTACCCGTGCAGGGCCAGTGCTAAGGGGCCAACGTTTTGCCAATGAGCAATTTCTTAGGGGCCCTGCGCCGGCAGCCCTAAGTGGGCCGGTAAAGGGCCAGTGCAGGCTTGTTTGCAGGGTCAGTATCGTCAGCATTGCAATAATTCATTCTAATCATTGCTGTTCCACAATTATTGGCAAAAATGTAAATTAGAAATGTATTTTATAACACTACATTGTGGCTGCATCTGACAAAATTTGGTACATAGTGACACATCAGTTCTTGGAACCAAAATAATAATTATGAGTAGCAAGATGATGTGATGGATTGAGATTCAATTCTTACTTCAGTAAGAAATAGTTTGGCTCCCTTAGTGTCCTGTGGTGGTCCAGCCTCACACTCTTTGAGCTGATTCCTCAGTTCCCACACCTGCTTTTTTATGTGCTCATTGAGCTGTGGCAATGATTTCTGACAAAAATGAGTGGAAAAAAAAATGAATATGAACAGGAGTTTAGGCTCAAAATGAATGAGCTGTCTAACTTCCGCTTTTTAGGGCTTGTTTACATTGCATATGAAACATTTAGTTAAGAAGAATATTAAACTCAGTTGTCATGCTGTGAAATGCTTCAGTGGGAATTTCTTTTCAAAACAGTACATTTAAATGCATCCCTGACATTTAGAAACTTACTTTTATATGATCAACGAGATAATGAGTCAATGTGATGGCAAGACTTTTGATAGTCGCTTTGTCCTCATCCAAGAGGCACCTGTTGAAAAACAAAAGGCACTTTTTGTGAGGTGGCATAGCTTAATAAGCAAGTATTTCTAAAAAAAGAAAGAAAAACCTGTTGCTTTGTTAAAGCAAATCTTTTTTATGGCCAGTAGGAGGTGAGTTATGCTGAAATCTCAATCTTTAGTTCAAAAACACTACCTAGCTAGAGAATTGGTTGGAATTGTAAAACAAGGCAACCTGATCCAAACAGGGCAAATCAAGTCTCATGGACACATACATTTTATAAAGCAAAAGGTTAATAATCTTTTCAGATGTAACCTGAAAAAGTTGTGCTTTTGGAAGAAATCTCTCTCTTTTTGTGATGCCTCCTCCAGAGAAATCTTCTCATTGATCTGCTGCTGTCCTCTACACTTCACCATGATGTAACCTTTGCGGAGAGGAATTGTTTTGTTCTGGGCAATTTCCAGAATTTTTGTCTCTATTCCCCTGTCTATGAGGTCTGGCTTGGTCAAAATGGCTGTAAGAATGAATAATAGTTATTTTTAAAATCTGCATTTATTGACAGAAGTGCTAAAAGATATTTGGTGACATTATAGATGCTTTGCTTCATTACCAACAGTTCTTTTGCCGTCAGGATCTGCTTCTTGTGCCATTTTTAATGCTTCTGTTGTTGCAATGTCAACATTACAAGGGACCACAACCATGTTTAACGTCTCTTGCTTCTCAATAAATTTCATGATCAGACGTTTGATCTACAAAACATAAATACAGATCATGGAGCTTTAAAACTGAATAAGTATGGTGAATGTGGCCTGCAAAACCAGATTATATGACCCACCTGTTTTCCAATATCCTCTGGTTGTCCTTGTACTGGCACTCGGGTGATTCCAGGCAGATCGATGAGTGTGAGGTCACACACATCTGGTGACATGACCTCTAAAGTGATGAGCTCATCACATATTCCTACCCCTTTCCCTGCCAGCTCATTCTGAGCTGTAATAGACACACATTGCAAGACGTGTTTCTCAACACTGTAAAAGACAACTATTTGCTAGCAAATACAAATAACTATGCCCTGGATCCTAGGTGGACACATTTGACCAAATTGTTCATGACACCCTCACTAAATGATTTTTTGCTTGGATTTTTCCATTCACTGGTGAAACCCATGCACACTTGTGCCCACCCACCTTCAACGGTTTCAACTCACCCAGTGAGAAGTTGGTAATTTTCCAAATGGATGTCATTTATTAAACAATAACAGTAATAAACATGTTAATTCACTGTAACTTTATATATTTAGTTTAAACTGAAAAACAAAACAGACTGCAAACCTTCTTCGATGTTCTTTTCAACTAATGATGAATCGTCAAATTCTTTTTTCTTATCACGGAAAGACAGAACAGCCTTCCAGTTGCCTCCATGTTTTACCTTCTTCAACCTCAGCTCTAGTGGACATCTGGTGACAATTCCTACCAAATGCAGATGTACATCATATATAAATTATATATATACACACACACACACACACACAAATACCAGTGCAAAATAAATAATTCTCTTATTGTTACCCAGACAGCAAGCAGTGTCGGCCCAGATCCGGCCCACATCTGGGCCAACACTATGTTGCTGTCTGGGTAGCAATAAGTTTGAAAATATATGAATATCCAGTAGCAGAGGAGAGGAAAATTAGTCCTCACCGCTCCCTCTTGGTAATGCAACTCCAGACAGCGCTTCTAGCACAGAGCTTTTTCCTGAACTCTGGTCCCCGATCACTGCAATAGTCGGTAATGCCAAGTCCTTATCAATGCCAACTGACCGCAGAGTGTCAATCAGATCAATGTATGGACGAATGCTCTCCTCTACATGATTGTGAACCTCTCCCTTCATGTTGTAGGATCTGGTCAGAACAAGAACACACACAAACCTATTTTCAACACATGCCTGAAGCAAGAATAAAAGCTTGCATTCCATGGCTCGCTCCGAACCCCCTTTTTTTCTCCTGGGACCATAAAATCCAGGATATATTGGGGAAAAGACATCTGGATGCTCTTAAGAGAAGAGCAACTTTAAATGCTTGGCTGGTTGTATCATAGATAAAGTCGAACGGGACAAAGACTTCTGCGTCTGGAAAAAAAGAAAAAAAGTAAAGATACTCCTTGACCTCAGTGCAGTAATTCAATAAAAGGATCGCTGAAGAAGACCTTTTACAGCTACTCTGAACTAAGACAATTCCCAGATCTCCACGAAAGTGACCTTCCCACGACCTCGCGCTTCTCCCAAGAAAGGAATGGTTTTCCTTGTTGCTCTCTAACAGACAAAGACGTCACGTATCTTACAGGGACAAAGTTATACTAGTTTCTGCTATTGAAGCAATATACTGGAAAAACACTATATATATTATATTCACAACATATATTAAGGTTGTCACGACATGTATAAACTTACTATGTTATTGGAACGTATGATATTGCTGTAATCTTCTGATGCATAACTTCACCTGATGCCTAGAGTTCAGTTCACATGCTGGATGTGTTTATGTAGAATTCAGGATCGTTTAATCTGCATTAACCGCGTAATGAATACAAAGGATATATGTATATTTCTGCATATCAAATACGTAGGTGTTTGGTTTCAGATGAACGCTGATTTCATTAATAGTAAGCTGGTATGGATGAAATTTGTTTGTTCTCATCAATGCATGATTACAATACGAATAGAAATCTGCTGTTAATAAGTTTTCATGGGATAAATAACTGAACAGATAATGTATGCACGGAGAGAGGCTTTGCAGGGCGGGGCTCCGCCCCACAGGAGGGGGGCAGATCCCAAATCGGCCCGTTAAAAACAGATACTCTTCAGAGTGTTTGTTATTGGAAACTGAAAAGAGAAGCTTAAAGGATTAGTTCACTTTTAAAAAAACTTTTGCTGATAATTTACTCACCCCCATGTCATCCAAGATGTCCATGTCTTTCTTTCTTCCGTCGAAAAGAAATTAAGGTTTTTGATGAAAACATTTCTCCATAAAATGGACTTCAATGGAACCCAAACCGTTCAAGGTCCAAATGACAGTTTCAGTGCAGCTTCAAAGGGCTTTAAACGATACCAGACGATGAATAAGGGTGTTATCTAGCGAAACGATCGGTCATTTCAAAAATAAATAAAAACGTTTAAGTTTTATAAGCACAAATGCTCGCCTTGCTCTGTTCTGTGATGCGCGTTCGTGACGTCACGTAATACGCAATTACGTTGAAAAGTTCACGGTTGACGTAAAATCCAAAATGTTCTTTTAAGCTTTTTAATATTAAAACACCCAGGATACGCACACAAAATGGGCATTTTAAACGATAAACTGACACGAAGACATTTGAATATGTGTATATGGTCCTCCTTCCGCACATTTGTAAACACTGACTCGGTACTTCCGCCTACATCAAGCGTGACCTTTTCAACGCAATTGCGTATTACGTGACGTCACGAACACGCATCACAGAACAGAGCAAGGTGAGCATTTGTGCTTATAAAACTTAAACTTTTTTATTTATTTTTGAAACGACCGATCGTTTAGCTAGATAAGACCCTTATTCATCGTCTGGTATCGTTTAAAGCCCTTTGAAGCTGCACTGAAACTGTCATTTGGACCTTGAACCGTTTGGGTCCCATTGAAGTCCATTATATGGAGAAATGTTTTCATCAAAAACCTTAATTTCTTTTCGACTGAAGAAAGAAAAACATGGACATCTTGGATGACATGGGGGTGAGTAAATTATCAGCAAAAGTTTTTTTAAAAGTGAACTAATCCTTTAAGCTCAACTTGCTCGTCTCTCATTTGCTCACGCGCTGCAAAGCGCTTCTTGCCACTAACATCACGTCCGAGCATTGCAACAGCGATCAAGACTCAGTTAAACTTCAAGAGAACTTTAACATCTGAAGCTAAAGAACTGAAACGACTTCCTGAGAGCGTCACCAAGTCAGAACGAAGCCAACCAACCACTGAAGAGTACCCTTGTGACGACGAGCTCCCAAGCCGCCAATCCGCGCACGGTCCGTCTCAAACTAAAAAAAGAGCTGAATTCAACTGAAGGCAAAAGTAAGGCAAAATCTCCTAAATCTGCTGAAACTGGTTGTATTTATCTTTAAAGAGTAAAGATAGAGTTCCTCCGTGTGTGATTTCCCTCAATTTGAAAACGAGCATTAGAACCTAAGACTCTCTTCAGATCAGAACAATCCATTGCAACGAATGTGTGTGTTTATGTCTTTTGTTTGTGTTGCTTAGCTTAGTATTGTATTAGAGTAGTGAAATAAACTTTGATTCTATTAAGAAATCTCATGTCTGTTGCTATGTGGTTTGTTTTATCGTTGGCCGCGAATGAGATAAACAAAATGGTTAAAAGATAAACGTGCTGATTTTAATACTTGCTGGACAAGTCGTTAATAAGGTATCGTTAACATTAACATAAGTTGGACATTCTGATTAATCTCAATTAATCATATAAATATTGACTCTTAAGAGTGATTCCCTAAAAGCTAAAGTTAGAACAATGCTTCTAATGAATAATTACTACAATGTTATGACTATAAAGAAGAAAGAAAAAAACCTCACAGATTGCACGTTATTTCATTTAGTTTTATATGCTTCATTAAACAAATTTTATTTCCCTTTAACCCACAAAGACTGAGACAGCTGCTAAAATAACTATTGTTCTTTTTTTGAACCGTTAATCCTATCTGAATGCTTTAGGTTTTTTTTTTTCGATTGCCAACACACTATAACTGATTCATTTGGCCCAATTTTCCAAACTATTAAGAAATGTTTTTCAAAACAGCAAGAATGGCATCATTGTATACAGGTTTAACCATGTTCTCATTCAGAAAACACAAATACACAATATAATTAACACAAGAATCACAAAATAAAGACAAATAGCACACATTTATCCCTGTGTGAACATTCAATAGCAAAACTGATGACACACCAGTCAGAATCTCGGGATGATATGAATAAGAGTACAGGTTATTATGTGGCAAAGAGGGAGTAGGTCAAAGGTAATTTGTTGCTGATTAAATATAAAGCACTATAGTTGAGCATGTTCTTGAGCATGAAATTATCACAAGGAAAGCTGGCCTGCAGGCTCATCTAATCTACTTACACATAACAATTACAGTACATAGTACACTGTAAAAAGTGAACCTATGCAGTTGTTGCTTTAAGGAGATGTTTCTATCAGATACTACATATAATTCTAGTTTTGTTGTTGTAACCTAGTTCAATCAAGATAAAGTAACATAAAACAAGAGGATGTTATTTCAACTTGCATCCATGTCATTTATCCAACACACAACTGTCAATAAAGCTCAGAACAAACACATTCAAAACACACACACACACCTGCTCCATGCTGATTAATGAATTTGGGTTCAGTGAGAAATTATGATGTTTTAAGTTGCAGCAAAGTGAAAATCACATTTCACAGCGCTACTCTTCAGCACAATGGTAACCACTGTAAAAAATAAAAAAATGACTAAAAAAATACATAAACTGTATTTTATTGTATGTATAAACTGTATACTGTAGACTGGTCCTTAAATATTTAACATCAGTTTTTTCTGACTGCTAGAACTGTGTTTCTAAAACACACTTGTTATAGCAACAGCTGTGAGAGAAACTCTGATCAGATGATCTTGATTATTTATTGATGATTTAACCATCCCGTAGCGGTCAGATTCACAGATCAGGAGTCTGATGTCTGAGAATGTTAATCGCTAGTTTTGTGATGTTAAGATGGTCAAATATTTTTTTCTTTCATTATACAGGAAGTGTTTTGTACGGAGCCCCTTAGAACTCATGGTGGTGGAAAGATTTCGGGGTGGGTGAAAAAAATTCGGGGTAGGAGGAAAAAATATTTTTCAAATCTTTTGCGTTCTCTTGCAAAACTTTTGCGTTCCCTCGAGAAACTTTGGGTTCTCTCGCAAAGATGTTTGCGTTCTTTGAACGCAAAGTTTTGCGAGGGAACGCAAACATCTTTGCGAGAGATTTACATCTGTGAATAAAGTGTTTGCATAAAATAATTAAGTTATTTATCAAAAAGTCTATGTTCTTCTCTTTCAACAGTACTCCAACGTGTATTGATATATGTTTAAAATGAAGCCAGTTTTGAAATTGAATCCAAAAATTCTGTACAAGTTCACATTGGAAAAACATATGTTCTACAGTTTCAATGTCTTTCTCACAAAACCCGCAAGAATTATTCTCCCAATTAAATATTTCATGTAAAAAGTTATTAGATGGATAAATGTCATTTAGAATGTCACTTCTTTGGCCTTTGGAAGTATTGGATATGCTAAATATCGCTTCCTTATTTTCTTAACCTCTTCTCCACTAAATTCTAGAAGAACATATTTCCTTTTAAGTTGACTGGGGAAGTACTCTTTGGATAATACCTTTCTAATAAACTTATTTGTAAACTGTTTGCTCTTTAAATTTGTACCTTCAATACAGAGTGATCTCATTTCTGGTATAGTACTAGAGTACAAAACAAACTGCTGAATCATTGTTTTCAGGGGTGCTGAGATGGCCTTCATTATTTAGTTGTATTCTCTAATTGAGCATTTTAGATTAAATTTATCACACAATTCACTATAATATAAAAAACTACCAAAATTGTAATCATAGCACAATAAAAAATCAATTCCACCCAATTTACCAAAAATTGCATTAGGGATGTTAAACCAGAAGGAGTCCTTATGACTAAGAAAGGAATTCAACCACTTCAATTTTAGTACACCATTCATCACAGAAAAATCTATAACATTCATGCCACCTTCCTCAATACTCTTAATCATGTCAGCTTTCCTAATGTAATGGCATTTTTCTTTCAAATCAAATCAAATCACTTTTATTGTCACATCACCACAGCACATGTGCCTTCGTGAGTGAAATTCTTGAGAGCGTGCTCCAGACACTGCAGAAACAATTTACATATAGACATTACCATACATACGTACAGACTTATACAGATGACAATGTGTAATATACACATACATATACTCAGTACACACAGTGTACTATTAGACAGACATACAGTTACCGATACACATTATACACAGTATGTACACATTCTACGTTATATACACACAGTAATATGCGAAGATGCAGCAGATTATATATAAACCGGATGTGCAAATGTCATGGATGTGCATTGGATGGTATCCAGTGCTGGCAAAAAGATTGTTGTATTTGTGCAGTAGTGTACTGGTAGTCCAGTTTGAACTGTATGGAATTAAAGTGCAGTGCGTGGTATATTGTAAAGTGGGAGTGTGCTGTAGGGTGTATTAGTTTTGACTGTTCATTAGCCTGATAGCCTGGGGGAAAAAAGCTATCCCTCAGTCGGCTAGTGCGGGATCGGATGCTGCGGAGACGTCTTCCTGAGGGTAGCAGAGAGAGCAGTCTGTGGGACGGGTGGCTGGAGTCACTGATGATCCTCCGGGCTTTCTTTATACACCGCCTGGTGTAGATGTCCTGGAGGGAGGGAAGCTCACCTCCAACAATGTGACGGGCAGTTCGCACGACCCTTTGCAGAGCTTTGCGGTTGCCAGCAGTGCTGTTTCCAAACCAAGCGGTGATGCAGCCTGTCAGGATGCTCTCCACAGTGCAGGTGTAGAATGATCTGAGGATGCTGGGGCTCATTCCAAACTTCCTCAGCCGTCTCAGGAAGAAGAGGCGTTGGTGTGTCTTCTTCAGCACTGCATCTGTGTGAGCGGACCATGTGAGACCCTCAGTGATGTGAACACCGAGGAATTTGAAGCTGTTTACTCGCTCTACAGGTGTCATGTTGATGGTGATGGGTGTGTGTTCTCTGCTCTGTCTCCTGAAATCCACCACCAGCTCCTTGGTCTTGTCGATGTTGAGTGAGAGGTGGTTCTCTTGACACCATTTAGTCAGGGTTCTCACCTCCTCTCTGTAGGCCGTCTCATCGTTGTCAGTGATCAGGCCTATCACCGTTGTGTCGTCAGCAAATTTGACGATGACGTTGGAGCTGTGTGTTGCTCTACAGTCGTGTGTGTACAGGGAGTACAGGAGTGGGCTGAGGACGCAGCCCTGAGGAGCACCAGTGTTGAGGGTCAGCGGGGATGAAGTGTTGTTGCCCATTCTGACCACCTGACATCTGCCTGTCAGGAAGTCCAGGATCCAGCTGCACAGAGATCTGTTTAGTCCCAGAGTCTGGAGCTTCTCAACCAGTGTGGCAGGCACTATGGTATTGAATGCTGAGCTGTAGTCCACCACAAACAGGTGTTCTTATTTTCCAGGTGGGAGAGAGCAGTGTGCAGGGTGAAGGCAATAGCATCGTCTGTGGAACGGTTTCTGCGATATGCAAATTGTAGGGGATCCAGTGAGTCAGGCAGCACAGAGCAGATGTAGTCTCTGATGAGTTTCTCAAAGCATTTGCTGAAGATGGGTGTCAGAGCAATGGGCCTCCAGTCATTCAAGCATGGGATTTTATTTTTCTTTGGTATGGGCACAATGGTGGATTTTTTGAAGCATGCGGGAACCACAGACAGAGAGAGGGAAAGGTTAAAAATGTCTGTGAAAACCCCGGCCAGTTGGAATGCGCATGCTCGGAGCACACGGCCTGGGATGCCATCGGGACCCACAGCCTTGCGGATGTTCACCCGTCGGAAGGATCGGGTTACATCTGCGACAGAAAAGGAAAGTGCGCTCGCCTCTTCTGCTACAGCCGCGGGAGCGCGCTCTGTGTGGGCGGTGTTGTGAGCCTCGAAACGAGCATAAAAGTGATTAAGTTCGTCCGGTACAGAGGCGGCAATGTTCACAGTAGCTGGTTTATTCCCTCTGAAATCTGTGATGTTGTTGATACCCTGCCACATGCTTCTTGCGTTGTTGGTTTTGAATTGTTCTTCAACTTTGTTTTTATATTGTCGTTTGGCAGCTTTGATTGATTTCCTGAGATCGTAACTGGCTTGTTTGTGATTGTCAGAGTTTCCGGATTTAAAGGCAGATGTCCGCGCTGACAAATCTGCTCGAACATCGCTGTTAATCCACGGTTTTTGGTTGGGGTAGATGCGGATTGTTTTTGTTGGTACTACATCCTCTACACACTTCCTGATGAAACACATTACAGTATCTGAGTACGCCTCTATGTCGTCATCAGACGCTGCCCGGAACATGTCCCAGTCCACGTGATCAAAACAGTCCTGTAGTATAGCGTCTGATTGGTCCGACCAGCATTGAATTGTCCTGAGGACGGGTGCTTCTCGTTTCAGTTTTTGCTTATAAGCAGGCAGGAGCAGAACGGAAGTGTGAGGTGGGCGGGGGAGCGATTTGTAGGCGTCCCGGAATGGAGAGTAGCAGTGGTCAAGTACACGATCACCACGCGTGTTGATGGTGATGTGTTGAAAGTATTTTGGAGCTATTGTTCTGAAGTTGGCTTTGTTGAAGTCCCCCGTAACAATAAACGCAAATAATGCAGCAGTCCCTTGTTTGTATGAGATGCGTGCCCGCAGTTCACAGAGTTTGTTGTCCAGTGACTGAACGTTAGCCAGCAAAATAGTTGGGAGAGGAGGTCGGAGGGGACGGCGTCTGAGTCTGACAAGGACGCCGGCTCTCTTCCCCGTTTTCCGGCGGCGTTTCCTCGGTCGCGATCGTGCGGCCCAGACAAAGGGCTCTGATGCGGTGTCTGTAAACAAGGCGCCGGCGTTCAGGAACTCAAAGTCCGGTTTGCGTTGCGCGACGAAGGAACCAATGTTTAAAAGCGTGTGTCTATCGTAGACAGTTATACTGACAACATCTAACACGTGAAACAACAAAATAACAAATAAAACATAAGAAACATAAGAAAAACTGCAGAGTTTTCTTGGAGCTCGCAACACGGCTGCCATGCTCGGCACCATCTTGTTATATCCCTTTCCAAATAAAATTTAAATTTGTTTTGTTCAATAAATTAATCATATTCTCTGAAATTCCTAATGAATAGGCATTAATAAATAGCTCTGGATATACTCTCCATCTTGGACAGTAAAACCCTGTCAAATATTGTTATATCCCTTTGTAACCATAAGTTCAGCATCTTTTTACATTTATCAATATTTTTAAGAATATTTTCTTTCTCTCTTATTTCTTTATTTCGTGTAACTGTAATACCCAAATATTTAACTTCTGTTTCAACTCTCATGTTACTGATTGCAACGCAAGAATTTCACACATTCATATTTAGCATAACACCTGATGTTTTAGAAAATGTATTAATTGAGTCTAGTGCTGTAACAATTTGGTTTTCATTTTTTAAAGAACAAAGTTGTATCATCTGCAAACTGAGTTATGATGATGTGTTCCTCTGATACAATTAAGCCTTCAGATCCACTGTTCTTTACCATAATGGACAATAGTTTAGCAACCATTATAAATAGTAAAGCAGAGCAATTACAACCTTGCCTAATGCCCCTCTTAACTGAAAATCTTGAGCAAGTACCATGTTCTAAAGATACACAACTATTAATATCATTATACAGTATACTAATTAAATTTGTGAATTTCTGTCCAAAACCAAAATGTTTTAAAGCTTCTAAGATAAATGGATGTTCTACTGAATCAAAGGCTTTGTAAAAGTCTGGAAATATGATGAAACCCCTCTCTACCAATATATCACTGTAATCGATCAAATCTAAAACAAATCTTATGTTTTTATGAATGAATCTTCTGCCAAGGAAGCCAGATTGAGTTTCACTTATTATCTGAGACAGGCCTTTTTTCATCCTAGCGGCTATAATTCCCGATAATAGTTTGTAGTCAGTGTTGAGAAGTGTAATGGGTCTTAGATTGTCTAGTAAACTTTTATCTTTGCCCTGTTTAGGAATTAGTATTATTATGCCTTGTTTCATGCTTGTTGGTAATTCTTTTCTTTCTATGCATTCTTGAATTGCTTTAAATAACAAATGTCTAACTTCTTTCCAGAAAAACCTGTAAAATTCGGTCGTGAGCCCATCAGAGCCAGGAGATTTATTCAGGGACAGTTTCAAGCTCTCCTCATCCAATTCTTCAATTCTTAAATCAGACTCACAAAATTCTTTAAATGTGTCATAAATTTTGGGTATGAAGTCCTTAATTCTATTCAAAAATTTGGAAGAATCAGAGTGAGAGTACATAGATGTGTAGCGGTTTCTATAGAAAGTAAAAACCTCTTTTTCAATTGTTTTAACATCTTTACACTCTACTCCTTTTATCAGTAAACTTAATATGGCCTTATTCTCCTGTCTCCTTTTCTCTAAACTACAGAAATACGAGGTATTCTTTTCCCTTTCCTCTATCCACTTTGCCCGTGATCTTACAAAATCACCTTGGGCTCTTTTACGATACATCTCATCTAATTTAGCTTGTAGTATCAATAATTTCTCTTTATCGTCACCGTTTAAGTCTACTTTTTCACAATATTTACTAATTTCCTGAAACAGGCATCTTTCCTATTTTCTTTTTTCCTTGATTAACTCCTCACTGAACTTGATGGAACTTTCTCTAATTTTATATTTTAAAAATTCCCATTCATTACAAAAACTATCTATTATCTCATTATTTTCAGTTTCGGCTATTATTTATTTTATTCTTTTACAATATTCCTTATTTTTTAACAGACTTGAATTAAATTTCCAATAACCTTTATTTATACCTCTTCTATTAGCTGAATTTATCTTCATTTCTATTATACGGTGATCTGTTAATGGGGCTTTAGAAATCAAAAGGTCCGAGACAAACCCAGCAAGTGCATCAACAACCAGCCAATAGTCAATCCTAGACTTGCAGGGTGTTATTAGGTTTATGCCAGGAGTATTGCCTTACTTCTGGATTTACCCTTCTCCATATATCTACCAGATAATTTCTGGTAACAAATTCTCCAATTATACGATTAAAGTGGTTACTCTCAAATTTAGAGGGCCATCTGTCTTCCCATTCATCCGGTGTCATATTCCAGTAACCTCCCATTAAAATAAAATCTGTAGGGTATAATGTTTTGAGCTCTGATAGTGTGATTGTAACATCAAGCATTTGTTTATTTTGGGCATTAGTTTTATGTCCATATATATTTGTTAAGATAAAAAAGTAACTATCAACTTTTAAAACCACCATTAACCAATGACCTTGATCATCTGCCCTGTGTGTAATTATGTCGTATTAAGTATTAATTCGATCACCCCCATTGGTTAGCCCAGAATTTAGTGTCTACTTCGGAAGAATGAGTTTCCTGTAACAAAAGACAATGTGGCTTCCGCCCTTTACAAAATAAAAACAAAGCCTTTCTTTTGACCAAATCTTTTAGACCCCTCACATTTAACGAAGCAAGTGAAATTGAACAATTGAACATTTCTGAAAAAAAAGTGTAAGAAGCTATATAAAACAAAATAAAAGAAAGAACAATGAGAACTTTGTTCTAAGCTTTTGTGTGCTGTTTCTCAATAACAGAAATAGTCCCATGCGTTCTTAATACACTCCTTTTTGTATCTAGTGCAAACAAATCACGTCTTCCTTCTGCAGTTTAACCAATCCGTCGACCCTCTATGTATCCGTGCGGTCCGCGGTAGTAAGCTCGTTTCCCCTCTCGACGGGCTTGCTCAATCTGCAGCCACAGTTGCTTTCTTGCCTCCCTGTCTTCCAGCGGTAGCATCTCAGCAAGGCGGATGCCCTTCTCCCTGCACACCTGAGAATCCTTGCAGCGCCGCCATATCTCCTCGTTGACATGTCTCCGAACAAATAAGACAACAATGTGTCTCTTCCTGATGTCATCCTTTCGTCCAACTCTGTGTACAATGTCGATTGCTTCTTCGAGCTGTCACTCTTCCATGTCGGGGGCGATCTTATTCAAGAGTTGTATGACGGCCGATCTGATGTTCTCATCCTTTTTTTCCATCAAGCCTTTAATTTTCAGACACCATCTCATCTTATATCTTTCTTGCTCCCGGATTCTTTCTTTAAGCTCTTTGTTTTCTTTGCACAAACGTTCGTTGCATTTTTCTAGCTCGCTGATCTTTCCTTTACAGTCTTTAACTTCGTTGGCATTGAACTGTACAGCTTTGGCTAAGCTAGCGATCATGCAGCTGCTCTGTTTAGATTGCTCTCGAAGATCCAATAACTGCTCATTAAAGTTCTTTTCCATGTTTTGAATGGCTACCAATATGGTTAGGTTTGAGACCTCACCTTCCATTGGTGCAGGTTTGCTCTTCTTCCCGACTGGAATTTTGCTTGGAGTTATTGGCGCGGAGTCTTTTCTTTTATTATCTATGGTCACCTCCATGGTATAATCGTGGTCGGCAGGCTGATCCAGCTCTTTCCCTTCAGTATTCATCGCAGCCTGTGTCTTTGCGCTCTCCCCTTCTTTAAATTTCAATCTGGTTGGTTTGATCATACTTCGATTTCACTTTTTTAAATGTTTGGAGTGGTTTTTAAAAGTGCACAACTGTGATTTTGGGACAATTTTGTTACCGTCGCTAATGTGAGTTACTGCTCAACACGGCATCTTGCCGGAACTCCAATTTCAGTAATTCAATACAAAGGTGCGCAAGTGTGGAACAGATCGTGCAGTGTCGTAAATCGTCGCAAAAAATAATTGTCATTTGCACATTTCTACTAAGTCATTATGCGCATGCGCCGACAGATCGTGTACTGACAGTGCATGCCGGTTAGAATTTTTTTTTTTTTTTTTATATTATTATTGAATGCCTGAAAAAAACAAACAACAACAACAAAAACAATTGTCATCGTCAAAACACAACAACCGCTCGGGGACACCCAGTCCTTCAGTCCAAAGGAAGTGCCAAGTCCTTCCACAAAGTCAGCGTTTTTATGGCTTTCACGTTCGTAGAGAACTCAATAGATTCAAAATAATTTTTCATTTCAAGTTTGAATCTTACAAAAAGAGGTGTGCATTTAGAAAATTTACATTTATGAATATGATATTTAGCTAAAAGGAAAAAAAGTTTTATAAAATAAGTATCACTTTTTTTTTTCACATTCATGAAATCCAAAAATGACATTGTCACACCAAAATGATGTTGTGTAAGAGCAATTCCAGAATAAATGTAAAGAAGTTTCATTGTTTTCTAAACTGAAAGAACAGTTGGTATTAATATCATTCTTAAGTCTTTTAAAAGAGCACTTATCCGGGTAAATTCTATGAATCAACGTAAATGCAATTTCTCTCATTTTGTTAGTAATGAAATATTTGTGAGGTAATGACCAAACTTTCTTCCAGGAAATATCACTTACTAAACCATTCCAATAAGAGATTACATAAAGCACAGAAATAGACTCCATCTGAAACAAAACTCTCATTTTCTTATTGTTTTTTGACTCAGAGTACAGATTGAACCATTTTGATTGAAAAGTTGAGACACAAAAATACAATTTTCAAGAAAAGAAAAAAAGAGAGATTTGTTTATACAGTAGATTGTTGTTATTCCAGATTAGATACGAGTGAGGTGTAAAATTGTGTTTAAAAATTAGGGACCAAGCTAATAACATTTTCCTATGAAAAAGAGATAATCTGACAGGGATTTTCATGATGTTATAGTTACAGATTAATAAGACATTTAAACCACCTAGTTTGGAAAAAACAACATTAGGGATCAGATTCCATAGAGATGAGGGCTTATTGATACAGTTTTTCATCCAATTTATTTTAAAGGTGTTGTTTAAAGTGGTGAAATCAAGAAAGTTTAACCCCCCTTTCTCAATGGTGTTCATAAATACAGATTTTCTAATAAAATGAGTTTTATTCTTCCAAACAAAGTTGAGAAGCATTGTATCAATTTTTTTAAGAATGGCAGTGTCAACATTCAAAGAGAGAACAGCATATGTTAACCTTGACAAACCTTCAGCTTTGGTTAGTAAGATTCTTCCTTCAATGAGAGATCATCACGCTGGAGCCACATATTCAGTTTTTTCTGAGTACTCTCAATTAATGGATTAAAATTTAAGGAGCTTCTTTCTAATTCATTATTTGTTATAATAACTCCTAAATAAGATACCTGATCTTTGATTTGAATATTACACATTTTTGACAAATTAAATTCTTTGATGGACATCAGCTCACACTTTGAGAGGTTCAAGAACAGGCCTGATGCTTTGAGGAATTGCTGGATATACTTGAATGCTAAAGGAACTTGGTTAGCATCTTGCAAAGAAAGAGTGGTATCATCAGCAGCTGACTGATGAGTATCTGTTTGTCAGCAATAGAGATACCATGAAGACCACTATTAGAAATATAAGAAGCCAATATCTGGGAAACTAGTAAACATAAATAAGGGGATAATGGACACCCTTGCCTAATACCACGTGACAAGTAAAATCTAGGAGAAGTACCATAATTTAATTGTGCTACTACAGTTGTAATATTCTTAATATATAATATTTAAAGTTCTTACCGCCTTACAAAAATATTCACCAAAACCTAATTTTTCCACTGATTTAAAAATAAATTTATGTTCAACTGAATCAAAAGCTTTATAAAAATCCAGGAAAAGAATAAAACTATTATGTTCCAGCAAACCACTATAATCCAATAAGTCTAAAACTAATCTAATATTATTGATTATATGTCGGTCCCTCATAAATCCAGACTGAGTCTCATCTATAGCAGTATCCAAACAATCTTTAAGTCTTTTAGCAAATATTATGGCAAAAATGTTATAGTCATTGTTCAGGAGTGTGATGGGTCGCCAGTTGTTTAAATTGGTAAGATATTTCTTAGGTTTAGGAATTAAAGTTACGATACCTTGCATCAATGTAGGAGGTAAAGCCTCTTTTTCAATACTTTCTCTAAAAACCTGAGTTAAAAAGGGAGTAAGTTCATCAGCAAATAATTTGTACAGCTCAGCTGTAAATCCATCACACCCTGGGGACTTATTGTTTTTCAAACTCTTAATTGCTCTTTGTACTTCCTCAGGAGTAACAATGCTATTCCAGAAAAATCTATCACTTTCAGATATAACATTAACATAATTAACCGAGTCTAGAAATGAGGGTGTTGTCTGCTCTGAATACCTTGAACTATAAAGATTCTTATAAAAATTGGCACTGTAGTTTGCTATTTCCTTTGGATCTTTAACAACTTTGCCATCAACACAAAGTTGTTCAATTGTTGAGAGGGTAAAATTACGCTTTTCTACCTTAAAAAAATATGCAGAATTGAGTTCTCCCTCTTCGAGCCATTTTTTCCTGGATCTTATATAAGCACCCCTAGCCTTTGATAAGTACAATTCATCCAATTTCATTTGCAGATCTGCAATTTCAGATTTTTCCTCTAGAGACATGCAATCAAAATTATTAGACTGAGATAATTTCATGATTAGGTTGTCTTCAACCACCCTTCCTTTTTTTGGCTAAAACTGTTCCAACTTTTTTTAAATAAACACCTGTCTCAAACTTAAAAAGCTCCCAATTGGTACCAAAATAATTTTGAATTGTGGCTGTTTTCCAATAGCTAGCAATTCATTCTTTAATTTTATCCTTTACATCTGGTAATTCTAACAGTGAACTGTTAAGTTTCCACAAAGAAGCTCTGCATTGGCCTGTTACATAATCTGCAATTAAAGGGGTATTATTCATGTAGCCTAATTGTTCAAAATTTAGATTATTTAAATTTTGTTTTGCCATTTCTATCGTTCATTGTGCATTTCTGTGGTGCTTTTTAGTCTGCCCGTTTCATGTAATGAACAAAACCATTTTTTGATATTACCCGAAGTTTATTGGTGTTGTTCTCTTATTCAAATGATATAACTAAACAAATTAATTAGGTTGAATTTGTCATCACATCATGCAGTGTGGTGAATTATTGCTCATCATTGTCTATTGGCTATTTTTGTAATTTAAATAACATAGGTTAATATATTATCTGATATGATTATAGTATCATATCTTAATATGTTAATTAATGACATTGTAGTATAATATTACACCACCCAAATATGTATTTACTTCCTTCTAATTCTCGCCGTGAGTGCAGTCTTGTTTATATTGATGCTATGAAAAGTGATTAGTAGCCTGCATAAAAAAAGCCTTGAACATAAAACAGGACAAAAATATAGTTGATGACTAGACAATCATTTCATTCTAGACACTTATTTGTGAAGACAGTGGCATATAATACAGTGAAATAATATGTTCTTTAGCCATATAAAAACAGTTGTAATATGCGTGGGTAAAATTGACCCGCTGGCGGTTTTAGGTATACAGCGACCCCCGGCGGTTCTAGTGTTAAAAAAAACAGCTGAACATCAGTTCACAAATAAAAAATATTGGTAACATTTTACAATAAGGTGTCATTTAATATAACATGAACAAACAATGAACATTTATTACAGTATTTAGCCTATTAATCTTTGTTTACATTAATTAATAGAAATAAAAGTTCATTGTTAGTTCATGTTAGTTCTCAGTAGGGCTGTGCGATATGGAAAAAATATCATATCACAATTTTTTTTTTGAAATATCACGATTCACGATTTTAATCACAATTTTTTGTCATGTTGGTTTGACAAGTTGTCTGAGCATTACAGCCAAACTAGAAAGACAAAGCCTTTCAAGGTAATAAAAAAAAAAAAAAAACACATGGCAGATATTTAGGCCAAAGTGGGCGAAGATAAAAATCTTTCTCATTGTTTTATCTTTCTTATTAAAAAATATGAACAAAGATGCACATTACAAATACACATAATATACAAATAAAACAAACAGTGCTTTATTATCAGGTACAATAGGTGTATTTAGCAGAGCATTCAATGAAATTGAATGAACAAGTATAAAAATAAAACACTATATAGACTGATTCCTAAAGCAACTGTATTAATGTTTTTCAGTCAAGAATAGTGAGTGATTTTTCTCTTTGCGTTTTGTTGTTTTGTTATATGGAGGACCAAACCTGCATAAATTAAATATGAATGAATGAATAAATAAATATATTAATGAATAAATAGATAAATAAATGTGATAATAGGAAAATAAATAAACGAATAAACGACTTGATAAAATAAATGATTAATTTCTAATAAAATTAATTTTTCCCCCCTTAATTTATTTTCTGCTTTTATACATTTATAAACATTTTAACTTATTTTTTCACTAATTCTTTTTTAATGTATTTTTATTATTTATACATTTATTTTGAAACTATTTATATATAGTCAGAGTCAGACACCCAGAGGATGGTTGGTTTCTAGTCTAATAACTGGGTGTCATCTCCCTAGGGTCTGACGTCGATGGTTCCAGACTTCAGCTTCAGCTTCCCGTTTTTATTTCTGGAAAATATTTTAAATATTTCGGCACTAATGCGAATAACGTTCGGTGAAAATAACTTACAACTCTCCAGCTGATCTGCCACATCCCGTAGCAAACTGGACAACGAATTACTACTTGCCGCTATTTTCTTTGAAAACTCATCTCTATGGCTTAGCTGGCCTGACGATGCGACGCGTGAGCTCTCAACCAATGATGCACTGAAGCTACACAAGCACCACCTTCCTCATTTACATGTTACACACGGAAAAGTAAAAATAAATAAATCTAAAAATAAATACATGTGGGAATAAATCATTCTAAAAAAATGAATGCATAAATATATAAATAATTTTCAAAATAAATGTATAAATAAAAATACATTGAAAAGAATTAGTGAAAAAATTAAAGTAAAAAAAAGTTTAAAAATGTATAAAAGCAGAAAATAAATTAAGGGGGGGGGGGGGGGGGTTATTTTATTACAAATTAATCATTTATTTTATGAAGTCGTTTATTCATTTATTTATTTTCCTATTATCACATTTATTTATCTATTTATTCATTAATATATTTATTTATTCATATTTAATTTATGCAGGTTTGGTCCTCCATATTGTTAACGTTAAATTAATAGTTCCCCCAAAAATAAATATTCTGTCATCTGTCTGTCAATTCATAATGTTTTATTTTTATACCATCATTTACTCAAAAGTTGTTTTAACCCTGAATGAGTTTCTTTCTTCTGCGGAACATAAATGCTATTTTGAAGAAGGTGGAAAACCAAACAGTTGCTGGTCCTCAGTGACTTCCATAGGATTGTTCTTTTCTACTATCAAAGTCAATGTAGACCAGCAACTGTTTGGTTACCCTCATTCTTCAAAATATCTTCTTTTGGGTTCAGCACAAGAAATTAATAGAGGTTTGGGACAACATGTGAGTGAGTAAATAATGACAGAAATTAAATTTTAGGGTGAACTATCCCTTTAATGACAGTCGACAGCACGTTTAGTGTCCTGTCCCTTTAAGAGCTGCACGCATCTAATATACAGGCACGCATCCGTTTCTCTCTTAACCATTTACTTTCATTTTAGACATAACCAACGGAGTCTGTATGTAAACCTTGTGTGTTTTGACAGTATTAGCGCAAAAGATAAGTTAGTTGAGTAATCGGACACTTTTAGACAGGGTTTTAGTGCGCGTGCTTCAGGTGTATGAGCTCAGTAAAAGCGCACTTCAGACCAGCGCCTGAATTAAACATTTAACCAGCAAGGCTTGTATGCAAATAATGTACTTTTGCGATCGCGAATAAATGCAGTGTCCTGTCAGAGTAACTCTACCGCTGTATGTCGTGTTGTACAGTATATAGAGACGGAGACCACAACTGTATTTGACATAATGGGTGCTGTAGCACGATACTACGATATTTCTTCAAAAGCAGATCGTGGAGACATTTTTATCGTCCACGATCAAAAATCGTCATATCGCACACCCCTAGTTCACAGTGCATAAACTAATGTTAACAAACAACTTTTGATTTGAATAGTAAATGTTGAAATTCATATTAAGATTAATAAATGCTATAGAAGTAAGCTATTGTTTATTCTATAGTTCATGTTAACTAAAGTAGTTAACTAATGTTAACTAATGAAACCTTATTGTTTCCAGAATATTGATCAAATTGTTACTGCCTTTAGTTATTATTCTGGAATAAATATAAAAATGCATAAAAACACTATGGAATGTATAATTAGTATTAAAAAGATTAAATAAAAAAAATAATATTAATAAAATACTAAATATAATTATATTTGTTCTCTTTTTATGTTAGCTATTTATTTACCCAGGAAAATGTGACAACATTAAGTGTAACGGTCACACACACACACGTATAAAACTGCCTCCTCATTTTAAAACACCACTGCAAGCCATATATATCTACATTTTATACTAACCTTTCATTTTGAGCATGCTGAAAGTTGTCATTATCATAAAGAGCACTGCTTCCATCAAAAGAAGATTTGAAATAAGAAAACATATCCTGCCTTGAAAAATATATGGAAAAAAAATGAAATTAGTTCTATTCTTCTTTTTGGGTGCCTCTGAAAAATGTTAGGTTTCATCCAAACACAATGTTTATTGTAATGTTGAAGAGAACCTGAATTTATAGTGCAGCACACCCCTTAAATGAAAAGGGAACAGGAGGGGTTTCATTGTGAGTTCCTAGACAAAAGCCTACTGGTTCCCGTTTCACTTTTGACGAGACCGATGAGCAGTCCCGGCGCCATGGGCGGGCAATGGGGGGCCTGGCCCGCCCTGTGAGTCACCCGCCCTGGACGAGCCTGCTGAGTAAAGAAAACTTTGTACTATTCAAACATCAGTTATTATTTATTTACCCTTGCATTGAGAAAAAGCTGATATCTGTTTCCTCCAGGCTGTGCGCGGCGCTCAATCTGAAAGGAGGCGGGGTGGAGTTACGAGTAGAGCCCTGCATTTCGGCCCTGGCCCGACGGGCCCCGACTTTTTTACGCCTCTAGGGCCGGGCTTTGGGCCAATTTCCACATCATAGTTCAGACGCGGGCCGGGCATCGGTTTTGGTATTTTGTGGTATGGAATTTTGTCCTCTGTTTTGGGTTTCTCCTTATTTTATATTGTAGACATCTATCCATTGGCGATGAAAAAAATTGCCGCGCTGGTGGAAACAACAGGAGACCGTGCCACGACTGAGTGCAGCTCGATGGTGTTTAGTGTCCCGCAGCAGCAGCAGGTGCTCAAGTGACTTCAGCACAGCTGAGTAGTTCTGTGTTCAAATGCACGCAATAGGCTAAAAGCTTGCTGCAAAACCCCAGCAAACATAACCATGAATGTGTCTGCGGGAAATAGTAAGGAGATATTTTAATTATTTACTACTAAACTAATGTTTTCTGAGTCCATGTCGCAAGGATGAAGTTGCTGATCCTGACTCTCGTCTCCTCATTACATGCGCCTTTAGAGAGAAATGCATCTTTATTGATTATGATTAAAATTATAATAAACGAGTTTTTGTTTTCATTTTTTTTTTTATTTCGTTAAGTGATAATTTAAAGCTTTCTATAGATATATGTATCATGTCTGTGAGGCATGTATTCGCTCAGCTTCGGTTCATTTTTGTGAAGCGCTCCTGTTCAAGACGCAGAAAGCGCATCATGTTTGTTTTCTTTGCGGGCTCGGGTTGGACTCGGGCCAGTAATTCTGATAAACTGTCGGACGGGGCTAGGGCCTAAATTTGAGGCCAGTGCAGGGCTTTCGCTGAGATCTTGAGGATCCAATGGCGTTACGAAGTTTTACTGACAAGCTCTTTTTAATCTCCTTGCTGAACGTGATCGATTTCAAAAGCGAAAGTGAAACCAATAAAACAGCGCACATAAGAAAGCGATTGCATGCTTTAGCGAGCGTCAGCGACCCCCCCAACACACACACACGTGATTTGTGCCCCCCCTGGAAATTCAAATGCCCCCCTGATGGAGGTGCCCTGGCGCTGGCTCTGCCGATGAGACGTTTAAACCAGTAACATAACGTTACATTTAGTCATTTAGCAGACAAATTTTTTCCAAAGCAACTTACAAATGAGGACAATAGAAGCATTCAAAACTAACAAAAGAGCAATAATGTGCACATTCTTTGTACTGTAAATATAGCACACACACGCTCAAACTCAAACTGTTGAGTTTATTTTGTAGCCAAGCACTTCTCACATGTACTGTATATTTGTGCAGAACTGAGAGTCGACTGTCTAGGGGAGGCAGAGAAAGTCTTTTGTCAGAAGACGAAGAAACTGCTTCGTGCTATAACAAATAAAGATATTACCAATACTGTAATGCAACTTGGCAGAGGATGCGCACGTCCTGATTTTGCTGAGTTAGATGTGAAACTCCCCAGAGTAAAATTAACTCTATTCAGAGAACATTTGGTCCCACTCTAAATAGAGTTAAATTAACACTGAAGCAGAGTTCAAGTTAATGAGCTAATTAAGTGACTAATTAAATGATGATTGAGCATTAGTGATGAACATCTTCTGTTAACAAGCAGAATCACTGAAGAAAAGAGAAACACAAGAACTACAACTGACTTCAGCCACAGATGAAATCAACTGAAATAAAGTAAGACATTAAATCTCACAAGTTCTTAGCAGAGGAGGATTAAACAACTGCTTAATTATCACCTCATTGCTGATAAATATAACGTAGCTTTTAGCGATTGTATTTTCAAAATTCACGGGGCAGGGGTTGAAAACCAGCTCCTGAATGTGCAATTTCTTAGCTATATAAAGTTTCCATTTCAATAAAATGCGATTAAAAATGCCATTAAAAATCTTTATGAGCAAACGTGTCACCCTCGCATTGGGAGTTCTGTGGAGAATCGGGTATGTGTGTTTAGACGTAGGTCGGATGTCCAGATATCGGATATTAGTATATATAGTATCTGATTTAAAACCACATTTGGAAACGGCTCAGACCGGATATGAAAAATCGGATCTTGTGCGGATTTTTGTGTTTACACGTGTGCATCAATTCCGATCTGTGGAAAAAGCCTAGGTTACAACAACAAAACTAGAATTATATGTAGTATCAGATAGAAATATCTCCTTAAAGCAGGGGAGCGGCCCGCTATCACTCCTGTGTGGCTCTCTAAAGAGAGGCGCCTAGTCTATTTTTGACGGACGCCGTGTTCAAGCTGCACAGAAAATACAAAATAAAAAGTCAAAATAGCTATATACACTACAAAACTGGCACCATTGTAAATAAGTTACATGTTTTAAAAATGTGAAAGTGTTCATTTGTTTTGAAAAATGCCTTGTATTAGAACTGTTTTAAAAATGATTAAAAGACTTTCCAGTATCAGAACAAATGCCAGTGTTATCCTCCTGCTGAAATAATTTGTCGTTTTATCTTGCAAAGATATTCTTTCTTCTGTTTTCCACACACATTTTTATGAAAATGGATATAGTACAGTTTTTCTGGATTATAAATTGCGTTTTTTCATCTGAAATGTGCTGCGATTTCCAAGGCGACTTCTATAAAGCAATCAAGGTCAAGTGCAAAGCGCACACATTAGGATTGGTGATGAATGAGAAAAGGCAAGTTTGTATTGTGCATTTTCCAGCAGCCATGCCGCTAGTTTCAGTTTTGCTTTAAATATTTAGGCTGGGCAATTATAATATATGTTTATAGTGAATGCCACTATAATTTGTGTTTGTTTTTTACTTATGTTTTCGTTCTTTTTTCTATTCTGAACACTGATAAATTTACAGGATTCTTTGTGGAGTGTAGGGAAAATAAATACACGTTTCTAATGTTTGTAAACGCTTCATTTATTTTACATTATTTCTGAATGAAATTATAAAATGTGTCTTATACATTAATTGATTTGCACACTGATGCAACTTATCTGTGTGTCATAAAGTGCTCATAAAAATAGGTAGAGATGGTAGAAGAATAGAACTGCCATGTAGGTACAAGTATACATAGTACAGTAGAATTAGAATTAGAATTAGAATTTCTTTATTGTCATTGTACACAAGATACAACGAAATTACAGAGCTTCTGCATAAGGTGCATGGTACATAATAGAAAAATATAAATAAATAAATATACATAATACAGTGATGTACAATTAAAATGTTTAAGCTAAGACAAAGAATAAAGAAAATAAACATAGAAAGAGTTGCTTGTATATATATATATAAAAGTAATAATAATAAGTCACAGTTTGTCAAAAAGATTATTGCACTAATATGAGGTAGACTTCTGGCTCTGAATAAAACTATTTGGAATGAGAATTTAAAAACATTGCACAAAAAGTGAATATATTTCACAGGAATACAAGGCTGTACTGGACTGAAGGAATAAAGACTAAGAATGGAGATTGCACAGAAATATGGTACACAAATACACATATTGTACGGAGTAAAATGTCAGTGCATGTGAGTGTTCAGTGCATGTGTGTGTTCAGTGTGATTATAGCTCTGGGGAAGAAGCTGTCCTTGAGTCTATTGGTCCGTGATTTAATGCATCTGTAGCGCCTGCCAGAGGGCAGCAGTTTAAACAGGTGGGAACCAGGGTTTCCTGTTGGCTGACCATTTGAGGTCTGCTGAGATGATTGTACCAAGGAATTTGAATGTTTGAACCCTCTCTACGCAGTCTACATTGATGTAGAGGGGAGCGGGGTCTGCCCTGTGCCTTCTAAAGTCAAGGATGATTTCCTTTGTTTTGGTGGTGTTAAGTGTCAGGTCGTTGGCTGAACACCACTCTGACAATCTCAGGATCTCATTTCTATAGGCAGCCTCATTCTGATCTGTGAGTTTGCTGAAGAAGATGTCCGGTATGATGGTATTGAAGGCTGAGCTATAATCAATAAAAAGCATCCTCACATAGCTCTCCTGATGTTCCAGATGGCACAGCGCATTATGGAGAGCTATGGCTATTGCATCCTCAGTCGATCTGTTAGCTCTGTAAGCAAACTGATGTTCATCGAAGGTAGAGGGGAGGCAGGTTTTCAGGTGGTGCAACACCAGCCTTTCGAAGCACTTTGTGATGATCGGTGTGAGGGCGATAGTCATTGAGGCTATCCGTGGCTGATTTCTTTGGTATGGGGATAATTGTGGAGGATTTCAAGCAGGATGGAATTGAAGCTTGTGTCAAAGAGAGGTTGAAGAGGTTTGCGAGGACTCCTGAGAGCTGGTCAGCACATCCCTTGAGCACCTTGCCTGGGATGCCGTCAGGGCCAGCAGCTTTCCGTGTGTTCACTGTTCTGAGCACCCGCCTCACTTCATGCTCCTGGACAGTGAGTGGGGGGGTACCAGGGTCTGTTGTAGACTGAGGTGGTGTAGTTTTTGCAGCTGTGGTTTGTCAAAACGAGCAAAGAAGCAGTTCAGTTCCTCTGCCAGTGGAGCCGAGCGGTTTCTAGTTGCACAGCTGCTGCCTCTGAAGTTTGTTAGGTGCTGGAATCCCTGCCATACCTGTCGTGGTTTGCCGTCTGTTAAGTGATCTTCTACCTTATTTTTATAGTCCCTCTTTGCATCCTTAATTCCTCTCTTCAGGTTGGCTCTGGCAGCACTGTAAAGAGCTCTATCACCTGACCTGAAGGCAGCTTTCCGGTCTTTAAGGAGCTTGTGGACTTGGCTGGTCATCCAAGGCTTCTGGTTGGGAAAAACCCGGATGATTTTATTCACTGTGACGTTGTCCATACAGTACTTGATGTAGGCCAGTACCTCCAAAGAACAATAAACCCTCTTGCCTGAATGACTATCGCCCAGTTGCCCTTACATCTATAGTCATGAAGGTTTTTGAGAGACTTGTAAAGAGCCACATTTGCTCCTCCATCCCTGATACTCTGGACCCTCTTCAGTTTGCCTATCGCCCAAACAGATCCACGGACGATGCCATTTCTCACGTTCTCCACTCTTCCCTCACACACTTGGATAGCAACAATGGAAATTATGTAAGGCTGCTATTCATTGACTATAGCTCAGCTTTCAACACTATAGTCCCCATCAAGCTGGCATCTAAACTCACAGACCTCGGCCTAAACTCCTTACTCTGTGACTGGATTCAAGACTTCCTCACCGGCAGACCTCAAGTGGTGAAAGTTGGCCAGTTCACCTCAAACTCCATCACTCTGAACATAGGAGCCCCACAGGGCTGTGTCCTGAGTCCCCTGCTCTACTCTCTCTACACGCATGACTGCGTGTCCTCTCACAGCTCCACATCTATTGTCAAATTCGCTGATGATACTGTGGTTCTGGGCCTCATCTCCAACAACGATGAGACCGCATACTTGGATGAGGTAGAAAGACTCACATCATGGTGCCAGGACAACTGTCTCTCTCTGAATGTGAGCAAAACTAAAGAGCTGATCATGGACTTTAGGAAGAGACAGCAGCAGCCCTACACTCCTCTTATGATCAGTGGGACCCCTGTGGAGAGGTGTAAACATCTCCGAGAACCTGACTTGGACTAAACACATCCAAACACAGGTTAAGAAAGCCAGGCAAAGACTGTACCATCTGCGACAGCTGAGGAAATTCAGGGTCTCACCAGCAATCCTGAAAACTTTCTATTCAGGGACCATAGAAAGTGTATTGACTCAGTGCATCTCAGTGTGGTATGGAAACAGCTCCAATCAGGACTGCAAAGCACTACAGAGAGTTGTGCGCTTAGCTGAGCGCATCTCAGGGTCTGCTCTCCCCTCTCTGCAGGACATCTACCTCAAACGCTGCAAAAATAGAGCTGTTAAAATCTTCAAGGACTCTAATCACCCTGGTTACCGTCTATTCACTTTGCTTCCATCTGGTAAGCGCTTCCGTAGCCTGATGGCAAAAACTGAGAGACTTAGGAGGAGCTTCTTCCCCCAGGCCATCAGGCTCCTAAACTCTAACTCTGTGTCATAACATCACTTGACTCCATGTAAATATCACCATATCAATAAGCTATTCATAATTTTTCTCTACCTCATTGCTGCTATTTATATACCCTGTACAACTTTTTTGCACATTATTTTGCACATTCCTCTTAGTACTATTTAAGTCAACAACATACTGACCTGCACATTTATATTTATATTTTTTATCTTATCTTTTTATTTTATTCTTTTATTTTATTTTTTCTACTTTTCTTCTCTTAATATTTGTATACTTTATAATTGCATTGTCCTTGGAGCGGACCTGACCTACATTTCACTGCTGGTTATACTCTGTATAATTGTGTATGTGACAAATAAAACTCTTGAATCTTGATCTTGAATCTCATTGCGCCAGTAGTAAGTGAGTGTCAATTTAGAAAAAAAATTTAAATAAATCAAAGCTTCACATTATGCGGCCCCTCACTTAATGTGGAAAACCTGATGTGGCCCTCGATGTCAAAAAGTTTCCCCACCCCTGCCTTAAAGCAACAAATGCACAGGTTCACTTTTTGTGATTATTAGAAAACAGTAAAAATTGAAAAAAAAAAAAAATAGTTGCACGACCATGGTGTAGGCTTCCTTAATAAGTAAATATTCTCTGGCACTAACAGCAAGCCTTGCCTCGAACTCGACAGTTTCTTCTAAACTGAGTGTTCCTGAGAAATCAAAAGCCAAAGTGAGCAAAAGAGCTGGCAAAATCACTCTGGACCCCTCACATCCAGCCCACTTTCTCTTTGAACTGTTGCTGTCTGAGCACTGAGCACACTGTAAAAAGTGAACCTGTGCAGTTGTTGCTTTAAGGAGGTATTTCTGTCTGATACTAACTGTAAACACATACCTGGCAATAAAGCTCTTTCTGATTCTAACATTTACATTTAGTCATTTAGCAGACACTTTTGTCCAAAGCGACTTACAAATGAGGACAATAGAAGCAATTAAAACCAACAAAAGAGCAATAATATGCAAGTGGTATGACTTGGTTAGCCTAACGCAGTACACATGGCAAGGTTTATATATACACTGAACAAAATTATAAACGCTACACTTTTGTTTTTGCCTCTATTTTTCATGAGCTGAACTCAAAGATTTAAGACTTTTTCTATGTACACAAAAGGCCTAATTTAAAAAAACATCCCAACATTTCCGGAATTGAGTTGTAAACTGCTTGAATTAGAAAACAGTCAAAATTGGAAAAAATAGTTGCTCGACCATGGTGTAGGCCTACTTGAGTGCCGAAACACTCCTCCCCAACGTGCCTGAATGACTACCGCCCCGTAGCACTCACACCCATTGTTATGAAGTGCTTTGAGCGACTGGTCCTGGCACACCTCAAGAACTGCCTCCCACCCACACTGGACCCACACCAATTTGCCTATAGAAGCAATAGAAGCACTGAGGATGCAGTAGGCACAGTACTGCACTCGGTACTCACACACCTGGAAAACAACAACACATATGCACGGATATTGTTTGTTGATTTCAGCTCAGCATTCTCCGTCATTCCCTCCAAGCTGACCACTAAACTTGGAGACTTGGGTGTTAACACCTCCCTTTGCAGCTGGATTATGGACTTTCTGACCAACAGACCTCAGCATGTTAGGTCAGGCCTCACCTGCTCCACCACCATCACACTCAACACCGGCGTACCACAGGGCTGTGTGCTGAGCCCATTTCTCTACTCCCTCTACACCCATGACTGCAGGCCTGTGCATGGATCCAACTCCATCATCAAGTTTGCTGACGACACCACAGTGATTGGCCTCATCAGAGACAACGATGAGACTGCCTACAAGGAGGAGGTACAGCACCTGGCTGCATGGTGTGCTGACAATAGCCTGCTCCTCAACACCAGCAAGACAAAGGAACTTATTGTGGACTTCAGGAAGAAGAAAAGTGGAACGCATGACCCCATCCACATTAACGGGATGGTTGTTGAACGTGTCTCCAGCTTCAAGTTCCTGGGAACCCACATCTCGGAGGACCTGACCTGGACCACCAACACATCCAGCCTAGTCAAGAAGGCTCACCAACGCCTCTTCTTCCTTAGGACACTGAAGAAGAACCACCTGTCTCCAACCATCCAGCTGAACTTCTACCGGTGTGCAATTGAAAGCATCCTGACCAACTGCATCACAGTCTGGTATGGGAACTGCTCAGCTGCTGACCGCAAGGCACTACAGAGGGTGGTGAAAACCGGCCAACGCATCACAGGGACACCACTTCCTGCCATTGAGGACGTCCAGAGAAAACGCTGTTTACGTCGAGCTCGCGGCATTCTTAAGGACTCCTCTCACCCTGACCATAGACTGTTTAACTTACTGCTCTCTGGGAGGCGCTTCAGGAGCCTCCGAACAAGGACAAGCAGACTCAGGAACAGCTTTTTCCCTACAGCTGTTTCCCTACTAAACTCTGCCCAGTGATACCCCCCTCACACACCACTACAAACTCTTCACCCCTCACCATCATTAAATCGATAAAAAAAAAAAAAAATAACCAATGTACACACTGAGTACTATGTACTGTAAATTTTTATTTCTATGCACTTTCAATGTTCATTGCACTAGTGTTTATATATCTTAATTTATAGCTTATTCATATCCATTTGTAATTATGTTCATAGTTTTTGCTCACAGTGTACATACATTTACTGCACAATCCATCTGTATAGTATGTTCATATCACCCATATGTATATCATACTGATAGTATTTAAAAACTTGTAAATTATGTCCATAGTACTACTGCCTTATCTGTATATTCTGTACATATGTAACATATTGTAGGCACTGTATATCCTGTACCTCTGCTTATTGCACTTCTGGTTAGATGCTAACTGCATTTCGTTGCCCTGTACCTTACATGTGCAATGACAATAAAGTTGAATCTAATCTAATCTAATCTAATCTTGAGTAAATATTTTCTGGCACTAACAGCAAACCTTGCCTTGAACTCGACAGTTTCTGGGAAAACAAAGTGAAAATGAAAGCAAAGTTAGATGGATGCTATAACGAGAATGCATAGGTTTCTTATAAACTCAGTGTTTCTGAGAAATCAAAAGCCAAAGTGAGCAAAAGGGCCCCTCAAACCCAGTCCACTTCCTCTTTGAACTGTTGCTGTCTGAGCACTGAGCACACTGCAAAAAGTGAACATGTGCAGTTGTTGCTTTAAGGAGTTTTTTCTGTCTGATATTGTTGAGGTTCATATGAAGATTCATGATGTATGTGAGTCTATGTGAACCAATCCCAATTATTTCTGCGCTATGATTTAAAATGTTCAAAATTTCAAAGCATTACAGAATTTTAAAATGTGAAACTAATTAATCTCAATAACACACTACAGATGTGAGTTGTTACCTCTACTTAACAATTGAATCCTCATTGCACTGATTTTATTGAACACGTTCAGCTGCAACAAATGCGCTTTAGAAACATGCAGTAACAGAAAACAAATAAAAACTAATACTGAAATATCAAGGTTCAAGACCCCAACTAAAGCAAATGCTTTTCTCCACCACGTTGATTTCAAACTTTATTATTGTAAATAAATTTTATTTATAGAGCACATTTAAATTCAGCTTACACTGACCAAAGTGCTGTACAAAACAATAATAAAATACAGTAAAGTATAAAATAAAATACAAATTAAACTCCAAGATAAAAATACTAATCCATAATCCATAGATTAAAATTCAGGAAAGGCCATAGGATAAAGATGCGTTTTAAGTCTCAACTTAAAAACCGAAATAGACGGAGCACTCTTAATGTCAGGTGGCAACTGATTCCATAGCCGTGGTGCAGCTACTGCAAAGGCTCTGTCACCTTTAAACTTAAGTCGTGACCTTGGGACATATAAAAGAGCTTTATTAGCAGATCTGAGGGACTTAGGAGCAGAATATTGGCAGGAACTGGAACACGCTGTCGTATATGCCGATCCAGAGGATCCCAAACATGCTCAATGGGTGACATGTCTGGTGAGTATGCTGGCCATGCAAGAACTGGGATGTTTTCAGTTTCCAGGAATTGTGTAAAGATCCTTGCAACATGGGGCCGTGCATTATCATGCTGCAATATGAGGTGATGGTCGTGGATGAATGGCACAACAATGGGCCCCAGGATCTCGTCACAGTATCTCTGTGCATTCAAAATGCCATCAATAAAATGCACCGGTGTTCGTTGTCCATAACATACGCCTGCCCATACCATAACCCCACCGCCACCATGGGCCACTCGATCCACAACGTTGACATCAGCAAACCGCTCACCCACACGATGCCATACACGCTGTCTGCCATCTGCCCTGTACAGTGAAAACCGGGATTCATCCATGAAGAAAACACCTCTCCAAAGTGCCAGACGCCATCGAATGTGAGCATTTGCCTACTCAAGTCGGTTACGACGATGAACTGCAGACAGGTCGAGACCCCGATGAGGACGACGAGCATGCAGATGAGCTTCCCTGAGACGATTTCTGACAGTTTGTGCAGAAATTCTCCGGTTATGCAAACCGTTTGTTGCAGCAGCTGTCCAGGTGGCTGGTCTCAGACGATCTTGGAGGTGAAGATGCTGGATGTGGAGGTCCTGGGCTGGTGTGGTTGCATATGGTCTGCGGTTGTGAGGCCGGTTGGATGTACTGCCAAATTGTCTGAAACGTCTTTGGAGACGGCTTATTGTAGAGAAATGAAAATTCAATTCACGGGCAGCAGCTCTGGTGTAGAGCCCTGCGTGGGACTGTTTTCTTCATCCCGCTCCCGCCCGCGCCCGCCAAATTTCTGACCATTACCGCCCGCTCCCGCAACGTGTGTGTTACACTCCCACCCGCTCCCGCAATATGTATGTCCACTCCCGCCCGCACCCGCAAAACTCTGAGAATTTATTCCCGCACGATAATAGAGATGCATTGATTTTGTGTCTTCTCCCGTCCCGCAGGAAAAAAAAAAACGTATTGTATTGCTATTTTTAAAGAGATTCATGTTTGTTTCTTTCCCTGACCTGCATGTATTCTGACGCACTGGTAGGGAAGATGAATATAGCCTGGGCTATCGGGGACATCTAAAACGCTTAGGCTACCGCGCGTTTCTTTAGACTTCAAGTACTTTGATTTTGTTGACAATGACATCATGTCGCTAGGCTACCTCCCGATCCCGCAGTGTTTTTTTTTTAGCCGCCCATTCCCGCCCGCAGCAAAGTTCAAACCGCCCGCTCCCGCGAGATTTGCGTTGGGTCCCGCGGGACCCGGCGGGTCCCAATCCCAATGCAGCCCTCTACTCTGGTGGACATTCCTGCAGTCAGCATGCCAATTGCACACTCCCTCAAAACTTGCGACATCTGTGTGATAAAACTGCACATTTTCGAGTGGCCTTTTATTGTGGTCAGCCTAAGGCACACCTGTGCAATAATCATGCAGTCTAATCAGCATCTTGATATGCCACACCTGTGAGATGGATGGATTATCTCGGCAAAGGAGAAGTGCTCACAAACACAGATTTAGACAGATTTGTGAACAATATTTGAGAGCAATAGGCCTTTTGTGTACATAGAAAAAGTCTTAGATCTTTGAGTTCAGCTCATGAAAAATGGGGGCAAAAACAAAAGTGTTGCATTTATAATTTTGTTCAGTGTACTTGTCTTTTTATTATATGTATTATATGTGTATATATATTATATTAGGGATGGGAAGATTCCCTGATTCGCTCGGTGCATACAAAGTTAATGATGCGATGCATCGGTTTAAAAAGTGTGCATCGGCTACAATTTGGCATTTGTATCGCGATGCATCGTTTCCTACATATTTTTATTGGTAAAGAATTATTTATTTATATCTAATTACTAGTGGATGCGCTATGCTTTTATTATTTAGAAAGTGACTAATAATCTGTGACTGATTTCTCCCCTCTAAACTGTTTCTCAAGCTCTGTATCGAATCACAACACCACGGAGACCTGAGGAAAAGCAGGGATTAGTCCAAAACCTGACTTGAAATTGCCTAACAAATTAATCAGGGCTAAAGTGGTTCCATAAACGACAAATTAAATTCACACAATCTCACTAATTTGTGCACGCTTATTCTTAAGCAGCCCTTAATGTCAATCATGGATCAAATCGATCCACCGTGGCAAACAGCGAATATATGTGTGCTGTTTAAATCATTTAAGACGTTGTGTTTTCCTCCATGCATAACTGACATGTCACAGGTATATTTTTCATCTGTAAATGTTAAAAGTCATTAAAAATATATATCTTGCTGTCAGGAGTGGGCGAGGCTAAAATATTTGTTGTTGGACATTAAATGTGTCTTTTGTAGAATTTTAAACCTACATATAAGTGTATTTTTTTTATGATAGCAGTGACTGTAAAGGCATTATTGTAATAGGTCAGTAAAATGTAAGCTAATACAGTACTAATACGCGCAAATGAATTAATGTGTGTTTCTTATAGCAGTTAAAATAGTCATTTTCTTTATTATCTATTTTCATTTTTAATTCAGTGATTTTAACTTAATTTAGTTATTTTAATGCTTTAAAGAGCAATTTTAGATTGTAATGTTCTAATGTTGTGCTATCTGTTCTGCAAAATATAAGAGGCAGCTGTCATAAAACCAGAGAGAAAGGCTGCATGGCAAGAAACTGTAAAAAAAACAAAACAAATAATAGTATGTGAGCCAGTGGTCAGTGTTAGAGGAGCTCAGCTTAGTCTGACAGTTAGCCTGCTTTAGACCAGGGCCCGTATCCCTAAAGAATTTTTGTGCAAAAAGTGGCTCCTAGCGGCCAAATTCTAAGAAAATTCTCAGAGTCATGACGTTTTCTTAGAATTTCCCCTAAAAGTGACACGAAAATCCCAGTTAATATAAAAGCTATTCCTCAAGATTCCTAGCGCTTAAAAGGGCTCCTAAGGCGAGATCTGCTAAGAGCAGGGAAGAGGACTTTTAGCTGCTTAGGAGTTCCCCTAAGCAGCTGCACAAAATGGCCAACAGAGGAGGCAGGAGAGATGTCCTGCAAACACTGGATGACAGGGAATTATTGAGACGCTACAGATTGGATCGTGCAGGAATCATGTTTGTGGTGGATCTCCTTAGAGATGCAATTACTTCACCAACTCGACGCCACAACGTTATTACACCGGAGAAGAAAGTAATCACAACCCTGAGGTATTTGGCAACAGGGAAAATGCAACAATGCAGCAGTGATGACTTGGGTCTGTCCCAATCCTCCGTCAGCAGAGTCATCACCCAAACACTGACAGCTTTGTCACAACCTAATATTGTGACACAATTTGTTTTATTCCCGCTGGATGCCCGCACTTTACACACACATAAAAGGGCATTTATGGACATTGCAGGATTCCCTGGCGTTGTGGGTGTAATAGGATATTAATATGAGCAAATAAGACACAAATCATTATTTGAACAGGGTGTAATGAGCTTAAGTTTTCACATATTTTAGATTCTAATGTTAGGCTATAACCCCTACAGCTTACTATTCATTTTCCAGATATTTTCTTGAATGTGAAATATTATTTACAATTACAGTCTGCATAAGATTAGAGTGTATAATTATGTTTATTGATTTGAGGGTACATCCTTTGCTCATTATCACCAAAAGTTCATTTTCATCAAACTTGTAGGATCAACCAATCACGGCTTTTGAAATGATGACTCATACCTAGCAACGGGGTCAACCACACCTCCTCACTAAGATAGGATTTTCCATCCATTCCTTGCTCATAGTTCACTGAAAATGTTCTGGAATCACTTCTAAGCTAAAACTCCTGGCAAGGAATTTTTAGGTTAAGTTAGGAGCTCTCTGAGAGGATTCTCAGAATCTTTAGGGATACGGGCCCAGGTTAGTAGGGATGGGTATCGTTAAGGTTTTAACGGTATTACTACTCTTATCGATACTGCTTATCGATCCGGTACTTTAACGGTATTCTTATCGGTACTTTTTGTTTTACTTTGTTTCTTTGTTCATATTCTTACAGTATCTTATCTTATGTATATAAAACACTAAAAATGCCTGCACTTCATCAATTTGTAAATGCACCAGTGTGCAGGTATTTTTAGTGTTTTATATACATAAGATAAGATACAGTAACAACATGAACAAAGAAACAAAGTCAAACAAACTGACAAATACAATAAAACAAACACACAAACGAAATGAAATAAACAGTGCTTTCATTTTTCCATGAAGGTCTACTAATATTAATGTTCAGGTAAGTAATAGTTACAAAAGTAATCAAATGTAAATGAGCACTGCATAGTTTTCACTGTATGTACTGATAGATTCATGCTTATTAAAGCTATAACGTTGTTCAGATTAAGAGCTGTGGGGGATTTTCTCTTTGCATTTTGTTCTTTGATTAACATTGATGGCTCAAGCTCCAGTCTAACACTTTAAGACAATATACTGACACGCATCGGATTTTCTCCCAACTGTTCTCGTCCAATTAAAACATAAAAGTGAAGACTCTCATAACCGGCCATTTTGACACATTGTGTGTGTATTTTTTGGCATGTTTTTGTGTGTTATTTCGACACGCCCGAAGCTCAAAGTGTACTTTGCTTGTCCGTTTTGGAGCACGCCGCCGCGCAGGCACACGCGCGCACACACACATTTCAGCCTGGGGAACAGCAGATTGTACTTTCAACGTTTTACTATCAAATATGTCCTGCAATGTAGCAACAGTAAAGACGGCATTTTATAACAATCACTGATTGAGCTGATTCAGATGTTAAGTTTTGGTTCGGAGGAGCGAATCCGCGCCGCTATGAAGGGAAGGGAGTTGTGCTAGAAGAAATGCGGCTATAATCCTTGGAAGCCAAAATCGAAAAAAAAAAAAAAAATACTTAGCTTAATATAACAGCCACAGGCCTAAAGTGTGAGCAGATGTTTGAATAGTTGGTTCTCTCTTCTATCATAATTAAACAGGACTTTCATGTTGCGTGTGCTGAAGCTCCTCCGCGTGAGCGTGATCTGGCTTCTGAATTGCGCATAGCAAAAATGCATCATAGACAAATGTTTGAATATTATTACACATAAAAACAGCTGGCGACATTATATATATATATATATATAGAGAGAGAGAGAGAGAGAGAGAGAGCAACAATAAATGTATGTGTGTTTTCTTAATTTCTCCAATACCGACAGAAGTACCGATAACGTCAGAGCTTATCGATACTCCGGTCTTTCATAATTTAGCCCCGAGACCGATTTAATACCGAGTTTCGGTACCCATCCCTACAGGTTAGTTTCCCAGCATAAATTCCCACAGTGATTACGTTTGATCTAGGCCTATGTTAAATTTGCTTTATGGAGCCAAATCATTTGACAATGAGTCAGACTGAATGAAATAAGCCTGGCTTATTTCATTTTCACTTTTTCCCAGAAACTGTTGAGTTCAAGTTAAGGTTTGCAACAGCATAAGGTCCAACAAGTTGTTGCCTAATGGTTAGAGAGTCGGACTCGTAATCCAAAGGTTGCGGATTTGAGTCTCGGGCCGGCAGGGATTGTACACTCCAAAAAATTATTTGGTCTAAATTTGCATTTTATGTAATTCAATTGCATAACAATTTTCCATCCATTTATATTGCATAGTTTTAACATAAAACAAATCAGTAAACTTAATGTGATTCATTTACATCAGTCACACGTGGATGAAACAAATAACTTATTTTATGAAACAGGCCTCAAGGCATTAAAAGTGATCATATGTTCTCCATTGCATCGTATTGCATCGAATTGCATTGTGTTGAATCGAATCGAAATCAGATCGCACTGTATCGTAAAAAGGG
This sequence comes from Barbus barbus, assembly GCF_936440315.1. Taxonomy (NCBI): domain Eukaryota; kingdom Metazoa; phylum Chordata; class Actinopteri; order Cypriniformes; family Cyprinidae; genus Barbus; species Barbus barbus. The sequence continues at coordinate 1,422,218 of NC_136728.1, read as the reverse complement.
GTGAATCGTATGGCATCAGATCGGTACCTGCTTCATATATATCGTTAATGTATTGTATCGTTGGCTATGCATCAAAATGCGTATCGTATCGGCCTCAGTCATGAGATGCACATCCCTTGTGTGTGTGTGTGTGTGTGTGTGTGTGTGTATATCTTACTGTTCAAAAACTGGTTAAAAAAAAAAGACTGGTAGTGTATATTATTTTTATTCTCCTCAGATTTTAACCTGAAATAGTCATGGTTTTGGAAGAAATCTCTCTCCATTTCTGCTTCCTCCTACAGAGGAATTTTATCATCAATCTGCTGTTGTCCTCTACACTTCCTCTGTCCTCTATCTGAGCCACATAATCTTCATTTACTATTTATAGAGTCCTCTCAGCTTGTCTAAGCTTATCAAAACTCAAAGTACAAAACTCCCAGCATGCATCACAGCATGAATAAATTATGCAGCTGAATATTTATTTTGTATTTTTTACTGGGTTATTTGTGTCTTTTAGTAGCTTTGTGCGATGTCCAGAATTGATCCGATTAGCTGAATATTGTTTTCACCATGGTAGAGATTCATATGCTGATTGCTGATATCTGTGTGTGTCAGTGCAATTTACCTTTATTTTTTAAACATATTCAAACTGATTTTGCAACTCGCATTGCAGTAACATGAGTTTGTAATGTGAAAGAACTAAATCACACGGGTTCAAGATTCTAATGACTTTAGTGAATCATGCCATTACACAATAATTGTGAATTTATCAACAGCAAACTATTACATACTGCAAATGTGCAAATCGCATTATCACTGCAGCCAAAAAAAAGACAAAGCATTAGTGATGTTACGTTCGTGAACGAATCGTTCTTTTTGAACGAATCTTTTAGGTGAACGAATCATTCTCGTTCACGTAATCCATTGACTGAGACTCATATTTCTCGTTCACTGAAACTCCTCCCTCCACCGCAGCGCGCCGCTATTGCGCGCATGCGTAGCTCTGGACCGTTTCCTCTGTCAAAGAATGACTAAACCTCGAGCCAATAGCCTTCGAGTATGATACGAGGACGGAGCATGTGATTTGTTGAATCTAGTGAACGAATACGCCCTTCATTGAGTTGCTTTGAGTTTGAAAGAGTCAAATGAACTGTTACATACATACATCTCGTCTCATTATTACGTTCGTCGTTCGAACAACTGGTTCTTTGTTTTATTTTTTTATATTAGTGTTGTTTTATGTTTGAACAGTTACATACTTTTAAATAAAAAAATATTTCATTATGTTAGTCATGTCATGCACTTTTGTTTGTTTAAAAACTGTGAAACATAAAAAAATATGGCAGTATTGATTATTTGCGTCACGTCATCCCATCTCATTTGCGTCACGTGACTCACGTCAGCAAATAGCATTTCAGCTCGGGTTTAGAAGGGGCATGTAATTGGTTGGATCGAACGAACGAATATAATAGCATCATTGACCGAGATGGCTCTGTTTTGAGTCTGAACGAGAGAGAGATCTCCCGTTCGTGAACGAATTGAACGAACTGGTAGCTATACCCAGTTCGTTGACCGGGTAGGTCGGCCATTCTGTCAATCTAGTTCATCAATCAGCAGAAAGCGGATGCAAAGCACAGGTATCAGTACTGTGCATGCACGCTTGTTTATATTCATATTTTACATACAGAATAACTCCTCGTTTAACATAATCTCAGATTTGAACGTGTAAATCTCTGCCTAAACAATTAAATGTTAACTAGCCTAGTATGCAAACAAATAAAAAAACACTTGTGCTTTGGTCATCCGAAAAGAGTGTAATTTAAAAGATAAAAAGAGTAATGACTTTGATCACTTATTTAGACTTATTTTATTCATTTAATGAGAAGGGCACACTTTTTAATGAAGCCAAATCGGTTTTTATTTTGTAACAAGTAAATACGTTAGTTGAACGGCACATGCTGACGTATTTGTGTAATATGGAAAAATGGTCACTGAACGAGTTAGTGAACGAATCTGAACGAATCATTTTGGGGAACGAACGAAAAATGAACGAGTCTCTGGAAAGAACGAAAATTTCCACCACTACAAAGCATTAATAGTAAGAATTAAGAGCCCAACTAATAGAAACACCAACCACCATTATGGTGACTTCAAATGAAACAAACATTAGATTTAAACCCCTGTTAATTCTCAATAAGAACTTCTGTAGACCTAAAAGCCAGAAATAAAGCCAGACTGGTTTGTGTGAAGCTGGTAATGCTGATTGTTACCACACAATCAACCACGATCAGATGATAAGAGCAGGTCATTTGTAATTCTAATGAGATCAGTCTCAGTACTATTATATGGTCTATATAATAATCTTATATCATATCATGACTAAATCCTCACAGATACCATTTTTCTCTAAGAAGGAATATACTTGTGAGTATACTTCCTTTTCTAGTATCTTTGACAGAAAAGGGAGAGTCGATATCGGTTTGTAATTAACTAGATCTTTGGGTCAAGTTGTTTTTTTTTTTGAGGCTTAATGACAGCCAATTTGAAGGTTTTGGGGACATTCAACAATGATGAATTAATAATAGCCAAAAGAGGATCTATGACTTCTGGAAGCATCTCTTTTAGTAGTTTAGATGGAATAGGGTCTAACATACATGTTGTTGGTTTAGATGATTTAACAAGTTTATACAATTCTTCCTCTCCTATAGTAGAAAATGAGTGGAATTGTTCCTCAGGGGATCTATCGTGCACTATCTGATGCGATACTGTAGCTGACAATGGTTACAATTTTATCTCTAATCGTATCAATCTTGGAAGTAAAATAGTTCATAAAGTCATTGCTACTGTGCTGTTGGGAAATGTCAACACCTGCTGATACTATATTTTTTGTTAATGTAGCCACTGTATTGAATAAAAGGGAGCAAGTGCAGTGTTGACAGAACCGGGCTAATTTTGTCATACTTCCTGGTTCTAGTAAGAACTCTAGCTGCTGCATTTTGAACCATCTGGAGTAGGGCTGAAATGATTCCTTGAGTAACTTGAATACAAAAAATCATAGATGCAAATTATGTGCTTCGAAGAGTCATTTAGTCCATTTACTAGGGATGCGCTGAATTTTCGGCCGCTGAAAATATGCCGCGCCGCACTGCCAAGCAGCGTTCAGGTTTCACTCTCATCACTGCGCCGCATGACACTCCGTTCAATATTCCACTCTATCAATGTGCATTCGGCTCATTTACTGCTCATGATCACCGGAAAAGCTAAGTCCGCTCAAAGTTCCTGTTTGCAGTAGCGTTACTGTACTGTGACATGCTGTAGTACAGCTGTACTGGGCAATGCTGGTAAAATCTCCTTCACTGATCTGCTCCTCGCTGCTCTGCTCACATGCGCTGATAATAATAGCTTTGCCAGGATTTTTATATTTTTATACATGTTTGCTTGACACATTTCTTTACACAGAATCATAATTTCTATTCATTTCCCACTGATTTACACGATCTGATGAGCATTATAACTCATATTACGCGATCATATCTCTGTATGAATGAATGGCAGAGACGCGTGTTTTCCTTTACCACACACAGACTGACGCTCGCGGTGATTTCAGCGTCTGCCTCTAAATGAGGACATAAACACATGAACAACATCTCCAGAACTGCTCTGAAGGAGTCACTTCATGAGTGTTTCACCGTTTCATTTGAGTAAAACTAGGGTCACATTCACACCGATATTTAAAGGTATTCATGGCAACCCGTCAAAATAAGTTTAATTTGAAGACATTGCAGCAGAAATATATTTGTTCGAACGTTGTCTCATGGCAATTCGTACGTATTTTACGAGGTGGCTAATTCGTACGAATTCATACGACCTCACTCGTACGATTTAGTACTATTTGTCTAAACCCCAGTGACGGGTAGGTTTAGGGGCGGGGTTAGGTGTAGGTCATTCGTACAAATTCATACAAATTGGCAACTCGTAAAATACGTACGATTAAGCAAAAATCATATGAATTTGTAGAGTGAGGTCGTACGAATTAGCCACCTCGTAAAATATGTACGAATTGCCGTGAGATAGGGCTGATTTGTTCAGCAGAATGTACATAGGCCTACTACTACTAAAATTATGAAAACTTTATTTTTTAAGGAATCATCACACAACATTTCTTCCATGTTTTAATTTTAATAGTAAATCCCCTTTGTTTGCCAAAAAGTTAAATTTTCAATAATTTAAAGATAAATGAAATTAATGTTTCATGCCTTCATTTGATAACCAGATACACAACACAGAATTTCTGAGGAAAAAGAAAATATTTCATGAGGCTATTTTAACAATAAAACATTAGGTGAGAGAAAATAAAACATAACTTTATAATTGTCATTTTCTTTAATAATAGCTATAATTATTATAACACCTAAAATATGTTGCATGTACAAAGTGTTTGTTTCAGCCACTTGAAGGGTGGGTACATTGTGTGCACGTGATCAGGATGGTACCACCCCCACCGCATTTTGAGAAAGGAAAAGCCCTGTTTGCAGGACTATACATTATTTGGATAATTAGTCAAAAACAACAACAACAGTTATATCTGATTCTGTTGCATAGAACTGAATAAAAATACAATGATATTTAATATTAATATATTTTCTGTCCAGTTTTCTTTCAATAAAAGTGTGGTTATTTTATTGGCTTCTGTTTTTCAAATTCTGTGTCATTAAAATTTAGTTAAAAAAAAATTTAAAATCTTACAAAATAACTTTATATTATTTAATAAAGTAAATAATTATTACAAAGCATTTTCGGTTTCGGTTTTCCACCAAGCACATCCAGAATTCTCGGTTTCAGCCCAGAATTTTCATTTCAGTGCATCCCTGCCATTTACTGTAACTACATACAGAGCACTGTGCTTGCAACCACATGCTCCTTTAAAGTATTACACACACACCAGTATGCAGAGAGACATTTAACAGGGTTTATTCTCCAAATAACTTTAAATTCATGTTGCTGAAAAATGTGTTGTTAAATGTTGTGTATAGACTCTGTTTTCGTTCCATGTTAGCTTCCTGCCCACTAGTTTTTGCCTCTTACAAAAGCCACAAAGCCTTCTAAGAATTTTGAATGTAATATGGCAATTAAATGCACTAAATGGGTTTAGCTTTTCGGTTCAGTTATTTATATATGTTCATTTTTCTAAAAAGGAAACAAATTACTTGTTCATTTTAAGAGACCTGTCTCATTGTCTCTTGTATATTTAGTCTATTTGATGGTGATTTCAAACAAAACTAAAGCATCTAAAAACCAAAACCCGCAACTTTTGGATTACGAGTCCGACTCTCTAACCATTAGGCAACAACTTGTTGGACCTTATGCTGTTGCAAACCTTGACTTGAACTCAACAGTTTCTGGGAAAAAGTGAAAATGAAAGCAACGTTAGATGTATGCTATAAAGAGAACGTATGGGTTTCTTCTAAACTCAGTGATTCTGAGAAATCAAAAGCCAGTGTGGACAATAGGGCTAGCAAAATCCCTCTAGACCCCCCACATCCAGCTCACTTCCTCTTTGAACTGTTTGAACAATGTCACTTGCAATCGCTGCTTGCATACTTTGCTACCTGTGACATCACTGGCAATCCACACAAATCGTGTATGTTGCCAATGGAGAAAAGACGCTGTGGTGTTAAACGATTAAAACTAATTTAGTACTATAATATACAGGGGCCTAGTAGCCATTTTAAAAGTGGGGGGGGGCAGCTGTCAGGTGATGTGACCCTCGATAACTACAACTACATAGTTATAGAAATAACTACAAAGTCCTGTTCCTGTAACAGAGTGAAAAAGATGTGAGACGTGCGGATCCAAGTGCAAGCTTTAATTTATAAACCTAGTCAATAAACAGTCAGGGTCAAACAACGGCAAACAGGTATGGTACGGGCAAGACACAGAGCAATCCTAGGGATAGCGAGAGTTGACGATCGGCGAACAATATCCAACAGGGCAAGGCAGAGAGATAATCCAGGTATACGAGCAGTAGTCCAAGAGAGGTGCAAACAGAGTGCAAACGGCAAGGCAAAGGATAAATCCAGGAAACACGGGCAAGAATCAAAACACTAGAAAAACACACAAGGCAAGAATACGACAACAAAGTGGGTTCTGTATCGCAGCTAAAACTAGGAGAGTTATAAATGCAGAACAATACTGGAACTAAACAGAAAAACACGGCTCGGTAAGGCAGCTAACACTAGGGGCGTGCTATACAAAGAACAATACTCAGCCCAGAGGAAGCGGAAGTCCATGGTTTATGTAGGGTGTGTGATCAGTGCAATCAGCTGTGTGATCAGTGCAATCAGCTGTGTGTCATCAGTGCAATGGATGATGGGAATTGTAGTCTGAGCTGGCATGCAACAGTTAGTGTGGTGCAAGAGTCCATGTGGTGAGCGAGTGACCTCTGGTGGTGAGTTAACGGAAGTTCATAGACCAGATTCATGACAGTTCCTGTCTGCCGTGCTGCAGAGAGGTTTGCAACTGTAGCTCCGTGTAGCTTCGCTTTTCTGTTGAATCTCTACCTTACTATCACTCTCCGTTGTTTAAAGTGATCAAATATTACTTAATTCCCACCATATTTCTGATATTATCTATCAAACTTACAATGAGGCTCTTCTGAACGGGAATATGAGCGAGTACAAAGCATCGTGCTATGCTCTCCGACGCGCAGTAAGAGCCGCTAAACACAGATACAGAGAGAGAATTGAGTCTCATTTCCAGCTCAATGACTCTCGACGGATGTGGCAGGGACTGGAGACCATCTGTGCCTTTGGAAACAAATCCTCCGCGGAGGTGAGAGCAGATCCGTTGCTGGCCGACGAGTTAAACACCTTCTTCGGCCGCTTCGATGGCAACGGCGGCGGCACGTCTCTGCCGTCCGACGCGTCTCTGCCGTCCAGCGCGTCAGGAAGCAGCAGGCAGAGCAGCGACGATCCTGTAATCACCGTATCGGAGGAGGAGGTTCGGAGGGCGCTAAAGAAAGTGAACGTCAGGAAAGCAGCCGGACCTGATGGGATAACCGGCCGTGTTCTGAGGTCCTGCTAGCTGGTTTGTTCGTCTATCTTTAATGAGTCCCTTGCTACCCTTTCCCACCGCATTTAAAAAATCCATTTTTATCCCTGTGCCAAAGAACAATAAACCCTCTTGCCTGAATGACTATCGCCCTGTTGCTCTCACATCTATAGTCATGAAGGTTTTTGAGATGCTTGTAAAGAGCCACATCTGCTCCTCCATCCCTGATACTTTGGACCCTCTTCAGTTTGCCTATCGCCCAAACAGATCTACGGACGATGCCATCTCTCACGTCCTCCACTCTTCCCTCACACACTTGGACAGCAACAATGGGAATTATGTAAGGCTGCTATTCATTGATTATAGCTCAGCTTTCAACACTATAGTCCCCATCAAGCTGGCATCTAAACTCACAAACCTCTGCCTAAACTCCTCACTCTGTGACTGGATTCAAGACTTCCTCACCGGCAGACCTCAAGTGGTGAAAGTTGGCCAGTTCACCTCAAACTCCATCACTCTGAACGTAGGAGCCCCACAGGGCTGTGTCCTGAGTCCCCTGCTTTACTCTCTCTACACGCATGACTGCGTGTCCTTTTACAGCTCCACATCTATTGTCAAATTCGCTGATGATACTGTGGTTCTGGGCCTCATCTCCATCAACGATGAGACCGCATACTTGGATGAGGTAGAGAGTCTCACATCATGGTGCCAGGAAAACTGTCTCTCTCTGAATGTGAGCAAAACTAAAGAGCTGATCATGGACTTTAGGAAGAGACAGCAGCAGCCCTACACTCCTCTTATGATCAGTGGGACCCCTGTGGAGAGGGCGAGTAACTTCAAGTCAGGGGCGTAGCCATCATTTCAAAAGTGGGGGGGGGACGGAATGTCTAGTGTTATACCTGTTTTTTTCAGTTACCCTTGTCTAATTGACAGGTTTTATTTTTAATCATACCTTTTTGCTTAATATGCTTTATGATTATATAATTATATATGATTATAAAACAGAAGGAAAGAAAGAGAGAAAAAAGAAAAAGAAAGAATGAAATACAACAGCTTGTTGCTGGGACAGTACTCTTAAAAGGACATCTTTGTACCTTATTTACCCCAAAAAGTTCCATAGTTGTACATTACGGTAGATATTGGTACTCTATATGTGCACCTTTTTGAGTATAAGTTACAAAGATGTCCTTATAAGGGTACTATTGTTTACATATTTCAGATTGTATTTTGTGAGTGTTGTATGTAGAGTACATGGCACACAATAATGGATACTTGCACATTCACATACTTCTTTATTCTGTTCTGTTCTATTATACATTAGTCTGATTAGTCTATGTTAAAAGGTATAAGAAATATCTTATCATAGACAATGCTGTAAATAATCTTTACCTCTGAAGCCTCACTGAAACTTTCTGCCTCATTCACTCTCAACTCTGAATTCACTTCTGCCTCTGTCTATAGCAAATAAAGTAGTGTTTGAAACATGTACATACAGGGAATAGTGACATACAGAAGAAAATAACTAATTAAGTACACTGCTGGACAATAACCAATCATTTGTATCCTACATTATGAATGGGGAACACATATTCACTATTAACTATGACTTTTGCCTCAATAAACTCTTCATTTACTGCTTATTAATAGCTTGTAAGGTATTCGTTGTAGTTGTTAAGTTTAGGTATTAGGTAGGATTATGGGATGCAGAATATGATCATGAAGAATACAGACTTAATATGTGCTTAAGTACTAATAAACAACCAATATGCAAGCTAATAATTACCTACTGTAGTTTTTTTACTAAATATTTGACTAATTATGTGTTTTCTATGATTGGTCCATATATAATCCTACAAACGCTTGTGTATTAATAGATTTTATACAATGTAAAAATAGCCAGGTGTTAAAAGCCACTCTATCAGTTGTTCTCCCCTGTGAAGTTTGACAAACCTAGGCTGACTGTTTCTGGTTCATTCTTGACAACACATAAAAACGTAAAATTAGTGCAATAATGACAGAGCACCCCTAAATTAAGATCGTCAGTGCTTGATTGAAATACATCATGTAGAATTGAACAGAGTTAAACATGTCACAATGCTGCAAACGCTGTAAAATCTCAGTTCAACATTATCTTTATTCTTATTTGAAGGGTTCTGATAACATACATACGTGTTAAAATAAAAGAAGTTACAGAAGAGGTACGGAAAAATACACTGAAAATAAATAAGTGCATGTTTGTCCAGGCAGCTTTTTTTTCTCCATATAATGAACATTAAAACTTGCTAATTATTCAACAAGAGCAATAGGCAGAGTCACTCATCATTGTGCAACACTATTCGGATACCACATGCCACTTACGCTGCTTGACTTTTTCATAAAAACGGAGTGAAGAGTTTCTTGCCGCTTTGACCTCATCTCGACCTCTAATGAATGATGGATACAGAGCGAGCCTGGGCATGTCGTGGGGTCACAAACTGTGACTGATTGCCATGGAAACGTAAACGTCATATATATCTTGTCTCTTTGAATTTTAAATCATTCTGCATTTATATACATTGCTCCATTAAAACCTCAACATGTCGAGAACACAACTGTCCAATGAAAAAGTGCGGGGGACGAATTTACTTTTTATAAAAAGTGGGTGGGACACATCCCCCGCGTCCCCCGCGTAATCTACGCCCCTGCTTCAAGTACCTCGGTGTAAACATCTCCGAGAACCTGAGTTGGACTACACACATCCAAACACAGGTTAAGAAAGCCAGGCAAAGACTGTACCATCTGCGACAGCTGAGGAAATTCAGGGTCTCACCAGCAATCCTGAAAACTTTCTATTCAGGGACCATAGAAAGTGTATTGACTCAGTGCATCTCAGTGTGGTATGGAAACAGCTCCAATCAGGACTGCAAAGCACTACAGAGAGTTGTGCGCTTAGCTGAGCACATCTCAGGGTCTGCTCTCCCCTCTCTGCAGGACATCTACCTCAAACGCTGCAAAAATAGAGCAGTTAAAATAATCAAGGACTCAAATCACCTGGTAACCGTCTATTCACTTGACTCCATGTATATACCACTATATCAATAGCTATTCATAATTTTTCTCTACCTCATATTGCTGCTATTTAAATACCCAGGACAACTTTTTGCACATTCTTTTTGCACATTCCTCTTAGTACTATTTAAGTCAACAACATACTGACCTGCACATTTATATTTATATTTTTTTATCTCTTATTTTATTTTATTCCTCTTATTTTTTTCTACTTTTCTTTTTCTTAATATTTGTATTCTATATAATTGCACTGTCCTTGGAGCAGACCTTACCTACATTTCACTGCTGGTTATACCCTGTATAATTGTGTATGTGACAAATATAAATCTTGAATCTTGAAAACTATTCTGACTAAGTTGATCGTTCGCTTTTAATCTAAAACCGTGAGTGCAGCACGTTAGCATTCATTAGCCTGTTAGCTTGTCATTCGCTTTTCCATTCGCGTTTCTATATGTGTCTGTTACTGTTCTTTTTTACTCGCTCCATTTAATTTCTCGCTCACTCTGTTTTTCACGAGTTCATCAAAAAACAGTGGTAAGTGAATCATTCATCAATCACGGTGAGTAATGGCTTCTTCTGCTTTATCTCTCTTTATCTGTCGTCGACGAGGGATTCACATGTGATAAATGCAGGGAAATAGTTAGACAGAGAAGATTTTAGGGTAACACTTTAGAATAATGGTCCGTTGTTAACAAGTAACTATGCAGGAAGTAGTAGGTAGTAGTACATTAACACTTAAATTAATACTATTAACTAATAGAGAAGCTAGCCCCCGGTTTCACAAACAAGGCTTAAGCCTAGTCCTACACTAAAATGTAAGTCTGAGCTGTTTCAACTGAAAGAAATTTGCAATGACTGATCTTAAAATATATCAGTGCCTTTGTTTTGTCTCAAGATGCACCCCAGTAATTTTTTTCCTACACACGTTTATAAAAAATACTTAAATGTCCTAATTGAACTATGGCCTAATCCTAGTTTAGCCTAAGCCCTGTCTGTGACACTGGGCCAAGATTAACTAAGCAGTAAGTAGTAACAATTTTAGGACAACGGTAGTTCCTTATTAGATATGTGATAATTTTTAAATAAAAATCTCACTGAGAACTACTTGCGAACTATGACCAATTAATAAAGAATAACCAATTAATTACTAATCACAACAGTAATACCACCTTAAAAGTGAACAATTGGGGGTTACATTTTATTTCGATAGTCCACTTTAGACATTCTACTAACTATAAGTAACTTTGTAACTACATGTCAACTAATTCTCATTAATTTGCAACTACATGTCTACTAACTCTCAGTAGGGTAGGTTTAGGGTTAGTAGAATAAGTTGACATAATTGCAAAGTTTCTCATACTCAGTATAATGTATGTTGTGGGCCCATCAAATATAAAGTCTTAGAAGTTATTAAGCAGACAGTCTACTAATATTCTAACGACTGCTATAGTTGACATGTAGTTGCAAAGTTACTTACTGTTAGTAGAATGTCTAAAGTGGACCATCGAAATAAAGTGTTACCCAATTGGGTTCTTTGTGGAAACTAATTTATGAATATAAATTAGTATAATAAGTTGGCTACATTTTAAAATTGTGACTACTACTCTTACCAAAGGATGCATTTTCTCTGTTTATTTCAAACAAAAACATAGAATAATAATAAAAACGATAATTCAAATGTTAGTAATTAGGAAGTGATGCTGAAAAGCTCATGATTGAATTAGTTCACAATTATGAACTCTGTTTTATGTCAGTTCAATATGTATCCCGCTCCAAATGACCTACTGGTAAAATATCACTAGTGCCTCATACAAATCTATGACTGTAAATTACATTAATTTACATGTGAGTAATTACTGAGGGGTTAACGTGTTTTTCTCTTTAAAGTAATGGTCCAGGGGCCTCATTTATAAAGCGTGTGTATGCACAGATTTGATCTTAGAGTGTGTGTGTACGCTTAAATCCACGCCAACACTCATATTTATAAAAGCGGTCTTTGATGTGGAAAAGGGGTTAGCGTCACGTCAGGGTCTGAGCAGATGTACGCACTTTTTATTGTCAGAGTATTGCAGGTTTTTTCAAATGTAAGCTGTTCTTGCAGGTCGCTGTTCTAAATTATGATGATTGGTGATATTTGATATGTTAATGATATTAATTAGGAGTCGTTTACAAGGCAGAGAGCTGAAACAATTCAATTGCGCACAAGTTCAATATCATTTGCGATTCATAGACTTCACATCTGACAGAGTAGGTGCGTTTTCTGTTCGTACGTTCATTCTATGAATCGCACCTACGCATATCTGAGAAACGATCGTAAGATCAAATTTAGGATGGTTTCTACACAAAATTTTATAAATGAGGCCCCAGATCACTTGTAGTTCCTTAGTAGCCTTTTAGCTTTAAAGTGAAAAATACACACAGCAAAATCCCGGTGTTAAATTAACACTGCTGACCCATATAGACATATGGGTCTATCCTTCAGAATGTTAAAAGTAACACTGAAGCGGTGTTAAAGTTAATGAGGTAATTAAGAGATTAATTGAGTGATGATTGGCCATTATTGAACACTCTTGATATTAACAAGCAGAATCACCAAAGAAGAAAATCACAATTTTAAGTCACCACTATAGTGGTCAGTGTTTACTTTAGTTGGGCTCTTAACCCTTGACTTTTGAATTTTTAATTGGCTGCTATAATTGAATTATAACAGCTAGACAAGCAAAGAACAAAAATCATCAGGTGATGTTCTAACACAATCATTAGTTGACCTGAATCACTGAATTTGTTTAGAGTCTAATCTTTGTGTTAAGTGTCCTTTGAGTGCAACAGCCTTGCGTTTCTACGGTGAAAGAATCTGTATGTTCTATAAATTTTGAAAGGATTTCTTACAAGCTGTTCTGATAAGATTTTTCCGAAGTGTTTTTTTTTTTTTTTAGGTACACACAGACATCAAGAATGAGGTATGAATCTCAACTACAGTGACAAACAGCCTATTCAGATAAACAGATAAACTCTGAACATCACAAAACAGCTAAAATAAAATAGTGAGGATAAAAGAAATCACAAAGACAATTCTGCTCATAATTTATTCATGCCGCAATGCATGATGGGAGCCATGGATGAGTTTTGATTGGCTACTACATGCGTTTTTGATGGTCACCGTTGTTCCGATTCTCATGCTGATTCTTGATGTCTGTGTCTAAATTAAACAGTTTTTTATCAAAATAACTTTTAAAAACATGTTGAAGTGACCAACAATGAAACTCTAACTCAGTTTTCAGGTCATTATATGAAAATTATGTTTTCATTATATGAAAACATGAGAATCACCACTAGTTGACTTTTGCTCTTTGCTTGTATGGCTTTCATAATTCAGTTATAGCAGCCAAAAAATATATAATATTAATAATTTGAGGGTCAAGAGCCCAACTAAAGTAAACACTGACTACTATGATTGTGACTTACAGATTGTGATTTTCTTCTTTGGTGATTATGCTTGTTAACATCAGGTGTGTTCAATATTGGCCAATCATCACTCAATGAATCTCTTAATTACCTCATTAACTTTAACACTGCTTCAGTGTTACTTTTAACTCTGTAGGATAGACCCATATAGACACCCAGCAGTGTTAATTTATGCGCATATGCGTAGATGTGAAATCTATGAATCGCAAATGATCTTGAACTTGCACGCAATTAAATGGTTTCAGATCTCTGCCTTGTAAACGACTCCTAATTAATATAATTAACATATAAAATATCACCAATCATCATAATTTAGAACAGCTTACATTTTAAAAAACCTGCAATACTCTGACAATAAAAAGTGCATACATCTGCTCAGACCCTGACGTGACGCTAAGCACTTTTCCACGTCAAAGACTGTTTTTATAAATATGAGCGCTGGCATGGATTTAAGCTTAAAGCTTTTCAGCCAAGTGGTTCACAAAAGGGTTAGTTTCTGGAGGCTTAATTTGCTCACAATACCACCTGGTGGCCAAAGAGTGTAAAACAAGCAGATATATTACATGGCATTGTAATTTTGGTAACACTTTCTATAAAGCCCATATTTATAATACATTATAAGGGTATTTTTAAGGCATTATAATGAATGCATAATACATTTATTTAAAAAATAAAAACAACAACTTTATAATGTTATATCATCTTGTGAATATAAGAACAGTTTTAAATGATTAGTTTAGTATTATATTAGTATTAGTATTATAATATTTACTTATTAGTGGTTATAGCTTTTAAGAGTATGATGATTTATAACACACAGTGAACACGTTGCATCATCTTAAGTTACAATGGATCATATTTCTCATAGTTATAATGTATTATAAGTCTCATATCTTGACACCTTTCTTATGCTACTTTACTTAAAGCCATCAATGACCACTTATAAGTATAGTAATAATAATACTATTTTTTTTCTCTCAAAATGCCATCAGATCAGATTGCTTTTAACTATTTCTATTTTAATATCAGTTTGATTATTTTGATGGTACCTTTTAGACAGATGTTTAGTAACTCTGCAACTACATGTCAACTAGCAGTCATTGGAGTATAGTAGTATGTTGTCTGCTAAATATATGCTAACACTTTATTTTGATGGTTCCCCAACAGACAAACTGACTATCTAAGCAACTTTGAGTACATCAACATTCTACCAACCCTAACTTTAACCTAAACCTACTAATACTAGTTGACATGAGAGTTGCAAAGTTGCTTCTAGTCAATAGACAAAGGGGACATCAAAATAAAATGTAACCTAACATATACACATTGCTTTTTTTTTTTTTTTCTGTTTAAATTATTAACTAGCTCACATAAAAATTAATATTAGCCTCACAGGGAACAAATAACACTTCACACCTGACCACTTACAAGATGTACTGTAGTAAGATACTGTGCAGATCTTAAATAATGTCAAGATATATAGTCCATTATCAGTGTAAAAGTAGATTTAATATGGTGTTCATTGTGTTATAAATAATTATAATCTTAAAAGTTATATGTACAAATGTGTAAGCATTATAATGTATTAAAATTGACAATATAACATATTATAAGGTTGTTTATAGTGCATTATGCATTCATTATAATGCCTTAAGAATACCCTTATAATGTATTATAAATATGGGCTTCATAGAAAGTGTTACCGTAATTTATTTTTTTTACATTTTGGACTGCACTGATTTATAAAGTGTAAATGTCTTAAACGTTTGTAAATAGATACCTGTTTTTATACAGTCTATGATAGATACACTGTAAAAAGTGAACAGTTGGATCAACTTTAAAAACTTTTTTTTAAATACTTCAATTGGTAACACCTAAAAAAAATGCTTCTTTTTTTTCAACTTAACTTATTACAAATAAAGGTAATAAGGGGGTGGTGATGGCGCAGTGGATAAGACACATGCCTTTGGTGTGAGAGACCCGGGTTCTCTCCACTGTGAGACACCAATGTGTCCCTGAGCAAGACACTTAACCCCTAGTTGCTCCAGAGGCGTGCGACCTCTGACATATATAGCAATTGTAAGTCGCTTTGGATAAAAGCGTCAGCTAAATGAATAAATGTAAATGTAATGTAAATAAATGTAATAAATTAAGTTGAAATTTTTTTTATTAGATGTTACCACTTTAAGTTTTTTTGAAAGTTATTTTTTTTAAGTTGATCCAACTGTTCACTTTTTACAGTGTAATTTTCTAAATAATAAGGTACATTTTCAAAAGTATTAGAACACATCTCCTAACCTCCTAATCCACAATGTAATATATTTAAAACATAGTTTAAATAACCTTTTTTTTATTTAATACTAATAATAATCAATAATCAGTTTTGTGTAAATTAATGGTGAATAAACTATCATTTTATCTAGTGGTTTTTAAAAGGAATACTTCATATAAAAACACTAATAAAGACTAATTTTCTTGGCCTAATGTCGTCACTTAAAATTTCTGGACACCATTAACTTGCATAGCATAGACCTACAGAGCTGACAAATTATTCTTGAAATGTTTGTACATGTTCAACAAGAGAATAAAGTCATGCATATCATGGATGGCATGGGGAGAATGTTTTAAATTCGGTTTAACCCTAATGCTCATTGTGCTTCTTGTGTACCCACCAGGTTATGTTGGGAAGGACAAGCGAGGCGAGCTCCGTGGAATTTACTCAGAAGCAATGCATCCTGGATTGTGCAGTGTCCACTGCATGCAAGTCTATTGTGCTGAATGAATAATTGTACATGATTTGAGTCATCAGAAATAAAATTATTTACCCACCCTGAGATTTCAGATTAATACATTGATTTGTTTAACATGTTCTGAAGAACATTAGTCTGTCATGTGTTGTAATTTGATTAAAACAAAATATGAAAAATAAAAATGTGCAGTACAGGCTACATTTAGTAACTACATTTTCTTAACAGTACTCAACATTTTCTTTATGTATCACACATTTACCTCCAAAGTGCAATTGCATCTCACCTTAATGTTCCTTAAAAGGCTACTGTAGAAGAATTGTAGAAGTAAAATGTAATAACCAGAAATATGCTTAAATTACTACAGTTAAAGGACTTAAAATGACACCATCACGAAGCATGGTAAAAGATGTAAAGACATGATTTCAATTTTGACAGTGAATGGTATTGAATACAAATAATAATGACAAAACTAAGAATAAGACAATTTCATTGTTAACAGTGAAATTGGACAAACACAATGACAAAACTATGAATTCCAGTTTAAACTACTATGAAAATGTGTTATATTTATGTCATTCTAAACTACCATGAAATCCTGTCTACTTGCAGCATAAGCTCCTCCCACTTGCTGTTCTCAAACTCCTCCCACTTGCTGTTCTCAAACTCCTCCTACTTGCTGTTCTTGGCGTAAGCTCCTCCCACTTGCAGGTCTCCGGGCTGCAGCTATCACTACATGGAGTCAAGTACTCCAGAGTGCAATCTGGACGATTGGGGCGGGGTGACACATTGGGGCGGGGCACCACGTGTCGCTCCGCCCACCCCCAATTGCATTGGTTTATAACACGGCGAATCTTATTGGTGTAGACCTGAGGATGCGCATTCCTTTGTGTACGATTTTGTAATTGATTTGGCCATATTACAGAAACATTATGTGCTAACTAGTATCATAGGCCTATCTTAATTATTATCTGATTAGTAACCATGGTAATTTTAGTCAGATGAAGTCATTGTTAACACTCTTGATGACAGCACCTCCTAGTTCTTCAGGCTGAATACCGCTTCATTCATATTTCCTTGAGGATCGGCAGGCCACAGATCAGCAATAAATTTGGATTTCATATGCAAATTGCTCAATGCGTCACAAACTTGTAGGTTATAAAGTGCTAATAAAAAGTTTTCATGGCAAGCTCTGTGTTTCCTTGTTTATATCTTAAAATATTTGAGCCTATATTGATTCTCTTACCATTTTTAAAGGTTCCTATCTTATAGTAAATAAGTGTCCATGTAACATCAGATTTTAAAAATCCAGTTATTTCTGTATCCACGCCCTCATTGTGTGCGTGTTCTAATCTGTGTACGGGATGAATTTAGATTCATTGATGAATTAGATTCATTATCATTGCAGCCATATAGACCTGCAGAACTATTCAATATTAAATCACTCAGAGCTGTAAATCTGTGCAATATACGTGAGCACTTTTAATGAGTAATAGAGACCGTCTCTGTGATTAATATTTTTTTATTTATTAAAGATATAATGACTATAATAATTAGCCTACTAAAAATCTAAAATCAGTAGGTCTAATATAGTACAGTGATTCCTGATTCTTTTTAAAGGATTGAGCCACAAAACCAGTAATTTAATTTGTGCATAGCCTGTATATAAAAGTATAAATAAAAATGTTACAGAGAACATATATGAACATTTATTGCTTAAATATACACTAAAGCACATTAATAATAATATTTGCTGTAGGTCAGATTTAATAACAGCTGGTTTAGTAAACAAAAACATTTAAAATAGGCCTATACGCAAAATAATAATAATAAAATATTTCTTATACGTATCCTTTTACGTATTCCGCTACGTCCTGCTGCATGCCGGGCCAGTATGCTACTTGCTTGAGGGTTTCGTATGTGGCCTTGGCACCGTGGTGTCCAGCGCATGGTGCATCGTGTGCGTGTGTCAGCAAAATCCCCCTTTGGCCGTGAGGCACTACGAGCTTTGGCGCAGTGAGAGGCTCAGGGACATATGTGAGAACACCGTCTCTCAGATGCAGCATGTGCTTGATTGAGTGGAGCGTGCGGAGCTCAGAGGACGCAGTCAGGTCGGAAGTGGAAATAGGATGAGATAATGGATCGGCTATGTGAGCCGCAATAGTTCGCAGAGTGGGATCCGCTGTTTGGAGGGTGAGCAGATCGTCAGTAGCGAACTGAAGTGATAGGGTAACGAGGGAGGAGGTGGGGGTATGAACGCCAGTGGCGTGCTGGCGGCGGGTTATGGCTACCACCGTTGGGTTGGGTGGGAGGGATTGAAATGTCCAGGACTCTCCGTGTAATGCTCCTGCTTTGGCGAGGGCATCGGCTTGGTCATTGAAGTCTTTGTCTTGTCCTGGTTGACGTGAATGACCTCGAACCTTTTTCCAATAAACGATAATGTCGTGTTCAGTGACAATGGCATCGCTTGCTTGGAAGAGTTCCTGGTGCTTGACAGATTTGTTGTTAGCTGTCTTGAATCCATTCTGTTTCCATCCAGCTAAATGGCAGGTGAAGCTGAGACGGGCGTAGTTTGAATCGGTACAGATGAGGAATTCTTTGATGTTGTGGGATGCGGCCATTTGCAGTGTAATGAGGATGGCTGCTATTTCAGCATATTGTGATGAGCGAGGGCCTAAGTTGAATTGTTGCGGTGGGCAAGGGTCGTTGTTGAGCCAGACCACTCCCGCTCCAGCTTGTAAGTTGCCCTTGTGGTTGTAGGAGCAGCCATCGACATATGCTGTGGGCATTCCTTCACACACATTCTCCTCGAAGTACCTGTGATTCGTCATTTGAGGTTGTGGTGGTTCTTTGGGTTCCGCTGGTGTGTGCAGCGTGTCCGTTGAACAGTTTTGGCAGGCTGCTAGCCCGTTGCCCAATGATGATTTGTAGTTTTGGGCGTATCGTGCCTCAACGTCCCGTCCTTGGAGTGTCATTAGCCAGGTAGCTATGCGTGCGTTGGTCACCACGCCATCTCTGATGCGTTGACTGTTGAGGAAGGTGACAGGTTGGTGACAAGTCTCGATGATGACTTTCTGTGCACCGATGTAATTCGAGAAACGCTGGATAGCCCACACAGTGCAAAGTAAAGCTTTTTCGCAGTCTGAGTACTTGCATTCTGGGGAAAGCAGCGTTTTGCTGGCATAAGCGACCACTCGCTTGTCTTTGTCATGGAGCTGGTATAGGCCTGCGCTGAGGCAATGATTGGAGAATCCAGCATCCAAGTAAAATTATTTTCCGGGGTCTGGGTAAGCTAGACACGGGGCAGAGCACAGGCGCTGTTTGAGCTGGCTCATCGCGGTGTCCTGGGCTTCCGTCCAGACGAAGGTTTCATCCTTTTTCAGGAGGGATGTTAGTGGTCGGGCAATGTCAGCGTAGTCTTCGATGAACTGTCGCGAGTAATTGCACACTCCCAGAAAGCTCCGCAGTTCAGAGATGTTAGTCGGCGCTTTTATGCTTTGGATGGCTTGAGTGCGGTTAGACAGTGGCTCGATGCCGTTTCTTCCGACAAGCAGTCCGACATAGTTCACCTTGGTTTTGCACCACTGTCCTTTGTGAAGAGCGATTTTGGCTCCTGCCGTTGTCAGCTGGTTTAGGACGTGATCAATTTCCTTAAGGTGATCTTGAACATTTGAATTTTTCATCAAAATATCATCGACATAAACAAGGTTGCCTCTAGCTCTGGCGTCAGGGCATGCTTTATTTAGAAAGATGTTGAATTCAGCTGGTGAGTTGGCATAGCCGAAGGGGCACCGTGTGAAGGTGTACTGTCGATTGCCAAAGGTGAATGCTAATTTGTGTTGGTCTTCGGGGTGGACAGGGATCGTCCAGAACCCGGAGGCGACGTCCAGTGTTGACAGGATCGTCGAGCCTTTGATCTTTGGGATTTCTTGATCCAATTGGGTCATAGGCCATCGTGACAGTGGTACTTGTTGATTCAACTTGCGATAGTCGATGGTGGGCCGCCATTTGCCGTTAGGTTTTAGGACTGGCCATATCGGGGCAGAGTATGTGCTGTTGCAGGGCCGGATGACCCCCTTTTCCAGCATGGAGTCAACAATTTCTTGTACTGGCTCATATGACGCTATGGGAATCTTGTATTGTCGCACAAATGTGGGTGGCGCATTCGGGTTTGTCGGGATGCGCACCGTGTGGATGTTGGTCAGTCCACAATCCAGAGAATCCGTTGCGAAAGAATCTCGGTATTTGTGCAGAATGTCTTTGAGTCCTTGGCGATCCACTTCGTTGTGAAGGGCATCCGCCTCACTCAGGATCTGCTGAATTTGTGCGTTGAACCCGGTGTAGGGTTCTTCTGCAGTTAAGTCATTTGAGGGGCGTTGGACCCCGGTGTTCACCTGTGGAGGTGATTCCGTCGCAGGCTGTGTTGAGACAGCATAGACAGCGAGATGAGTGTCATCTGTTAGTTCTGATCGACAGACGCTTTCTCTGGACACCGGCAGAATGGAAGTGACGGCAATGATTCCATGAGGTTTTGTGAACATTACGGTGTCGTCGTATTCGTGTTCGTCTGGCATTAGATGTGCTGGTATAGGGCCTATGACAGGTACCAACAGTTCAAAGTCATGGAATGTCTGGCTGATGAGCCATCCCAGGTGATTGGCTTTGGGAACGTGGATGTCTTGGGCCGTACAGTTGTTGAATAACACATACACAGCACGAGATGACACTTCGATGAGAGGTGTGGCTTCCAGGGTCAGTCCTAGTTTCAGGCAGGTCCTGGAAGGTTGGAAGAAGCTTAGCTTACTGTTGAGAGTTTGGCCAGGTCGCATGTTGAGGCGGACGCTGACACTCTTGCTGTAGGCAGGTATTATGGCTTCTTGCTCCGTGATCATAGCGCATGCATCGGGCATGGTTTGACCAGATTGGAGGTTCTTGAGGTTGACTGCAGTTGTCAGTTGGTGTGACAGAGGAGCCCATATGACGTCGTTCACAGTGTCAATGTAAGCATTGAGCCGGACCATGATATCCGCTCCAATATAGATGTCGTGCGGTAGATCTGGAATGACAAGGAAGTAGTGACTCAGATGTCTGTTGTTCCATCGTATGTCCAGAGCGCAGATGATCTTGGAGGTGGCCATGGTTGTTGCCCAGGGACTGAGAAGGAAGCGGCTGTGCTTAGCGACATGTGGTAGGCTCTGATGTCTTTGCTTCACTGTGCTGAATAGCTTCAGGCTGATGGCTGAGTTCTCTGCCCACAGGGCTAGTGCCGTGTCGGACACTGATGTGCCTTGAACGTCTATTGCAGTCATGACTCGATGGGGGCCTGTGTTTGATTCAGGCTCTTGCAGTGAGCATAGGAGTGGGTCCTGGTCTTTGTTGCTTGTGCTTGATCCAGGTACAGGCTTTGCTACTGCATCATCAGTTGCTGGATTGAGGGTGGTGTCTGTGACTTGACACTGCGACTCGTTGGAGTCTAATGACTGGCAGGGCAGAGGCTCGCGGACTTGTGTCCACATCTTTAGGTGCTTGAAGTCTATCAGCGGTTCGAAGCGATTAAGCAGATCTTTCCCAATGAGAAGTGGATACGTCTTGAGTGGTGAGACGTATACTGGATGGACGAGATCCATTGATCCAACCGTTAGGTGGATTGGGGCCACATGTTTCAGTTGGAGGCCCGTGTGGGAATATGCTTGGAGGTCCAGCTCACATCTCTGGAGTCTGAGAGTTCTGTTAGTCCCCTTTGTTCTTTCTTGGACCTTTTCGAGGAGCTCGGTGGACATTAGAGTGATGTCGGCTCCCGTGTCAAGAAGGGCTTCGACTCTGATGTGTCGTTCAATGATGATGGAGAGGTAAAACTTTTTCGCTATACCTTTCTCAATGAGATCGCCTAGGAGTTGAGGGACTGGATTTTGGGAGGAAACGGTTAGGAAACGGTTAGGATATCAGGGCTGATGTGGTGTTCTTCGGAGGAGTGGCAGACGACCAAGACAGCACTTTCAGGAACTTGAGTGGTTTCATCAGCAGGTGTTTGCTGGACGCTGCTGTGATCTAGAGGTTTGAGTGTTGAGTTAATGTCTAACTCTGTTGCTGGGTTTTCAGCAGAGGTGGGTAGAGTACCCAAAAACTGTACTCAAGTAAAAGTAAAAGTACTTCTAGAAATGTTTACTCAAGTAAAAGTAAAAGTAATCGTCTGAATAGTTACTTGAGTAAGAGTAAAAAAGTATCGGATAAAAAAAACTACTCAAGTAGTTAGTTACTAGTTACTTTGGATCATATAGGTACTGAATATAGTCTATTTTTATTTAGATATATAGATTACATTTATGTAATGTGTATGTGTATACACACACACACACACTGCCGTTCAAAAAAAATATATATATATTTTAATGTAATTTATTTCAGTGATGCAAATCAGAATTTTCATCAGCCTCTACCCCAGTCTTCAGAGTCACATAATCCTTCAGAAATCATGTTGATTTATTATCAGTGCTGCTCTTTTTAGCTTTCTATTCATCAAAGAATACTGAACAAAATATCACAGGTTCCAAAAAATATTAAGCAGCAAAACTGTTTCCAACACTGGTAATAAATCGATATGATTTCTGAAGGATCATATGACTCCGAAAACTGGAGTAACAGCTGATGAAAATTCAGATTTGCATCACTGAATTAAATGATATTTTAAAGTCAATTAATTATGTATTATCCTATAACCTCTGACACTGAAACCTCTGAAAACGCCTCACATTACTGCTCTGAACATAACGAAACAAATGCATATTGACGGATCTGTTCTGCAAAATGTAAACAAATGTAGCCTATATTTTTGCAAGCTAAATATTGTAAAAATATGAATATTAATTGTGTCTAGAACAGGCCGCGCGCCGCTGCGCAGAGCTAACGCGGGTTCCGCGGGTGTTCATTTCATACTCTCTGACAGCTTATTTAATGTATAAATTATACATTGTATTTAATGTAAGGTACATGTACAACAAACTGGTAATGTCAAAGTGGTATCGTGGCCTATACCTGTGGAACAGTAGACAGCACACGCGGTGTTCATCTAATAAAAGATCTTCATATAGCTGTAGCAAACAAGCCTTTGCAGATTTGCTTTCAACTGACTGTAGATCCAAAGCCACGTCTTCAGCGCTCTAGATGTTCATAAACTCTCTGTTATCTGAGTGAGAACCGCTTCAGAGACTCAGCGCGTGCGGCAGGGAACTGAACGAATCATTCAAACTGATTCGCGAACCGATTCACTGGTTTGCCAACTGGTTTGATTAAGCCTTTAAACAGAATCGACTCAAAAGAATGAGTCATTCGCGAATGGGCATCGTTCATTGCCCAGAGAAAAGTAGACGGCGCGTTTGGAATAAACTGAAG
This sequence comes from Barbus barbus, assembly GCF_936440315.1. Taxonomy (NCBI): domain Eukaryota; kingdom Metazoa; phylum Chordata; class Actinopteri; order Cypriniformes; family Cyprinidae; genus Barbus; species Barbus barbus. Next base: position 1,398,540 of record NC_136728.1, on the reverse strand, counting down.
CATTTTTAAGTTGTATTGCATTAAGATACAGTAACAAGAGGAGAGTCTCCCACAGTAACGAAGTAAAAGTACCGTTTTTTCTCTAAAAATATACTTGAGTAAGAGTAAAAGTACCCATTTTAAAATATACTCTAAAAGTATTAGTTACCCAAAAAATGTACTCAAGTAAATGTAACGAAGTAAATGTAACTCGTTACTACCCACCTCTGGTTTTCAGATGGGGTTTTGTGTCCATCTGAAGTTATTGTGATTGCAGTTCTCTGAGAGTGAGATGAAGGAGTGCTGTTCTCCATGGCTGGTTGGGCCAGCTGGTCGCTGCCTTCTCGTCCGGCCGCTAGTCAGGCTGAATCTGGTTTCTCTTTCTTTTCCCATCTCCGATCTTCCTCTTTCCGTTGGAAGAATTCTTTCATCATCATTTCCATCAGTTTTTGTGAGTCGAAACACGGTGGTGACTTTTGTTCTTGCGTGAATTCAGTTTGGGCTCGGTCAGCTTGGAATCGTTGTGAATTCTTTCGTCGATTCCTTGGGCTAGTCGCTCCAGGGTGACTTTGTCGTTTTCCCTTGGCGTTTCCGTTGGATTCCCATGAGTTTTTTCCTCTTGAGTTTCCAAACGAGCTTGGCTGGTTCCACGATCTTTCCCATTGACTCTCATGAGGCCTTGGCTGGTCCCATGTCTTTTCCCAATGCCGTCCAGGTGAGCGTTGACGTCCACGCGGTCCATCCCAGCGTTCATACCTCTGTTTAGATCTGGTACCGGCGTGGGAGTCTCGTTCTTTGTTGGACGAGGGTGCATTCCACTCTCTGGGTGGCGGCTTGGCACTGTCTTGGCGTTGGGCGCCCTCTAGAGCCAGGCCTTGACTGTTAGTGTTGAAGTCAAGAACTGCTGGGCTTTTGCCGCTCTTTTCCGAGGCCATCTTCTGTTTGCCGTAGGCTTTCTGCGCCAAGTCTCGCAACTGTTGAGCAGTCATTGTTCGTGGACATGCGAGAACGCCAAGATGGTGGCTTACGCCGGGGTGAAGGTTCCTTAGGAAGAGAGTTTTGAAGTTTAGTTCATCTTCCATGTCAGGTTCGTTACGAGTTCCGAAGTATGCTCGTCTGAGTCGGCTGTAGTAGGCTTGAGGAGGTTCGTGACGTCCTTGTCTTGTCTCCAGGGCAGCCACTAGGCCTTGATCGGACTCAGGGTCGGAGAACTCTTTAATGAGGGCTTCTCGGAGCAGTTGGTAATCCGTCTTTGTGTAAGCAGGCTGCCTGTCCAGGAAGCTGCGAACTTCAGAGCTGGATGTTGTTCGGAGCAAATAGAGTCTATCTTTGTCCGTAACGTTAGGTCGCATTTCCAGATGGAAATCGATGTCTTGGAGATACGCTTGGACATTTTGGCTGTTTGGCACACTCGGAGTGAATTTGCCAATGTTCCTGGCGAGCTTGTCGAGGTCCTTTAGGTCCAAGCCGTGCGATGATCTGTGGCTGGCTGCCGCAGATTCTTTTGGCTGAGGTAGAGTGAGGTAAAGTTCTCTAGAGGCAGGTGGTGAAGGTTTCCGTTCCACGCCCTCCATCCTTTTCTCACGTGTCAGTCCAGGAACAGGTGACCCAGTCCTGCTTGGCAGGGGTGAGGTCGGTGCGTCTCGTGTCCTTGATGGCTCACGGCGCAGTTCATAAGCATGCTTGAGTTCCTCTTGGAAACTATCAGCTTCTTCTTTGACATAGTCTAGCTGATATGTTAGACGGCTAACCTCGTTTCTTGACTCATCCAGGTGAGCTTCAAGGGCTTTGATTCTGCCGTTCTTGTCCCTGAAGTCGGCCTTTGCTTTTGCCAGCAGCTGTTCCGCGTACTGTAGCTTTTCGGACCGATCAGCGTAGTCTGCCTTGACTTGTTGCATTTCTTTGTTAGTAGCTGCTAGGGTTTCTTTTAGCCTTTTGATTTCCTCCTCAGCGCCTTGGTTCACCTCATCGGGTTTTTCCCGTCGTTCCTGAGCTTCCAGTTGTAGCTGCTCGATGCGCCGTTGTGCGCATGTCAACTCCTGCTGGAGCTGTGCAGCGTTCTTGTCGCTCAACTTGAGGGTCGCGATGAGTGTGTGACTTAAGGAGCCGGTAATCTTGGCTAATTCTTTGTGACTGTAGCTTTGACTTGGGTCTTGTGCCATGAGACTTGTGATGTTTTCATCTAGCTGGTCTTGTGTCTGGTGTTTCAGTGTTTCAGCGGCTTTAGGCAGGAGGCTGTCGGTTGCAGCACTTAGCCATGTTTCCAGATCCTCCCAGTGACCGACATGTTCCGTTGCGCGAGACATGTTCTGACGGGTGAGGGAAGTTTCCAACCGCAACTGACACAGACCTTGAAGAGAAAAACAAAACAAACCAAAACAAAAGAAACCAAACAAAACAAATCAACACACAAAGGAGTGTAGATATGCACTGTTGAGTGTATACTAGTGTTGAGTGTGTACTAGGACAGGTGAGTGTGGTTCTCTGTGACTGTGATCCTCTGGGGGGTGTGTGTGCTTCTAATTCGTTGCCTCTGTGGGAGAAATTGAACACACACACACACAGGTAGAACAGCTAGAGAACAGATAAAGAAAATGAAAAATCCCAACAGAGCGAGGAACAGGGTGATAATCGGATGCTTCACCGTTTTCTGTAAAAGAAAGCCCTTCCCTTTTTTTTTTTCAAGGGCGAAGGTTAAGCTAAGCCAAAATGAGGGAGAGGGACTCAAACAAAATATATCTTTCTGATATTAGATTTTCCTTTTTTTTTTTTGTAAGTCTGTGATTGCTAATATTTTTCTCCGGGGTGAAGGAAAATAATAACAGTGACAGCACTGGTCCCGTAATGGCAAGATTGACACCGCAACGCCTGTTAGCGTGTTCCTCGTGTGTGTTGGAAATCTCGCTGACGCCTACCTTTTCGTTGACCTGCTTCAACCTAGTGGGGTAGGATTTCACAAAGAGGAAGGTAAAATGAAAACAATTTGAAATGCCGTTCTCAAGTTTCCAAATACCTGCTTGCTAGCTTTATAGTTCTGTTTATGATTTCCCTCAGGCAAAATCCCAGCAACTAGTAGCAGTAGTCAAATCAGAAGATAGTGGCAGAGAGAAAAGAGAAAAATGAGCTTTAGAATTTACTCCCAATATCAAGATTAATAACAAGTATGGCCGCACGGTGGTGCTGTTGAGTCGATACACCTAAAGGTTTGGCTACTTAGAAGTTTAAGTTCTTATTTGACCTAAGCAAAAGTATATTTAAATGAACTCCCGTGTTAATTAAGTAACTAAAGGATTGAGAATAAGGTAGACAGAACAAACTTAATTGCAATTTGAATTTTAGAATTTCAAATTATAAATAGGGATTCCTTATTAAATTTTTCATGATGTCATCATTAAAATTGATAGGATCGATTCAGATTAACTTTTCAGAGGGATATATTTTGATTACAATATTAAAATATTATAATAGTCTTCCTAGTTGCAGTTAAGTATCAAGATCTTAATGAGGTTTGTCATTAGAATTACAAGCACCATTGCAACTGAAACCAATGTGAAACAGGAACTGTAATTAATTATTAAATTAAATTAGAATTTTCAAATTCGTAATTAATTATAAAATTAATTTACAACTTCCACATCCCTAAATTTGACAGGAAACTAATTCCTTGTGTCATCAGAACCTTCAGAACAAATTAATCTCAATTTATAAAAGGAAATTTTAAAATTTTCAGGGCCTGAAAATCAAACACATTGATAGTTAATAACTACGATCTTAATGTTATTGTTAAATTATCAGAGCACACATAATTATCTCAATCAGTCTATATGGAATCCGGAGCTGAAATTATTTTCAAATGAGTTTAATTTCAAATCTGGGATGAAATCAAATTATCAGTTTCAAATATTTCATAGCGATTCTCCCACTGATATCCTAAAATCATGAGCGCACTTATAATTGAATTAATTATCTTTTATCAAGGTGAATGAAGTTAAGGTCTGATATTAACTGTGTCTAACTCCAAAGGAGAAGAACAATCCTAACCAAATGCCTCTATTCCTATAGAATTAACTGCTTTGCTTAACAATAGTTTATCGACATCTGTATTTGTTAAAATCTTTTCAAAAGGGAGGAGAGAAAGCATTAATAATGCACAAGAGAGGGAGGAATGACGTAAACACTCAGTGTGAGTTAGTTCAGCGGTGAAAGAGTTAACCGTTTACACACACACACACACTCGGCATAGCACACTGCATTCAAACCCACAAAATGCTAGGTGCTAATCGCTAGCCTTCAAGCTACCAGCTCGGCTAAGCTTTAATGCTACCTACTAGCTTCAAATGCTATGCTATTTGTTTACAACAGCTTCAAAATGGCGCTCGCGGCTGCGCATGCGCACTACAACATTTCCGGGGGAGTCTTCTGATGACCTCCAGTCAAGCTGTTACCATGGTGACACACCTAGTTTCAGGGTATCTCAGGTTTCAACAGCCACACAGCACTATTTAGATTCGTTTCTTTCTTATAGCGCTAACAATCTCAATTTATTCAGACCGAATTAAATTAACCCACAGATTAATTATCAATCTAATAGTTTGACCACGGCGGGCCGTATTTCTCTGTGTCACTTCACGAGACTTCACAGGGAAAAACACAGTGGATTATTTTCTCACACTAACAAAATCAGATCCAATAAAATACCCCCTCACAGACGCGATCTGGCCACTCCTTCTGAGTGCCGCGCGCTGACTTCACTTCTTTAGTGAATAACAAAAATGGCAGAAAATGCATTACGTAGCTAAGTTAATGTTTTCGCCAAGGAGTTTTTATTTTAACCATAGGTGGAATAGAAAGTGGGACGCGCACTTTACTATCACAACACTATAAAGGCCTTATGAGAAGAGAATAAAAGGAACACGCTTAGATTCTCTCCTTTTCCTGCGCTATGAGCGACTTACATGTCTCACGGACACCTTTTAATCTTACTGCAGTTTTAAGCTATTCTTAAACAACACCAATACACATTGCACTTTCATTCCAAAAACACATTGCCACAAGTAAGTACAGAATAGTGAAACCAACTTTGACTCTCTGTGTATTATTTCTTTCCGGTTAAAAATAGAAAAACACAAATTTTTTACTATGTTATGAATTTTTCAAATAAAACTAATGCCAGCTTCTATCTCCACCATTAATATGTAGAAAATGAATCCTACAAAAATATTTATTTTATTATTTAGCTTTTAGGGAATCACTCTTAAGAGTTGATCTTCATATGATTAATTGTTATTAATCAGAATGTACAACTTATGCCTTGTTAACGACTTGTCCAGCAAGCATTAATAACAGCAAGTTATCTTTTAACACGTTGTTTATTTCATTCGTGGCCAACGATTAAAATAAATCAAATAGTTAAATTGAGTTAATTTAATTAGCTCCTGAGCGTAGGTAAAACGCGATCTTTTTGGCAAATAGTTACGACATGTTAAATCACATAACACAGACAAAGATTTCTTAATAAAGTCAAAGTTTTATTCACTATTCTAACACAACATTAACTAGACATAAACACACATACGTTGCAATGAATTGTTCCTATCTGAAGAGAGTCTTAGGTTCTAACTTAATGCTCGTTTTTCAACCTGAGGAAACTCATAGACAGAACCATGCTATATTTAAACAGCAACCGAGAGGAATCCCGGTTTCAGTCAGTAAAGAGATTTTGCCTTACTTTGTCTTTTGCGTTCGGTTCAAAGTCAGGCTTTTTTCCTCCTTTGATGTCCGTTCTTTCAAGTGATGTCCGTTCTTTGCTCAGCTTGAGACGGATCGCGTGCGGATTGGTCGTGTGACGCGGTTGCTCTTCAGTGGTTGGTCGTGCTTTCAGGAAGGCGATTCAGGTCTTAGAAGTTTAATGTTAAAGTTCTTTGGTCGTTTGCAGTACTCAGCCGTGGTGTTAAGAGGCGAGAAGCGCTTTGCAGCGTGAGCAGACCGAGAGACTCGCAGGCGTGCGTGGCCTCCTGTTGTTTTCAAAACTCCAACACCCTTTTTTTCGGTTGTGCATCTGGTTTTAAGCGAGCCGATTTGGGGTCCGCCTTTTGGGCGCGTGGTCCAATCGCAAGCGTTTCTGTGGGCGGAGCCCCGCCCTGCACAGTTACGTGTTGCATACATTATCTGCACAAGTATTTTATCACATAAAAACTTATAACAGCAGACTTCCATTCGTCTTGTAAATAGGCGTTAATGAAAAACAGATAAGATTTCATTCATACCACAATATTATTATTCATTAAATCAGCTTTCTAAAGAAACCAAACACTTATATTTTGATATGCACAAAAATACACGTGACCGCAGAGGATATTACTGGGTTAAATACATTGATTAAACCATCCCCAAATTCTAAACGACACAAATAGCAGGTGAACTAACATCTAGTGATCAGGTACTTATACATTCTGGAAACAGATTTACCATGGATTTAAAATAATGCCACGGCTTATAAACATAGAAAAACATTCTTCACACAGGTTGTAACTATATTGTCTATATTGCTTTTTGTATTCGAGTATAATTTCAGTAGCAGAAACGAGTATACTTTGTTCCCTTTTAAAACTCGTTTCTACTTCAAAGGTGTGGTTCTCTTTGTTAGATAGCACCACAGAAAAGGCGCGTTTTCCTGGAATGTGCTGATAGTTGCGAGGTCGTAAAAGTCTTCTTTGAAAAGTCTGGAAATTGTCTTTAGTTCGAGTCGACCGTAAAAACGTCATCCTTTGCGATATGTCCTTGAATTTACTGCATGAAGTCAGGGAGGGTTTTTCTGTGGGGTTCCTCCAAATGACAAGGGCTCTCGAAAACCCAAAATATATGTTTTTCTGGTCTCAGGAGGTTTAAGGGAGGGCCGTCCCTACGGCGTCAAGAAGTCTGGTGTTAGCTGTGTGTGCGTTCAGACCATTCCTTACAGTACATTGTCTATTTTGTATATTAGTATATTATTATTTTTATTATCTGTGTCTTGTCTTGTTGCTGTCATTCTGTTGCACTGTGGAGCTACTGTCACTAAAACAAATTCCTTGTATGTGTAAACATACCTGGCAATTAAGCTCATTCTGATTCTGATTCTGACTGCTAAACAGCGAAGTCTCAAATAGAGGATAATTTTTATCAACATCGCCCAGCTAAAACTGCTCAATGAGTTCTTTGTTGTACGGTGAAAAGTGCAATACTATCTGACTTCATTTAACGTGCTATAGCATAGGTAGGACTATATCATGGCCACGAATTAAGAATTTGTTCCCCAGACTTAATTCGTGAGCCGCTCATATTGCACAGCTCGGTTCTGCCCGAAGTACTCGGAGATGCCAACACCAAGCGTTTGACAGGAACTTAATCTTAATTCGTCATAAATAATAAAAAAAAAACACACATTTGCTAATTCATTCTAACTGAAATCGCTGTTGTTAGCACTTGATATTTCTGTAGTACAGCCAAACAGCGTAGATCATTCATAAAAACATATATAAAAGAAAGCTCATGCGCAAACGTCTACACCAATAAGCTCTGCTATATTATAAACCAATGAAATTGGGGGTGGGCGGAGCGACACGTGTCGCCCCACCTTAATGTGTCGCCCCGCCCCATCATCCAGGGTGCACTCTGGGGCTACTCGACAGAGTTGGATAGTCCAGGGGTTAGAAAGTAAAAGTCCTGCCATATGTTTGTTCCACCCATGAACTCTGCTGATACAGCTGATTTCACCAGAGGAGGAACCAAGTCATTCCTTTCAAGTCACAAACGAGTCTCGAGTCAAATCCCAAGTCCTCAAAGAGTTAAAGTTAATGAGATAATTAAGTCTACCTAATCAATTCTCTTTCCGGCTCAGGCTGCATTGGTTAAGCGTACGGGGCTGTCACGTGATGAACGAACGACTCAAACCCGAGACTCGATATACAAGAACTAATCAATTCTCTTTCCGGCTCAGGCTGCATTGGTTAAGCGTATGGGGCTGTCACGTGATGAACGAACGACTCAAACCCGAGAATGCTGTGCAATGCGCATGCGCGACTGAACGAATCACTCCCCGAGACGACTCGTTCTTCTCGAGTCACATTAAAGATTCGTTCAAAATGAACGAATCGTTCAAGAACGACCCATCACTAGTCGCGGCTGGGGGGCTCCTCCGCGAGACAGAACAGTTATAGGGGGAGGGGCGCACCCAGCGCAGGGGTGCTACTGCCTAACAGCATGATGATAGCTGTGCACGCATCCTTCACGTGAGTACTCCAGTGGAAAAAAACCTGCGTGCCTCTGTCATTGGGTAGGAGCGGAGCCATGACTTGTGCACGCTGCCGTCACATGAGGTTTCAAGAGTTTTATTTGTCACATACACAATTATACAGAGTATAACCAGCAGTGAAATGTAGGTCAATAATATTTCAGATTAATTCAAACTCAGATATTGGTGTGTGATATATAGAAATATAGAGCTGAGTATCATCAGCATAACAGTGAAAGCTAACACCATGTCTCCTGATAATATCTCCCCATAACATGTAAAGCGTGAAAAGTAACGGCCCTAGTACTGAGCCTTGAGGTACTCCATACTGCACTTGTGATCGATATGATACCTCTTCATTCACTGCTACGAACTGATGGCGTTCAGATAAGTACGATTTGAACATGCTAATGCATTTCCACTAATGCCAACAAAGTGTTCCAGTCTATTTAAAAGAATGTTGTGGTTGATAGTGTCGAACACAGCGCTAAGACCCAGTAGAACTAGTAAAGAGATACAACCACGATCAGATGATAGAAGCAGGTCATTTGTAACTCTAATGAGAGCAGTCTCAGTACTATGATACGGTCTAAATCTTGACTGGAATTCCTCACAAATACTATTTTTCTCTAAGAAGGAATATAATTGCGAGGATACTTTTCTAGTATCTTTGACAGAAAAGGGAAATTTGAGATCGGTCTGGAATTAACTAGGTCTTTGGGGTCAAGTTGTGTTTTTTTAATGAGAGGCTTAATAACAGCCAATTTGAAGGTTTTGGTGACATATCCTAATGACAGTGATGAATTAATAATAGCCAAAAGAGGATCTATGACTTCTGGAAGCAGCTCTTTTAGTAGTTTAGATGGAATAGGGTCTAACATACATGTTGTTGGTTTAGATGATTTAACAAATTTATACAATTCTTCCTCTCCTATAGTAGAGAATGAGTGGAATTGTTCCTCAGGGGATCTATAGTGCACTATCTGATGCGATACTGTAGCTGACGGCTGCATGGTTCCAATTTTATCTCTGATAGAATCGATCTTGGAAGTAAAGTAGTTAATAAAGGTATTACTGCTGCGCCCTAGGGAAATGCCAACACCTGTTGATGCTTTATTTTTCGTTAATTTAGTTACTGTATTGAATAAATACCGGGGGTTATGTTTGTTTTCTTCTAGAAGAGACGAAAAGTAATCAGATCTAGCAGTTTTTAATGCTTTTCTGTAGGATAGGGTACTTTCCCGCCAAGCTATACGAAACACCTCTAGTTTTCTTTTCCTCCATCTGTGCTCCATTTTCCGGGCTGCTCTCTTTAGGGTGCGAGTGTGCTCATTATACCACAGTAAGACTGTTTTCTTTGATCTTCCTTTATGGAAGCAGAATAATGACAATAGTTTTTGAATCATAAAGCATGCTGAATTCCACAAATCGAAAAAAAAGATGCATTGCAATTTACAGTGCTTGCATTTTAATGCTTTGTATTTCCAGGACTTGCATTTTTAGGTCCTGAAATTTAACATAGTTGTTTATTTAAGCTATGAATATTTCAATTCAAAATATTTCACAGACATTTTCATCATTAAAAATTTAATAATTCTATTCACCTTCCAGAATTCACTTCCAAAATATTCAGTCTGTTTAAAAATACGATGTATGATATTCGACAGGCAAATTTCGGTCATTTTGTTTCACTCTCCAAATTCGCTGTCAAAAATTCAGTGGTTAAAATTCGGCAGAAAATTCAGTGTTGCACATCTGGGACCCGCAGAAATAGCAGTAGAGCACCGATGCATGATCTCCAGCTGATGTCAGCCACTCACCAGCAGGTGGCGCAAGTGGCTGTTGATGAAGGCCGTATGTGGATCAAGTCATTCATTTACAAAAACTGATTTGCAGAAATGGAGCAAGCGCTAAGTAGAAGTTTTGATTATTGGGTGTTTGTTTAAAAAAAGCTGATTGTGTGTATGTTTAATTCAACATCTTTGCTGTTTCCCGTAAGTCAGAAAGTAAAAGTCCTGCCATATTTTTGTTCCACCCATGAACTCAGCAGCTGATTTCACCAGCATTCCTTTCAAGTCACAAGCAAATCTCAAGTCAAATCAGCTAGAGTTGCCAGGGAACTTGAGTTTGAAGTTTACTATTATAACTGCTTAATTTATGTTTAAACAACAATAATAATTAAACATGGGGTATTGACGTTGTGGGCATTTTCTTTTTTTACAGCTGGAGACCAGTCCTGATGAATGAGGAATGAACATGGCCAAACAGAAAAGACAGAGAGCTGGAAAGATGCACATTTCCATTGGTATGTCTTTATTCAAGCAATGCAGTTATGTGTGGACAGTATTGATGTTGATCTCTCAAAAGACAGCAGCTGTAGTTCAAGTCTGTAGCTCCTAGAATGAGCAAATCAGCTGTGCTCATCTTTGAAATTTGGGTAGGAAGTGACTGAATATGGTGAGTACTGACACCTGCACCTGTATTCACCAACATTATTTCTATTAAAGTTGACTTATTGTTTTGTCTGTTTCTTTGAAAGGAGGATGAAGCCAGTTGATGAAGATGACCAATGGCCACCAAGTGCTGCACTGCTGCCTGAACTCATCAGGTATCTGCTGTGAAGACTGCATTCATGAACAGCTCTACTGTGACAGCGCAGATGTTATGGCCCATAAAAGTAAACTTCACAACTGCAAGATAGTGGTCGAGGGATTATTTTGTCCCATACCTCCAACAAGAATCAATGGTAAGTCCAGTGCAACAATTATAAATAAAAATGCTATTTGTTGTTTATTAATTTACCACACCCTAAATACATGTTTTGTCCGTCCAGGACATCAACACCAGGTGGTGTGTGAGGAGGACCATCAGAGACTCCAGCCACCCGAGCCATGGACTGCTCTCACCGTTACTATCAGGCAGATGTTATCGCAGAACCAGACTGTGAGACAAGTTCTTTCCACAGGCAATCGGACTGAACTGAACTCGTAACAGCACACCAATTTCATATGCACTGCACTCTATCACTTCCACTGACTGGACTCTGACTCACTATTATTCTGCACCCTGAGATTCTGTTTGCACTAATTCATACCGTACTGCACTGCAAAGGTATAAGTGTAGAGTGATTTTTCTGTTTATTGTTGTTTTCATTTCACGCTCTCTGTATAGTATGCACGTCCTGATTTTGAGTTAGATCAACATATTTTGTTGACTCTGGAACAATATTTTAATCAGGTTCTGCGTATAGTATAATATTTACCATATGTTGTTCTCTACCTGTATTGAGGCCTTTATATCTGTGTGTTGCATATATATTCAATACTTATCCAAACTGTCATGCTGCAGTTTGCACAAAAGACTTTCACCATCTGTACATTTGCGTTCATGGTATTGTGACAATAAATTGATTTGATTTGAATTGGTCACATGTCTTTTGTTCGACAGTTGTACTGTAGGGTGCTGGATAACAACTGAAAATTGTTTAAGTCATGGAAGAAGTTCTTTATAGGAATATGGACAAGCAAACAAGAGGAAGAAATCCAGGAGAGCTCTGATGAGAACGAAATTGAATGTGATTCTATGATCAGGACATTTCACCATGCATGCATTTGGGTGGCTTCATCTGATTAAAATAATATGGTTTTAAATTACTAATTTTTATTTTTCTTAAATCTGATTTGTATTTATATGCTACTTTAGCTGTCTGTATGCCGTATCCTCCAGTAAAGTATTGCACATGGTGTTGGATAATAAAGTATGGTGTATTCTGTATTAGGGATGGTGTTTGGTAAATACACAATTTAATTTTGCAAACAATACTTATAATTACTATGATTGTTTTAATTAAGACATGACAATTTCGTCATATCCATTACATGAAGGGAATGCTATAAAACACCTTACACATTAAAATCTGTCTTTCTGCGTTAGCATTAGTGTTCCTAGAAGCTCTAAACTAATGATTCTGTTCATTGAAGCTCTAACGACTTGCAGTGAATAAAAGCTCTAAAACATTAAAATCTGTCTTCTGCATTGCAAATAACATTTCATTTCATGAGAAAGAAACATCTTTCATGTGGTCAAGCTTTACTCTTAAGCACTGCGAGTTATGGTAGACCTTCAATTTACAGAATTACGAATTTAGAGCTTCTAGGAACACTTATGCTGTGTTTAGTGCAAATAAGCAACTGAACAGATTGCAAGCCCACATACGCTGAAAAGCTTCTTTCTCAGTAAGAGAAAGTTGATTTATGCAATGTTAAGCGTAAAGCTTGCCCACATGAAATATGTTTCTTTCTTATGAAATTAAATGTTATTTGCAATGCAGAAGAAAGATTTTAATGTGTTTATAAGCACTGCAAGTTATCAATGCACATAATCAGCTCTAACATAAGCTCTAACATAACATAACATAAAGTCTTCTGCATTGCAAATAACATTTCATTTCATGAGAAAGAAACATCTTTCATGTACTTAAAGCTTTACTCGTAATATTGCATAAACCAACTTTCTCTCACTGAGAAAGAAGCTTTTCAGCATCTGTGGCCTTGCTTTCTCTTCCTTTGCTTATTTGTACTAAACACAGCATTGGTGTTCTTAGAAGCTCTAAACTAGTAACTCTGTGAGCTCTAACATAACTTTTGCAAAAAAGCTCTAAATCATGAAAATATGTATTCTTCATTGCAAATAACATGTCATTTCATGAGAAAGAAACATCTTTCATGCACTTAAGATTTACTCTTAAAATTACATGAACCAACTTTCTCTCACTAAGAAGCTTTTCAGCATATGTGGGATTGCAATCTCTTCATTGCACTAAACACAGCATTAGAGTTCTCAGAAGCTCTAAACTAGTGATTCTGTACATTGGAGCTCTAACATAACTTACTCTGCAAAAAAATCTCTAAATCATAAAAATCTGGCTTCTGCATTGCAAATAACATGTCATTTCATGAGAAAGAAACGCACTTAATAAAATTTAATTTCATGAGATTGCATATAACGTTTCATGTACTTGAGCTATACTCTTAAAATTGCATAAACCAACTTTCTTTCATTAAGAAAGAAGCTTTTCAGCATCTGTGGCCTTGCTTTCTCTTCTTTTGCTTAGTTGCACTAAACACAGCACTAGTGTTCTAACAAATCCTAACCAGTGATTATGTGCATTGAAGCTATAACATGACTTGGTCTGCAAAAAAACTCTTAACACATGAAAATCTGTCTTTTGCCTTGCGAATAACATTTCATTTAATGAGAAATTAACATTTTTCATGTACTTCATCTTTACTCTTAAAATTGCATAAACCAACTTTCTCTCACTGAGAAAGAAGCTTTTCAGCATCTCAGGCCTTGCTTTCTCTTTATGTGCACTAAACACAGCACTAGTGTTCTTACAAGCTCTAAACCAGTGATTATGTGCATTGAGGCTATAACATGACTTGGTCTGCAAAAAACCTCTAACACATAAAAATCTGTCTTCTGCATTGCAAATAACATTTCATTTCATGATAAAGAAAATTGTTTCACCTACTTCAAGTTTACTCTTAAAATTTAATAAACCAACTTTCTCTCACTGAGAAAGAAGCTTTTCAGCATCTCAGGCCTTGCTTTCTCTTTATTTGCACTAAACACAGCACTAGTGTTCTTACAAGCTCTAAACCAGTGATTATGTGCATTGAAGCTATAACATGACTTGGTATGCAAAAAAATTCTATTACATAAAAATCTGTCTTCTGCATTGCAAATAACATTTAATTTCATGAAAATCTGTCTTCTGCATTGCAAATAACGTTTAATTTCATGATAAAGAAATATTTTTCACCTACTTCAAGTTTACTCTTAAAATTTAATAAACCAACTTTCTCTCACTGAGAAAGAAGCTTTTCAGCATCTCAGGCCTTGCTTTCTCTTTATTTTCACTAAACACAGCACTAGTGTTCATACACACTCTAAACCAGTGATTATGTGCATTGAAGCTATAACATGACTTGGTATGCAAAAAAATTCTAACACATAAAAATCTGTCTTCTGCATTGCAAATATTTAATTTCATGAAAATCTATCTTCTGCATTGCAAATAACGCTTAATTTCATGATAAATAAATATTTTTCACCTACTTCAGCTTTACTCTTAAAATTGCATAAACCAGCTTTCTGTCACTGAGAAAGAAGCTTTTCAGCATCTGTGGCCTTGCTTTCTGTTTATTTGCATAGTTGCACTTCAGACAGCATTAATGTTCTTAAAAAGCTCTAAAACTAATGAAGTTCTTACATGACTTTGAACATGACTTTAACATGTGCATTGAAGATCTAACATGACTTGCTCTGCAAAAATACTCTAACACGTGAAAATCTGTCTCCTGCATTGCAAATGACATTTCATTTAATGAGAAATTAACATTATTCATGTACTTAAGCTTTACTCTTAAAATTGCATAAACCAACTTTCTCTCACTGAGAAAGAATCTTTTCAGCATCTGTGGCCTTCCTTTCTCTTTATTTGCACTAAAACACAGCACTAGTGTTCTTACAAGCTCTAAACTATAAAGCTATAAACCATGTTATAGCTTCAATGCACATAAGTGCATTGAAGCTATAACATGACTTGGTCTGCAAAAAACCTCTAACACATAAAAATCTGTCTACTGCATTGCAAATAAAATTTCATTTCATGATAAAGAAACATTTTTCACCTACTTCAAGTTTACTCTTAAAATTTAATAAACCAACTTTCTCTCACTGAGAAAGAAGCTTTTCAGCATCTCAGGCCTTGCTTTCTCTTTATTTGCACTAAACACAGCACTAGTGTTCTTACAAGCTCTAAACCAGTGATTATGTGCATTGAAGCTATAACATGACTTGGTCTGCAAAAAACCTCTAACACATAAAAATCTGTCTACTGCATTGCAAATAGAATTTCATTTCATGATAAAGAAACATTTTTCACCTACATCAAGTTTACTCTTAAAATTTAATAAACCAACTTTCTCTCACTGAGAAAGAAGCTTTTCAGCATCTCAGGCTTTGCTTTCTCTTTATTTGCACTAAATACAGCACTAGTGTTCTTACAAGCTCTAAACCAGTGATTATTTGCATTGAGGCTAAAACATGACTTGGTCTGCAAAAAACCTCTAACACATAAAAATCTGTCTTCTGCATTGCAAATAACATTTCATTTCATGATAAAGAAACATTTTTCACCTACTTCAAGTTTACTCTTAAAATTTAATAAACCAACTTTCTCTCACTGAGAAAGAAGCTTTTCAGCATCTCAGGCCTTGCTTTCTCTTTATTTGCACTAAACACAGCACTAGTGTTCTTACACGCTCTAAACCAGTGATTATGTGCATTGAAGCTATAACATGACTTGGTATGCAAAAAAATTCTAACACATAAAAATCTGTCTTCTGCATTGCAAATATTTAATTTCATGAAAATCTATCTTCTGCATTGCAAATAACGCTTAATTTCATGATAAAGAAATATTTTTCACCTACTTCAGCTTTACTCTTAAAATTGCATAAACCAACTTTCTCTCACTGAGAAAGAAGCTTTTCAGCATATGTGGCCTTGCTTTCTGTTTATTTGCATAGTTGCACTTCAGACAGCATTAATGTTCTTAAATAGCTCTAAAACTAATGAAGTTCTTACATGACTTTGAACATGACTTTAACATGTGCATTGAAGATCTAACATGACTTGCTCTGCAAAAATACTCTAACACATGAAAATCTGTCTCCTGCATTGCAAATGACATTTCATTTAATGAGAAATTAACATTATTCATGTACTTCAGCTTTACTCTTAAAATTGCATAAACCAACTTTCTCTCACTGAGAAAGAAGCTTTTCAGCATCTGTGGCCTTGCTTTCTCTTTAGTTGATTAGTTGCACTAAACACAGCACTAGTGTTCTTACAAGCTCTAAACCAGTGATTATGTGCATTGAGGCTATAACATGACTTGGTCTGCAAAAAACCTCTAACACATAAAGATCTGTCTCCTGCATTGCAAATGACATTTCATTTAATGAGAAATTAACATTATTCATGTACTTCAGCTTTACTCTTAAAATTGCATAAACCAACTTTCTCTCACTGAGAAAGAAGCTTTTCAGAATCTGTGGCCTTGCTTTCTCTTTATTTGCACTAAAACACAGCACTAGTGTTCTTAAAAGCTCTAAACCAGTGATTATGTGCTTTGAAGCTATAACATGACTTGGTCTGCAAAAATACTCTAGCACATGAAAATCTGTCTACTGCATTGCAAATGACATTTCATTTAATGAGAAATTAACATTATTCATGTACTTCAGCTTTACTCTTAAAATTGCATAAACCAACTTTCTCTCACTGAGAAAGAAGCTTTTCCGAATCTGTGGCCTTGCTTTCTCTTTATTTGCACTAAAACACAGCACTAGTGTTCTTAAAAGCTCTAAACCAGTGGTTATGTGCATTGAAGCTATAACATGACTTGGTCTGCAAAAAACCTCTAACACATAAAAATCTGTCTACTGCATTGCAAATAGAATTTCATTTCATGATAAAGAAACATTTTTCACCTACATCAAGTTTACTCTTAAAATTTAATAAACCAACTTTCTCTCACTGAGAAAGAAGCTTTTCAGCATCTCAGGCTTTGCTTTCTCTTTATTTGCACTAAATACAGCACTAGTGTTCTTACAAGCTCTAAACCAGTGATTATTTGCATTGAGGCTAAAACATGACTTGGTCTGCAAAAAACCTCTAACACATAAAAATCTGTCTTCTGCATTGCAAATAACATTTCATTTCATGATAAAGAAACATTTTTCACCTACTTCAAGTTTACTCTTAAAATTTAATAAACCAACTTTCTCTCACTGAGAAAGAAGCTTTTCAGCATCTCAGGCCTTGCTTTCTCTTTATTTGCACTAAACACAGCACTAGTGTTCTTACACGCTCTAAACCAGTGATTATGTGCATTGAAGCTATAACATGACTTGGTATGCAAAAAAATTCTAACACATAAAATCTGTCTTCTGCATTGCAAATATTTAATTTCATGAAAATCTATCTTCTGCATTGCAATTAACGCTTAATTTCATGATAAAGAAATATTTTTCACCTACTTCAGCTTTACTCTTAAAATTGCATAAACCAACTTTCTCTCACTGAGAAAGAAGCTTTTCAGCATCTGTGGCCTTGCTCTCTGTTTATTTGCATAGTTGCACTTCAGACAGCATTAATGTTCTTAAAAAGCTCTAAAACTAATGAAGTTCTTACATGACATTGAACATGACTTTAACATGTGCATTGAAGATCTAACATGACTTGCTCTGCAAAAATACTCTAACACATGAAAATCTGTCTCCTGCATTGCAAATGACATTTCATTTAATAAGAAATTAACATTATTCATGTACTTCAGCTTTACTCTTAAAATTGCATAAACCAACTTTCTCTCACTGAGAAACAAGCTTTTCAGAATCTGTTGCCTTGCTTTCTCTTTATTTGCACTAAAACACAGCACTAGTGTTCTTAAAAGCTCTAAACCAGTTATTATGTGCATTGAAGCTATAACATGACTTGGTCTGCAAAAAACCTCTAACACATAAAAATCTGTCTACTGCATTGCAAATAAAATTTCATTTCATGATAAAGAAACATTTTTCACCTACTTCAAGTTTACTCTTAAAATTTAATAAACCAACTTTCTCTCACTGAGAAAGAAGCTTTTCAGCATCTCAGGCCTTGCTTTCTCTTTATTTGCACTAAACACAGCACTAGTGTTCTTACAAGCTCTAAACCAGTGATTATGTGCATTGAAGCTATAACATGACTTGGTATGCAAAAAAATTCTAACACATAAAAATCTGTCTTCTGCATTGCATATAACATTTAATTTCATGAAAATCTGTCTTCTGCATTGCAAATAACGTTTAATTTCATGATAAAGAAATATTTTTCACCTACTTCAGCTTTACTCTTAAAATTGCATAAACCAACTTTCTCTCACTGAGAAAGAATCTTTTCAGCATCTGTGGCCTTGCTTTCTCTTTATTTAATTAGTTGCACTAAACATAGCACTAGCGTACTTAGAAGCTCTAAACCAGTGATTATGTGCACTGAAGCTATAACATGATTTGGTCTGCAAAAAACCTCTAACACATAAAAATCTGTCTTCTGCATTGCAAATAACATTTCATTTCATGATAAAGAAACATTTTTCACCTACTTCAAGTTTACTCTTAAAATTTAATAAACCAACTTTCTCTCACTGAGAAAGAAGCTTTTCAGCATCTGTGGCCTTTTTTCTCTTCATTTCCATTAAACACAGCATTAGTGTTCTTAGAAGCTCTGAACAAGTGATTCTGTCCATTGAAGCTCAAACATGACTTGCTCTGCCAAAAACCTCTAACTCATGAAAATCTGGCTTCTGCATTGCAAAAAACATTTCATTTCATGAGAAAGAAACATGTTACATGTACTTAAGCTTTACTGTTAAAATTGCAAAAAACAAATTTCTCTCACTGAGAAAGAAGCTTTTCAGCATCTATGGCCTTTTTTTCTCTTCATTTGCGAAGTTGCACAAAACACAGCATTAGTGTTCTTAGAAGGTCTAAACAAGTGATCCTGTCCATTGAAGCTCTAAGATGACTTGCTCTGCAAAAAAACTATAACTCATGAAAATCTGTCTTCTGCTTTGCAAATAACATTTAATTTCATGAGAAATAAATATCTTTCATATCCTTAAACTTTACTGTTAAAATTGCCAAAAAACAACTTTCTCTCACTGACAAAGAAGCTTTTCAGCATCTGTGGCCTTTTTTTCTCTTAATTTGCTAAGTTGCTCAAAATACAGCATTAGTGTTCTTAGAAGGTCTAAACAAGTGATTCTGTCAATTGAAGCTCAAACATCACTTGCGCTGCAAAAAAACTCTAACTCATGAAAATCTGGCTTCTGCATTGCAAATAACATTTAATTTCATGAGAAAGAAAGTAACATGTTACATGTACTTAAGCTTTACTGTTAAAATTGCAAAAAACTAATTTCTCTCACTGAGAAAGAAGCTTTTCAGCATCTGTGGCCTTTTTTCTCTTCATTTGCACTAAACACAGCATGAGTGTTCTTAGAAGGTCTAAACAAGTGATTCTGTCAATTGAAGCTCAAACATCACTTGCTCTGCAAAAAACTCTAACTCATGAAAATCTGGCTTCTGCATTGCAAATAACATTTCATTTCATGAGAAAGAAAGAAACATGTTACATGTACTTATGCTTTACTGTTAAAATTGCAAAAAAAAAAAATTCTCTCACTGAGAAAGAAGCTTTTCAGCATCTGTGGCCTTTTTTTCTTCATTTGCACTAAACCCAGCAAAAGTGTTCTTAGAAGCTCTGAACAAGTGATTCTGTCCATTGAAGCTCAAACATGACTTGCTCTGCAAAAAAACTCTAACTCATGAAAATCTGGCTTCTGCATTGCAAAAAACATTTCATTTCATGAGAAAGAAACATGTTACATGTACATAAGCTTTACTGTTAAAATTGCAAAAAACTAAATTCTCTCACTGACAAAGAAGCTTTTCAGCATCTGTGGCCTTTTTTTCTCTTCATTTGCGAAGTTGCACAAAACACAGCATTAGTGTTCTTAGAAGGTCTAAACAAGTGATTCTGTCCATTGAAGCTCTAACATGACTTGCTCTGCCAAAAATCTCTAACTCATGAAAATCTGGCTTCTGCATTGCAAATAACATTTAATTTCATGAGAAAGAAACATGTTACATGTACTTATGCTTTACTGTTAAAATTGAAAAAAACAAATTTCTGTCACTGAGAAAGAAGCTTTTCAGCATCTGTGGCCTTTTTTTCTCTTCATTTGCACTAAACACAGCATTAGTGTTCTTAGAAGGTCTAAACAAGTGATTCTGTCCATTGAAGCTCTAAGATGACTTGCTCTGCAAAAAAACTATAACTCATGATAATCTGTCTTCTGCTTTGCAAATAACATTTCATTTCATGAGAAATATCTTTCATATCCTTAAACTTTACTGTTAAAATTGCAAAAAACTAATTTCTCTCACTGAGAAAGAAGCTTTTCAGCATCTGTGGCCTTTTTTTCTCTTCATTTGCATTAAACACAGCATTAGTTTTCTTAGAAGCTCTGAACAAGTGATTCTGTCCATTGAAGCTCAAACATGACTTGCTCTGCCAAAAACCTCTAACTCATGAAAATCTGGCTTCTGCATTGCAAAAAACATTTCATTTCATGAGAACGAAACATCTCTCGTGTACTTAAGGTTTGCTGTTAAAATTGCAAAAAACTAATTTCTCTCACTGAGAAAGAAGCTTTTCAGCATCTGTGGCCTTTTTTTCTCTTCATTTGCACTAAACACAGCATTAGTGTTCTTAGAAGTTCTAAACAAGTGATTCCGTCCATTGAAGCTCTAAGATGACTTGCTCTGCAAAAAAACTATAACTCATGAAAATCTGTCTTCTGCTTTGCAAATAACATTTAATTTCATGAGAAATAAATATCTTTCATATCCTTAAACTTTACTGTTAAAATTGCAAAAAACAAATTTCTCTCACTGAGAAAGAAGCTTTTCAGCATCTGTGGCCTTTTTTTCTCTTCATTTGCGAAGTTGCACAAAACACAGCATTAGTGTTCTTAGAAGGTCTAAACAAGTGATTCTGTCAATTGAAGCTCAAACATCACTTGCGCTGCAAAAAAACTCTAACTCATGAAAATCTGGCTTCTGCATTGCAAATAACATTTCATTTCATGAGAAAGAAAGAAACATGTTACATGTACTTATGCTTTACTGTTAAAATTGCAAAAAACTAATTTCTCTCACTGAGAAAGAAGCTTTTCAGCATCTGTGGCCTTTTTTTCTCTTCATTTGCATTAAACACAGCATTAGTGTTCTTAGAAGCTCTGAACAAGTGATTCTGTCCATTGAAGCTCAAACATGACTTGCTCTGCCAAAAACCTCTAACTCATGAAAATCTGGCTTCTGCATTGCAAAAAACATTTCATTTCATGAGAACGAAACATCTCTCGTGTACTTAAGGTTTGCTGTTAAAATTGTAAAAAACAACTTTCTCTCACTGAGAAAGAAGCATTTCAGCATCTGTGGCCTTTTTTTCTTCATTTGCACTAAACCCAGCAAAAGTGTTCTTAGAAGCTCTGAACAAGTGATTCTGTCCATTGAAGCTCAAACATCACTTGCGCTGCAAAAAAACTCTAACTCATGAAAATCTGGCTTCTGCATTGCAAATAACATTTCATTTCATGAGAAAGAAATGAAACATGTACTTATGCTTTACTGTTAAAATTGCAAAAAACAAATTTCTCTCACTGAGAAAGAAGCATTTCAGCATCTGTGGCCTTTTTTCTTCATTTGCACTAAACCCAGCAAAAGTGTTCTTAGAAGCTCTGAACAAGTGATTCTGTCCATTGAAGCTCAAACATGACTTGCTCTGCAAAAAAACTCTAACTCATGAAAATCTGGCTTCTGCATTGCAAAAAACATTTCATTTCATGAGAAAGAAACATGTTACATGTACATAAGCTTTACTGTTAAAATTGCAAAAAACTAATTTCTCTCACTGAGAAAGAAGCTTTTCAGCATCTGTGGCCTTTTTTTCTCTTCATTTGCACTAAACACAGCAAGTGTTCTTAGAAGGTCTAAACAAGTGATTCTGTCCCTTGAAGCTCTAAGATGACTTGCTCTGCCAAAAATCTCTAACTCATGAAAATTTGTATTCTGCATTGCAAATAACATTTCATTTCATGAGAACGAAACATCTCTCGTGTACTTAAGCTTTGCTGTTAAAATTGTAAAAAACAACTTTCTCTCACTGAGAAAGAAGCTTTTCAGCATCTGTGGCCTTTTTTTCTTCATTTGCACTAAACCCAGCATTAGTGTTCTTAGAAGCTCTGAAGAAGTGATTCTGTCCATTGAAGCTCTAACATGACTTACTCTGCCAAAAATCTCTAACTCATGAAAATCTGTATTCTGCATTGCAAATAACATTTCATTTCATGAGAAAGAAAGTAACATGTTACATGTACTTATGCTTTACTGTTAAAATTGCAAAAAACAAATTTCTCTCACTGAGAAAGAAGCTTTTCAGCATCTATGGCCTTTTTTCTCTTCATTTGCACTAAACACAGCATGAGTGTTCTTAGAAGGTCTAAACAAGTGATTCTGTCAATTGAAGCTCAAACATCACTTGCTCTGCAAAAAACTCTAACTCATGAAAATCTGTATTCTGCATTGCAAATAACATTTCATTTCATGAGAACGAAACATCTCTCGTGTACTTAAGGTTTGCTGTTAAAATTGTAAAAAACAACTTTCTCTCACTGAGAAAGAAGCATTTCAGCATCTGTGGCCTTTTTTCTTCATTTGCACTAAACCCAGCAAATGTGTTCTTAGAAGCTCTGAACAAGTGATTCTGTCCATTGAAGCTCAAACATGACTTGCTCTGCAAAAAAAACTCTAACTCATGAAAATCTGGCTTCTGCATTGCAAAAAACATTTCATTTCATGAGAAAGAAACATGTTACATGTACATAAGCTTTACTGTTAAAATTGCAAAAAACTAATTTCTCTCACTGAGAAAGAAGCTTTTCAGCATCTGTGGCCTTTTTTTCTCTTCATTTGCACTAAACACAGCATTAGTGTTCTTAGAAGTTCTAAACAAGTGATTCCGTCCATTGAAGCTCTAAGATGACTTGCTCTGCAAAAAAACTATAACTCATGAAAATCTGTCTTCTGCTTTGCAAATAACATTTAATTTCATGAGAAATAAATATCTTTCATATCCTTAAACTTTACTGTTAAAATTGCAAAAAACAAATTTCACTGAGAAAGAAGCTTTTCAGCATCTGTGGCCTTTTTTTCTCTTCATTTGCGAAGTTGCACAAAACACAGCATTAGTGTTCTTAGAAGGTCTAAACAAGTGATTCTGTCAATTGAAGCTCAAACATCACTTGCGCTGCAAAAAAACTCTAACTCATGAAAATCTGGCTTCTGCATTGCAAATAACATTTCATTTCATGAGAAAGAAAGTAACATGTTACATGTACTTATGCTTTACTGTTAAAATTGCAAAAAACAAATTTCTCTCACTGAGAAAGAAGCTTTTCAGCATCTGTGGCCTTTTTTTCTCTTCATTTGCGAAGTTGCACAAAATACAGCATTAGTGTTCTTAGAAGGTCTAAACAAGTGATTCTGTCAATTGAAGCTCAAACATCACTTGCGCTGCAAAAAAACTCTAACTCATGAAAATCTGGCTTCTGCATTGCAAATAACATTTCATTTCATGAGAAATGAAACATGTACTAATGCTTTACTGTTAAAATTGCAAAAAACAAATTTCTCTCACTGAGAAAGAAGCATTTCAGCATCTGTGGCCTTTTTTCTTCATTTGCACTAAACCCAGCAAAAGTGTTCTTAGAAGCTCTGAACAAGTGATTCTGTCCATTGAAGCTCAAACATGACTTGCTCTGCAAAAAAACTCTAACTCATGAAAATCTGGCTTCTGCATTGCAAAAAACATTTCATTTCATGAGAAAGAAACATGTTACATGTACATAAGCTTTACTGTTAAAATTGCAAAAAACTAATTTCTCTCACTGAGAAAGAAGCTTTTCAGCATCTGTGGCCTTTTTTTCTCTTCATTTGCACTAAACACAGCAAAAGTGTTCTTAGAAGGTCTAAACAAGTGATTCTGTCCCTTGAAGCTCTAAGATGACTTGCTATGCCAAAAATCTCTAACTCATGAAAATTTGTATTCTGCATTGCAAATAACATTTCATTTCATGAGAACGAAACATCTCTCGTGTACTTAAGGTTTGCTGTTAAAATTGTAAAAAACAACTTTCTCTCACTGAGAAAGAAGCATTTCAGCATCTGTGGCCTTTTTTTCTTCATTTGCACTAAACCCAGCATTAGTGTTCTTAGAAGCTCTGAACAAGTGATTCTGTCCATTGAAGCTCAAACATGACTTGCTCTGCAAAAAAACTCTAACTCATGAAAATCTGGCTTCTGCATTGCAAAAAACATTTTATTTCATGAGAAAGAAACATGTTACATGTACTTAAGCTTTACTGTTAAAATTGCAAAAAACAAATTTCTCTCACTGAGAAAGAAGCTTTTCAGCATCTGTGGCCTTTTTTTCTCTTCATTTCCATTAAACACAGCATTAGTGTTCTTAGAAGCTCTGAACAAGTGATTCTGTCCATTGAAGCTCAAACATGACTTGCTCTGCAAAAAAACTCTAACTCATGAAAATCTGGCTTCTGCATTGCAAAAAACATTTCATTTCATGAGAAAGAAACATGTTACATGTACTTAAGCTTTACTGTTAAAATTGCAAAAAACAAATTTCTCTCACTGAGAAAGAAGCTTTTCAGCATCTATGGCCTTTTTTTCTCTTCATTTGCGAAGTTGCACAAAACACAGCATTAGTGTTCTTAGAAGGTCTAAACAAGTGATCCTGTCCATTGAAGCTGTAAGATGACTTGCTCTGCAAAAAAACTCTAACTCATGAAAATCTGTCTTCTGCTTTGCAAATATTTAATTTCATGAGAAATAAATATCTTTCATATCCTTAAACTTTACTGTTAAAATTGCCAAAAAACAACTTTCTCTCACTGACAAAGAAGCTTTTCAGCATCTGTGGCCTTTTTTTCTCTTAATTTGCTAAGTTGCTCAAAATACAGCATTAGTGTTCTTAGAAGGTCTAAACAAGTGATTCTGTCAATTGAAGCTCAAACATCACTTGCGCTGCAAAAAAACTCTAACTCATGAAAATCTGGCTTCTGCATTGCAAATAACATTTAATTTCATGAGAAAGAAAGTAACATGTTACATGTACTTAAGCTTTACTGTTAAAATTGCAAAAAACAAATTTCTCTCACTGAGAAAGAAGCTTTTCAGCATCTGTGGCCTTTTTTTCTCTTCATTTGCATTAAACACAGCATTAGTGTTCTTAGAAGCTCTGAACAAGTGATTCTGTCCATTGAAGCTCAAACATGACTTGCTCTGCCAAAAACCTCTAACTCATGAAAATCTGGCTTCTGCATTGCAAAAAACATTTCATTTCATGAGAACGAAACATCTCTCGTGTACTTAAGGTTTGCTGTTAAAATTGTAAAAAACAACTTTCTCTCACTGAGAAAGAAGCATTTCAGCATCTGTGGCCTTTTTTCTTCATTTGCACTAAACCCAGCAAATGTGTTCTTAGAAGCTCTGAACAAGTGATTCTGTCCATTGAAGCTCAAACATGACTTGCTCTGCAAAAAAAACTCTAACTCATGAAAATCTGGCTTCTGCATTGCAAAAAACATTTCATTTCATGAGAAAGAAACATGTTACATGTACATAAGCTTTACTGTTAAAATTGCAAAAAACTAATTTCTCTCACTGAGAAAGAAGCTTTTCAGCATCTGTGGCCTTTTTTTCTCTTCATTTGCGAAGTTGCACAAAATAC
This sequence comes from Barbus barbus, assembly GCF_936440315.1. NCBI lineage: Eukaryota > Metazoa > Chordata > Actinopteri > Cypriniformes > Cyprinidae > Barbus > Barbus barbus. Next base: position 1,372,808 of record NC_136728.1, on the reverse strand, counting down.
AGCATTAGTGTTCTTAGAAGGTCTAAACAAGTGATTCTGTCAATTGAAGCTCAAACATCACTTGCGCTGCAAAAAAACTCTAACTCATGAAAATCTGGCTTCTGCATTGCAAATAACATTTCATTTCATGAGAAATGAAACATGTACTAATGCTTTACAGTTAAAATTGCAAAAAACAAATTTCTCTCACTGAGAAAGAAGCATTTCAGCATCTGTGGCCTTTTTTCTTCATTTGCACTAAACCCAGCAAAAGTGTTCTTAGAAGCTCTGAACAAGTGATTCTGTCCATTGAAGCTCAAACATGACTTGCTCTGCAAAAAAACTCTAACTCATGAAAATCTGGCTTCTGCATTGCAAAAAACATTTCATTTCATGAGAAAGAAACATGTTACATGTACATAAGCTTTACTGTTAAAATTGCAAAAAACTAATTTCTCTCACTGAGAAAGAAGCTTTTCAGCATCTGTGGCCTTTTTTTCTCTTCATTTGCACTAAACACAGCAAAAGTGTTCTTAGAAGGTCTAAACAAGTGATTCTGTCCCTTGAAGCTCTAAGATGACTTGCTATGCCAAAAATCTCTAACTCATGAAAATTTGTATTCTGCATTGCAAATAACATTTCATTTCATGAGAACGAAACATCTCTCGTGTACTTAAGGTTTGCTGTTAAAATTGTAAAAAACAACTTTCTCTCACTGAGAAAGAAGCATTTCAGCATCTGTGGCCTTTTTTTCTTCATTTGCACTAAACCCAGCATTAGTGTTCTTAGAAGCTCTGAACAAGTGATTCTGTCCATTGAAGCTCAAACATGACTTGCTCTGCAAAAAAACTCTAACTCATGAAAATCTGGCTTCTGCATTGCAAAAAACATTTTATTTCATGAGAAAGAAACATGTTACATGTACTTAAGCTTTACTGTTAAAATTGCAAAAAACAAATTTCTCTCACTGAGAAAGAAGCTTTTCAGCATCTGTGGCCTTTTTTTCTCTTCATTTCCATTAAACACAGCATTAGTGTTCTTAGAAGCTCTGAACAAGTGATTCTGTCCATTGAAGCTCAAACATGACTTGCTCTGCCAAAAACCTCTAACTCATGAAAATCTGGCTTCTGCATTGCAAAAAACATTTCATTTCATGAGAAAGAAACATGTTACATGTACTTAAGCTTTACTGTTAAAATTGCAAAAAACAAATTTCTCTCACTGAGAAAGAAGCTTTTCAGCATCTATGGCCTTTTTTTCTCTTCATTTGCGAAGTTGCACAAAACACAGCATTAGTGTTCTTAGAAGGTCTAAACAAGTGATCCTGTCCATTGAAGCTGTAAGATGACTTGCTCTGCAAAAAAACTATAACTCATGAAAATCTGTCTTCTGCTTTGCAAATATTTAATTTCATGAGAAATAAATATCTTTCATATCCTTAAACTTTACTGTTAAAATTGCCAAAAAACAACTTTCTCTCACTGACAAAGAAGCTTTTCAGCATCTGTGGCCTTTTTTTCTCTTAATTTGCTAAGTTGCTCAAAATACAGCATTAGTGTTCTTAGAAGGTCTAAACAAGTGATTCTGTCAATTGAAGCTCAAACATCACTTGCGCTGCAAAAAAACTCTAACTCATGAAAATCTGGCTTCTGCATTGCAAATAACATTTAATTTCATGAGAAAGAAAGTAACATGTTACATGTACTTAAGCTTTACTGTTAAAATTGCAAAAAACAAATTTCTCTCACTGAGAAAGAAGCTTTTCAGCATCTGTGGCCTTTTTTTCTCTTCATTTGCGAAGTTGCACAAAATACAGCATTAGTGTTCTTAGAAGGTCTAAACAAGTGATTCTGTCAATTGAAGCTCAAACATCACTTGCGCTGCAAAAAAACTCTAACTCATGAAAATCTGGCTTCTGCATTGCAAATAACATTTCATTTCATGAGAAAGAAATGAAACATGTACTTATGCTTTACTGTTAAAATTGCAAAAAACAAATTTCTCTCACTGAGAAAGAAGCTTTTCAGCATCTATGGCCTTTTTTCTCTTCATTTGCACTAAACACAGCATGAGTGTTCTTAGAAGCTCTGAACAAGTGATTCTGTCAATTGAAGCTCAAACATCACTTGCTCTGCAAAAAACTCTAACTCATGAAAATCTGGCTTCTGCATTGCAAATAACATTTCATTTCATGAGAACGAAACATCTCTCGTGTACTTAAGGTTTGCTGTTAAAATTGTAAAAAACAACTTTCTCTCACTGAGAAAGAAGCATTTCAGCATCTGTGGCCTTTTTTCTTCATTTGCACTAAACCCAGCAAAAGTGTTCTTAGAAGCTCTGAACAAGTGATTCTGTCCATTGAAGCTCAAACATGACTTGCTCTGCAAAAAAACTCTAACTCATGAAAATCTGGCTTCTGCATTGCAAAAAACATTTCATTTCATGAGAAAGAAACATGTTACATGTACTTAAGGTTTGCTGTTAAAATTGCAAAAAACTAATTTCTCTCACTGAGAAAGAAGCTTTTCAGCATCTGTGGCCTTTTTTTCTCTTCATTTGCACTAAACACAGCAAAAGTGTTCTTAGAAGCTCTGAAGAAGTGATTCTGTCCATTGAAGCTCTAACATGACTTGCTCTGCCAAAAATATCTAACTCATGAAAATCTGTATTCTGCATTGCAAATAACATTTCATTTCATGAGAAAGAAAGTAACATGTTACATGTACTTATGCTTTACTGTTAAAATTGCAAAAAACAAATTTCTCTCACTGAGAAAGAAGCTTTTCAGCATCTGTGGCCTTTTTTCTCTTCATTTGCACTAAACACAGCATGAGTGTTCTTAGAAGGTCTAAACAAGTGATTCTGTCAATTGAAGCTCAAACATCACTTGCTCTGCAAAAAACTCTAACTCATGAAAATCTGTATTCTGCATTGCAAATAACATTTCATTTCATGAGAACGAAACATCTCTCGTGTACTTAAGGTTTGCTGTTAAAATTGTAAAAAACAACTTTCTCTCACTGAGAAAGAAGCTTTTCAGCATCTGTGGCCTTTTTTTCTCTTAATTTGCTAAGTTGCTCAAAATACAGCATTAGTGTTCTTAGAAGGTCTAAACAAGTGATTCTGTCAATTGAAGCTCAAACATCACTTGCGCTGCAAAAAAACTCTAACTCATGAAAATCTGGCTTCTGCATTGCAAATAACATTTAATTTCATGAGAAAGAAAGTAACATGTTACATGTACTTAAGCTTTACTGTTAAAATTGCAAAAAACTAATTTCTCTCACTGAGAAAGAAGCTTTTCAGCATCTGTGGCCTTTTTTCTCTTCATTTGCACTAAACACAGCATGAGTGTTCTTAGAAGGTCTAAACAAGTGATTCTGTCAATTGAAGCTCAAACATCACTTGCTCTGCAAAAAACTCTAACTCATGAAAATCTGGCTTCTGCATTGCAAATAACATTTCATTTCATGAGAAAGAAAGAAACATGTTACATGTACTTATGCTTTACTGTTAAAATTGCACAAAAAAAAATTCTCTCACTGAGAAAGAAGCTTTTCAGCATCTGTGGCCTTTTTTTCTTCATTTGCACTAAACCCAGCAAAAGTGTTCTTAGAAGCTCTGAACAAGTGATTCTGTCCATTGAAGCTCAAACATGACTTGCTCTGCAAAAAAACTCTAACTCATGAAAATCTGGCTTCTGCATTGCAAAAAACATTTCATTTCATGAGAAAGAAACATGTTACATGTACATAAGCTTTACTGTTAAAATTGCAAAAAACTAAATTCTCTCACTGACAAAGAAGCTTTTCAGCATCTGTGGCCTTTTTTTCTCTTCATTTGCGAAGTTGCACAAAACACAGCATTAGTGTTCTTAGAAGGTCTAAACAAGTGATTCTGTCCATTGAAGCTCTAACATGACTTGCTCTGCCAAAAATCTCTAACTCATGAAAATCTGGCTTCTGCATTGCAAATAACATTTAATTTCATGAGAAAGAAACATGTTACATGTACTTATGCTTTACTGTTAAAATTGAAAAAAACAAATTTCTGTCACTGAGAAAGAAGCTTTTCAGCATCTGTGGCCTTTTTTTCTCTTCATTTGCACTAAACACAGCATTAGTGTTCTTAGAAGGTCTAAACAAGTGATTCTGTCCATTGAAGCTCTAAGATGACTTGCTCTGCAAAAAAACTATAACTCATGATAATCTGTCTTCTGCTTTGCAAATAACATTTCATTTCATGAGAAATATCTTTCATATCCTTAAACTTTACTGTTAAAATTGCAAAAAACTAATTTCTCTCACTGAGAAAGAAGCTTTTCAGCATCTGTGGCCTTTTTTTCTCTTCATTTGCATTAAACACAGCATTAGTGTTCTTAGAAGCTCTGAACAAGTGATTCTGTCCATTGAAGCTCAAACATGACTTGCTCTGCCAAAAACCTCTAACTCATGAAAATCTGGCTTCTGCATTGCAAAAAACATTTCATTTCATGAGAAAGAAACACGTTACATGTACATAAGCTTTACTGTTAAAATTGCAAAAAACTAATTTCTCTCACTGAGAAAGAAGCTTTTCAGCATCTGTGGCCTTTTTTTCTCTTCATTTGCACTAAACACAGCATTAGTGTTCTTAGAAGTTCTAAACAAGTGATTCCGTCTGTAGAAAATGAATCCTACATATATTTATTATTATTATTTAGCTTTTAGGGAATCACTCTTAAGAGTTGATCTTCATATGATTAATTGTTATCAATCATAATGTACAACTTATGCCTTGTTAACGACTTGTCCAGCAAGCATTAATAACAGCAAGTTATCTTTTAACACGTTGTTTATTTCAATCGTGGCCAACGATTAAAATAAATCAAATAGTTAAATTGAGTTAGCTTAGTTAGCTCAAGAGCGTATAGGTAAACGCGATCTATTGGCAAATAGTTACGACATGTTAAATCACATAACACAGACAAAAGATTTCTTAATAAAGTCAAGGTTTTATTCACTACTCTAACACATTATTAACAGACAATTTAACATACACACAAATGGGAGCGAGTTGTTTGTATCTGAAGAGAGAGACTTAGGTTTTAATGCTAGCTTTTCAACCTGAGGAAACTCATAGACAAAGAAGTATTTTATCTTTACCCTCAGCGGAGAGATATCCCGGTTTCAGTCAATAAAGAGATTTGCCTTACTTGGTCTTTCAGTTGTTTTGATCGAACTCAGTTCAGGCTTTCTCCAGTTCAAAGAGACTCTTTCCTTTGGTGAATTCAGTTCTTTGCGGGCCGCGTTCGGATTGGCTGTTCGGTCGGTCGTGTGACTAGCGCACTCTTCAGTGGTTGGTTGTCTCGTTCTGACGTAATGATGTTTAGGATTAAAGTTCTTTGAAAGTTTAACTGAGTCTTTGTGTTAGTTGCTTTGCTTCGCCGTGATGTTATGGCCTGAAGCGCTTGCCGCGTGAGCAGAACGAGAGACTCGCTGGCGTGCGTGTCCTCCTCTTGTTTTCAAAACTCCAACTCCGACTCACATGGTTGAGTATCCGTTTTTTAACGGGACGATTTGGGGTCCACCCCCTTTTGGCGCGTGGCCCAATCGCAAGCGTCTTTGTGGGCGGAGCCCCGCCCTGCGTAGCTGCGTGTTTTGCATACATTATCTGGTCAGTTATTCATCACATAAAACAAATTATTGCAAGCAAGTTTCTATCCGTTATTGTAACCACGGGTTGATAAAGCGGATCATTTTCATTCAACCATAATATTCTTTATAAGGTTAGCTTTCTAAAGAAACCAAACACTTATATTTTGATATGCACCAAAAATACACGTGACCACAGAGGATATTACTGGGTTAGATACATTGATAACAGATCCTCAAATTTTAAACGACACAAATAGCAGGTGAGCTAAACATCTAGTAATCAGGTAACTTATACATTCTGGATTTACCATGGATTAAAAATAATGCAACAGCTTATAAATGTCACAAACACACTTCTTAATACATGTATAGATAATCTGTCTATAGTGTTTCTTTTCTCGAGTATATTTTACTTCAGTAGCAGAAACGAGTATACTTTGGTCCCTTTTAAAACATTCGTTTCTAGTTCAAAGGTGTGGCTCTCTTTGTTTGTTTCACTAGCAACATGGTCCAGCTGAATTCCTTTGTCTGTTTAGGGAGCGCAACAGAGAAAAGGGCGCAAGTTTTCTTGGAATGTGCGTGATACGCAGGGTCGTAAAAGTCTTTGGTTTGGAAAGTCTGGAAATTGTCTATTTCGAGTCGACCGTAAACACGTCATCCTTTACTGCGACTTAATGGATAGAGATTTATGAATATGGCGCCAGTAAAGTTTAGGCTCCGGGAAGGGGAGTTCTGTTTTCTTTCGAAATGACAAAACGTGAATTTCCTGAGCTGGAATGCAAGCTTTGATTCATCCTTGCATCAGGAATGTGTTGAACCTAGATGTGTGGTATCCTGATCAGGCATTACATATTCCCCCTTTGCTCGGTGAGGTCCCCGTTTGTGGACGTCGGCGGGCACTGGAACAAGAATCAGGGAGAACAGGCACACACAAGGCACAAACAACATCTCCATCACTGACTGAATCCTGGTGCAGGGTAATTTTGGAATGTACAGGTTAGAAACTTGAGAAGACAACTGGATTACTAGAAGTGGGGTTATTTTGATTGGTTTAGTTGTCCGGGGTTCGACGAGGCGGTACAGGCGTGATCTCAATCAGGTTAAGTGAGTTCTCCGGTTCGGGTTCTTGGTCAGTTTTATCACGTCGGAAAATGCGCGGGACGCCTGACGTGCATTTGTTGCAAGACCCTTGAACGGCGTTCACTCGTTTGTGTAGGAGGAAGGCCAGGGTCAAAGTCACAACATATCCTCCAATAGTAGAGATGCAAAGCGCTGTGTCAGCGGCAGACCAAGACCGAATAATCGACGCGCCAGCGGGCGGAAGGCGAGCGATAGCTTCTAAAGCTGTATCGACGGGAGTTAAATCAATCAGTTGTGTTCCTTCCTCCCTGATCCTTTCTTCCAATTCTGGATCAAGGGTGAAGGAGTGCTGTTTGAAGAAAGGTGAGATTTCGATTTCAGCCTGATACTCGTTGTCGGTAAGGTGGTACAACGTCAAATCGTCAATATGGAGGATCGAGCCCTTAGGGACCGTGATCCATAGAGTTTGGTTAGGTAGGATAATGCGTGTGGCGGTGTCGTGTTGATCGTATGTGAGGGTAGCCGTTCGCGCTGGGGTGTTGACCAGCCATCGGTTTCCGATAATTTCGGCTTGCGTTACCTCAACTTGAGAACGTGGTGTCGCTTCGGCGGGGCAGCTAGTGTCGGGCCTTATGGATTCTAGGCCGCAGATGCCCTCAGTATTATCGCGGATAAACGGCTTACTCGGGCAAAGGAAGTGAATGTCCTTCGTGAGCGTACACATCTTTAGGTTTGGGGCCAGATACAACTGTTCGTTGTTATCGTGATACGCAACGATTTCAGGAGTGTGGATTTTGACATAGGTGTTCCCTTGCCAAAATCCCACATTCACCACATCTTTGAGCCGGTAAATGTTATTAGAATCGATAATGGGCAAACTGAGGAGAAAGGCTAAGTCGCCGGCTTCCGGGTCTACGTACAAGGGAATAGTGCTCCCTAGGGAAAAGGCGAGGTGAGTTTGGATGGGGCTAGCAGGGCCCCCGGTGGCCGAAGCCAGGACGTTCTGGACGAGGCTAAGGGGTATCAGATAGTGTGGAATCCTACCCATGGCTAAGTTATCAACTGAGGAGCTTACTTCACGTAGCATATCGGTCATGAGGGTAGTTAGGAGTTGTGTTTGGGCTAAATCGTTTTGAACGACCGAAAATAGTTTGTTTATAGATTTTATAGTTTGGTTCAGAAGGGTGCTATGGGTATTTAGAATCGTAATCGTGCCGTTCAGTGATTTTCCGAAGGTCTGTAAGGCGTGACTCTGGACTAGGAGCTGTTGCCGTATTTCGGGCATTTCGGCCTGAATTTCGCCCACGTGCCTCCTAACGGTGGCCAGATTAACAGCATTAGCGGTGTTCATGCCAATGTTAAACAGAGTTCCTACAGCCGCAGCAGCCCCCAACAGGGCGCCCAAAAATCGTTTGGGTCGCCGGTTGTACCCACTTAATTCAGCCTGGGTTACAGTCATTTTCTGTAACTGGTGCAGCATGTGGTTAACATCTGCCTGGGCGTGGGCAAGGACTTCTCGAGTCCAACGGGCTCCGGCCCAAGTGGTTTGGGCAGCTGAGAGGGTGTAGTGAGCTCTGAAAACATCCCGGGGATCTAGTCGGACGTACACCTTTCGGGTGTACGTTCTACAGTTCGTTATCAAGAGTCCCGGTTGTTCACGGAGTACTATCCCTGATGTTGGTCCGGGCGATGTAACTTCTGGCTGGGGCATAACCCCAATTATGCAGAGGAACAAGGCGGCGAGTCTGATCATCTTCCTGGTGATAGAGCAGACAGAAGGCACAATTAGCTACAACGATTATGATCGGGCGGATCGCCTCTATCGGTTGACGACGGTTCTCACAACAAGTTACACCGACTTTAGGGAAGGGAGTCAATCTCAATTTCGGGGCCTGGATTTAAGGAATCTGTAGAGGGAGTTTCCTGATGAGGGGACTAGAGGAGAAGAGAGATTGGATTGAGAAAAGGAAAACGGGAAAAACATAAAAGAGACACGACAAACAAAAAGATACACAAAGAGACACAAGGACACCGAATGAGGTGAGGCCGCAAACGAGTGTCACATGTGTAGAGTAACTCCTCTCTACTAGAGGTTGGCCCTAGTAGTGCAGCTGAGGAGAGAGTGTATGTGTTATGTTTAACGAGGTCGCTATATGTTTCCTAAACAACAGAGATTATGTTAGTGTGATGTAGAGCGTATGGGTGTCGGTCTGTGTCAGTGGGCTTGATCTTCCCCCTTTGCCAGTCGGCTGGAGCTCTGGTGCCTCTTTATCTGGTTTCGATGGACCCATCGAAGTATTGGCTCGCTGCGCCCTTGGCTGATTTTGATTCGGTAGGCGACAGGTGAGAGCTTGTCTACTATCTCATGGGGTCCCGTCCAGCGAGGTAAGAACTTCTTTGCCAGGCGATGGGAAGTGTTCTGCTTTGGTTGGGCAAAGCGGTAGTACCACACTTTGTCTCCGACACTGAGCTCATGGTGAGAGGCCTTTTGGTCGTAGTAGGCTTTACGACCTTCTGCGCTTCGCTGCAGTTGCTGTTGCGCGAAGGCGAAAGTCGCTCTCAGGTGTTGATGCAACTCTTCCAGGTACTGGTGAGTGGTGTAGGCAGTGACAAGGTTCAGGTCACCGGGTTGGTACAGCAGATGCAGTGGTAGCGTCATGTTTCTCCCTGTCATCAATGTGAAAGGGGGTACTCCGGTGGACCGGTGAGGGGTGGCTCGAGCGGCCATCAATACCAGTGGAAGTTTGATATCCCAATCCTTTTGATTAGCGGACACATACTTCTTTAACATGCTGACCACTGTTCGGTTACCACGTTCGACTTGCCCTGAGGACATGGGTTGGAAACTTATGTGGAGCTTGGCCTGTATGCCCAGGAGTTTCCACACTTCCTGCATGATTGCAGCGGTGAAGTGGGTTCCACGGTCAGAGTTGACCCTTAAAGGCAGTCCAAATCTTGAGAAGATGTGGTTCATTAACAGGCAGGCTGTTGTTTCTGCTGTATCGTTGGGAGCTGGGAGACATTCTATCCACTTTGTGAATTCGCAGACCACGGTGAGGAAGTATTTGTTACCCCGTGTTGACCGTGGCAGGGGTCCTGCCCAGTCTATTTGGAGGTCCGACCATGGGAAAGTCATTCCCTTTCTTTGCAGTGGGGCTCGGTGGTTTGGGTTTGCCGGTTGGAACTGGCAACACACCAGGCATCCTTTTACGTATTCCGCTACGTCCTGCTGCATGCCGGGCCAGTATGCTACTTGCTTGAGGGTTTCGTATGTGGCCTTGGCACCGTGGTGTCCAGCGCATGGTGCATCGTGTGCGTGTGTCAGCAAAATCCCCCTTTGGCCGTGAGGCACTACGAGCTTTGGCGCAGTGAGAGGCTCAGGGACATATGTGAGAACACCGTCTCTCAGATGCAGCATGTGCTTGATTGAGTGGAGCGTGCGGAGCTCAGAGGAAGCAGTTAGGTCGGAAGTGGAAATAGGATGAGATAATGGATCGGCTATGTGAGCCGCAATGGTTCGCAGAGTGGGATCCGCTGTTTGGAGGGTGAGCAGATCGTCAGTAGCGAACTGAGGTGATAGGGTAACGAGGGAGGAGGCGGGGGTATGAGCGCCAGTGGCGTGCTGGCGGCGGGTTATTGCTGCCACCGTTGGGTTGGGTGGGAGGGATTGAAATGTCCAGGACTCTCCGTGTAATGCTCCTGCTTTGGCGAGGGCATCGGCTTGGTCATTGAAGTCTTTGTCTTGTCCTGGTTGACGTGAATGACCTCGAACCTTTTTCCAATACACGATAATGTCGTGTTCAGTGACAATGGCATCGCTTGCTTGGAAGAGTTCCTGGTGCTTGACAGATTTGTTGTTAGCTGTCTTGAATCCATTCTGTTTCCATCCAGCTAAATGGCAGGTGAAGCTGAGACGGGCGTAGTTTGAATCGGTACAGATGAGGAATTCTTTGATGTTGTGGGATGCGGCCATTTGCAGTGTAATGAGGATGGCTGCTATTTCAGCATATTGTGATGAGTGAGGGCCTAAGTTGAATTGTTGCGGTGGGCACGGGTCGTTGTTGAGCCAGACCACTCCCGCTCCAGCTTGTAAGTTGCCCTTGTGGTTGTAGGAGCAGCCATCGACATATGCTGTGGGCATTCCTTCACACACATTCTCCTCGAAGTACCTGTGATTCGTCATTTGAGGTTGTGGTGGTTCTTTGGGTTCCGCTGGTGTGTGCAGCGTGTCCGTTGAACAGTTCTGGCAGGCTGCTAGCCCGTTGCCCAATGATGATTTGTAGTTTTGGGCGTATCGTGCCTCCACATCCCGTCCTTGGAGTGTCATTAGCCAGGTAGCTATGCGTGCGTTGGTCACCACGCCATCTCTGATGCGTTGACTGTTGAGGAAGGTGACAGGTTGGTGACAAGTCTCGATGATGACTTTCTGTGCACCAATGTAATTCGAGAAACGCTGGATAGCCCACACAGTGCAAAGTAAAGCTTTTTCGCAGTCTGAGTACTTGCATTCTGGGGAAAGCAGCGTTTTGCTGGCATAAGCGACCACTCGCTTGTCTTTGTCATGGAGCTGGTATAGGCCTGCGCTGAGGCAATGATTGGAGAATCCAGCATCCAAGTAAAATTCTTTTCCGGGGTCAGGATAAGCTAGACACGGGGCAGAGCACAGGCGCTGTTTGAGCTGGCTCATCGCGGTGTCCTGGGCTTCCGTCCAGACGAAGGTTTCATCCTTTTTCAGGAGGGAGGTTAGTGGTCGGGCAATGTCAGCGTAGTCTTCGATGAACTGTCGCGAGTAATTGCACACTCCCAGAAAGCTCCGCAGTTCAGAGATGTTAGTCGGCGCTTTTATGCTTTGGATGGCTTGAGTGCGGTTAGACTGTGGCTCGATGCCGTTTCTTCCGACAAGCAGTCCGACATAGTTCACCTTGGTTTTGCACCACTGTCCTTTGTGAAGAGCGATTTTGGCTCCTGCCGTTGTCAGCTGGTTTAGGACGTGATCAATTTCCTTGAGGTGATCTTGAATATTTGAACTTTTCATCAAAATATCATCGACATAGACAAGGTTGCCTCTAGCTCTGGCGTCAGGGCATGCTTTGTTTAGAAAGATGTTGAATTCAGCTGGTGAGTTGGCATAGCCGAAGGGGCACCGTGTGAAGGTGTACTGTCGATTGCCAAAGGTGAATGCTAACTTGTGTTGGTCATCGGGGTGGACAGGGATCGTCCAGAACCCGGAGGCGACGTCCAGTGTTGACAGGATCGTCGAGCCTTTGATCTTTGGGATTTCTTGATCCAACTGGGTCATAGGCCATCGTGACAGTGGTACTTGTTGATTCAACTTGCGATAGTCGATGGTGGGCCGCCATTTGCCGTTAGGTTTTAGGACTGGCCATATCGGGGCAGAGTATGTGCTGTTGCAGGGCCGGATGACCCCCTTTTCCAGCATGGAGTCAACAATTTCTTGCACTGGCTCATATGACGCTATTGGAATCTTGTATTGTCGCACAAATGTGGGTGGCGCATTCGGGTTTGTCGGGATGCGCACCGTGTGGATGTTGGTCAGTCCACAATCCAGAGAATCCTTTGCGAAAGAGTCTCGGTATTTGTGCAGAATGTCTTTGAGTCCTTGGCGATCCACTTCGTTGTGAAGGGCATCCGCCTCACTCAGGATCTGCTGAATTTGTGCGTTGAACCCGGTGTAGGGTTCTTCTGCAGTTAAGTCATGTGAGGGGCGTTGGACCCCGGTGTTCACCTGTGGAGGTGATTCCGTCGCAGGCTGTGTTGAGACAGCATAGACAGCGAGATGAGTGTCATCTGTTAGTTCTGATCGACAGACGCTTTCTCTGGACACCGGCAGAATGGAAGTGATGGCAATGATTCCATGAGGTTTTGTGAACATTACGGTGTCGTCGTATTCGTGTTCGTCTGGCATTAGATGTGCTGGTATAGGGCCTATGACAGGTACCATCAGTTCAAAGTCGTGGAATGTCTGGCTGATGAGCCATCCCAGGTGATTGGCTTTGGGAACGTGGATGTCTTGGGCCGTACAGTTGTTGAATAACACATACACAGCACGAGATGACACTTCGATGAGAGGTGTGGCTTCCAGGGTCAGTCCCAGTTTCAGGCAGGTCCTGGAAGGTTGGAAGAAGCTTAGCTTACTGTTGAGAGTTTGGCCAGGTCGCATGTTGAGGCGGACGCTGACACTCTTGCTGTAGGCAGGTATTATGGCTTCTTGCTCCGTGATCATAGCGCATGCATCGGGCATGGTTTGACCAGATTGGAGGTTCTTGAGGTTGACTGCAGTTGTCAGTTGGTGTGACAGAGGAGCCCATATGACGTCGTTCACAGTGTCAATGTAAGCATTGAGCCGGACCATGATATCCGCTCCAATATAGATGTCGTGCGGTAGATCTGGAATGACGAGGAAGTAGTGACTCAGCTGTCTGTTGTTCCATCGTATGTCCAGAGCGCAGATGATCTTGGAGGTGGCCATGGTTGTTGCCCAGGGACTGAGAGGGAAGCGGCTGTGCTTAGCGACATGTGGTAGGCTCTGATGTCTTTGCTTCACTGTGCTGAATAGCTTCAGGCTGATGGCTGAGTTCTCTGCCCACAGGGCTAGTGCCGCGTCGGACACTGATGTGCCTTGAACGTCTATTGCAGTCATGACTCGATGGGGGCCTGTGTTTGATTCAGGCTCTTGCAGTGAGCATAGGAGTGGGTCCTGGTCTTTGTTGCTTGTGCTTGATCCAGGTACAGGCTTTGCTACTGCATTATCAGTCGCTGGATTGAGGGTGGTGTCTGTGACTTGACACTGCGACTCGTTGGAGTCTAATGACTGGCAGGGCAGAGGCTCGCGGACTTGTGTCCACATCTTTAGGTGCTTGAAGTCTATCAGCGGTTCGAAGCGATTAAGCAGATCTTTCCCAATGAGAAGTGGATACGTCTTGAGTGGTGAGACGTATACTGGATGGACGAGATCCATTGATCCAACCGTTAGGTGGATTGGGGCCACATGTTTCAGTTGGAGGCCCGTGTGGGAATATGCTTGGAGGTCCAGCTCACATCTGTGGAGTCTGAGAGTTCTGTTAGTCTCCTTTGTTCTTTCTTGGACCTTTTCGAGGAGCTCGGTGGACATTAGAGTGATGTCGGCTCCCGTGTCAAGAAGGGCTTCGACTCTGATGTGTCGTTCGATGATGATGGAGAGGTAAAACTTTTTCGCTATACCTTTCTCAATGAGATCGCCTAGGAGTTGAGGGACTGGATTTTGGGAGGAAACGGTTAGGATATCAGGGCTGATGTAGTGTTCTTCGGAGGAGTGGCAGACGACCAAGACAGCACTTTCAGGAACTTGAGTGGTTTCATCAGCAGGTTTTTGCTGGACGCTGCTGTGATCTAGAGGTTTGAGTGTTGAGTTAGTGTCTAACTCTGTTGCTGGGTTTTCAGCTGGGGTTTTGTGTCCATCTGAAGTTATTGTGATTGCAGTTCTCTGAGAGTGAGATGAAGGAGTGCTGTTCTCCATGGCTGGTTGGGCCAGCTGGTCGCTGCCTTCTCGTCCGGCCGCTAGTCAGGCTGAATCTGGTTTCTCTTTCTTTTCCCATCTCCGATCTTCCTCTTTCCGTTGGAAGAATTCTTTCATCATCATTTCCATCAATTTTTGTGAGTCGAAACACGGTGGTGACTTTTGTTCTTGCGTGGATTCAGTTTGAGCTCGGTCAGCTTGGAATCGTTGCGAATTCTTTCGTCGATTCCTTGGGCTAGTCGCTCCAGGGTGACTTTGTCGTTTTCCCTTGGCGTTTCCGTTGGATTCCCATGAGTTTTTTCCTCTTGAGTTTCCAAACGAGCTTGGCTGGTTCCACGATCTTTCCCATTGACTCTCATGAGGCCTTGGCTGGTCCCATGTCTTTTCCCAATGCCGTCCAGGTGAGCGTTGACGTCCACGCGGTCCATCCCAGCGTTCATACCTCTGTTTAGATCTGGTACTGGCGTGGGAGTCTCGTTCTTTGTTGGACGAGGGTGCATTCCACTCTCTGGGTGGCGGCTTGGCACTGTCTTGGCGTTGGGCGCCCTCTAGAGCCAGGCCTTGACTGTTAGTGTTGAAGTCAAGAACTGCTGGGCTTTTGCCGCTCTTTTCCGAGGCCATTTTCTGTTTGCCGTAGGCTTTCTGCGCCAAGTCTCGCAACTGTTGAACAGTCATTGTTCGTGGACATGCGAGAACGCCAAGATGGTGGCTTACGCCGGGGTGAAGGTTCCTTAGGAAGAGAGTTTTGAAGTTTAGTTCGTCTTCCATGTCAGGTTCGTTACGAGTTCCAAAGTATGCTCGTCTGAGTCGGCTGTAGTAGGCTTGAGGAGGTTCGTGACGTCCTTGTCTTGTCTCCAGGGCAGCCACTAGGCCTTGATCGGACTCAGGGTCGGAGAACTCTTTAATGAGGGCTTCTCGGAGCAGTTGGTAATCAGTCTTTGTGTAAGCAGGCTGCCTGTCCAGGAAGCTGCGAACTTCAGAGCTGGATGTTGTTCGGAGCAAATAGAGTCTATCTTTGTCCGTAACGTTAGGTCGCATTTCCAGATGGAAATCGATGTCTTGGAGATACGCTTGGACATTTTGGCTGTTTGGCACACTCGGAGTGAATTTCCCAATGTTCCTGGCGAGCTTGTCGAGGTCCTTTAGGTCCAAGCCGTGCGATGATCTGTGGCTGGCTGCCGCAGATTCCTTTGGCTGAGGTAGAGTGAGGTAAAGTTCTCTAGAGGCAGGTGGTGAAGGTTTCCGTTCCACGCCCTCCATCCTTTTCTCACGTGTCAGTCCAGGAACAGGTGACCCAGTCCTGCTTGGCAGGGGTGAGGTCGGTGCGTCTCGTGTCCTTGATGGCTCACGGCGCAGTTCATAGGCATGCTTGAGTTCCTCTTGGAAACTATCAGCTTCTTCTTTGACATAGTCTAGCTGATATGTTAGACGGCTAACCTCGTTTCTTGACTCATCCAGGTGAGCTTCAAGGGCTTTGATTCTGCCGTTCTTGTCCCTGAAGTCGGCCTTTGCTTTTGCCAGCAGCTGTTCCGCGTACTGTAGCTTTTCGGACCGATCAGCGTAGTCTGCCTTGACTTGTTGCATTTCTTTGTTAGTAGCTGCTAGGGTTTCTTTTAGCCTTTTGATTTCCTCCTCAGCGCCTTGGTTCACCTCATCGGGTTTTTCCCGTCGTTCCTGAGCTTCCAGTTGTAGCTGCTCGATGCGCCGTTGTGCCGCGTCAACTCCTGCTGGAGCTGTGCAGCGTTCTTGTCGCTCAACTTGAGGGTCGCGATGAGTGTGTGACTTAAGGAGCCGGTAATCTTGGCTAATTCTTTGTGACTGTAGCTTTGACTTGGGTCTTGTGCCATGAGACTTGTGATGTTTTCATCTAGCTGGTCTTGTGTCTGGTGTTTCAGTGTTTCAGCGGCTTTAGGCAGGAGGCTGTCGGTTGCAGCACTTAGCCATGTTTCCAGATCCTCCCAGTGACCGACATGTTCCGTTGCGCGAGACATGTTCTGACGGGTGAGGGAAGTTTTCCAACCGCAACTGACACAGACCTTGAAGAGAAAAACAAAACAAACCAAAACAAAAGAAACCAAACAAAACAAATCACAAACAAAGGAGTGTAGATATGCACTGTTGAGTGTATACTAGTGTTGAGTGTGTACTAGTGTTGAGTGTGTACTAGTGTGGTTCTCTGTGACTGTGGTCCTCTGGGGGGGGTGTGTGCTTCTAATTCGTTGCCTCTGTGGGAGAAATTGAACACACACACACACACACAGGTAGAACAGCTAGAGAACAGATAAAGAAAATGAAGAATCCCAGAAGAGCGAGGAACAGGGTGATAATCGGATGCTTCACCGTTTTCTGTAAAAGAAGGCCCTTCTCTTTCTTTTTTTTTTTCAAGGGCGAAAGTTAAGCTAAGCCAAAATGAGGGAGAGGGACTCAAACAAAATATATCTTTCTGATATTAGATTTCCCTTTTTTTTTTTTTTTTGTTAAGTCTGATATCAGAAGGTTGCTTCTTAGTCAGAGGATCGTGAAAGGAAAATGTTTTTTTTTTGTAAGTCTGTGATTGCTAATATTTTTCTCCGGGGTGAAGGAAAATAATAATAATTACAGCCCTGGTCCCGTAATGGCAAGATTGACACCGCAACGCCTGTTAGCGTGTTCCTCGTGTGTGTTGGAAATCTCACTGACGCCTACCTTTTCGTTGACCTGCTTCAGCCTAGTGGGGTAGGATTTCACAAAGAGGAAGGTAAAAATGAAAACAATTTGAAATGCCGTTCTCAAGTTTCCAAATACCTGCTTGATAGCTTTATAGTTCTGTCTATGATTTCCCTCAGGCAAAATCCCAGCAACTAGTAGCAGTAGTCAAATCAGAAGATAGTGACAGAGAGAAAAGAGAAAAATGAGCTTTAGAATTTACTCCCAATATCAAGATTAATAACAAGTATGGCCACACGGTGGTGCTGTTGAGTCGATACACCTAAGGGTTTGGCTAATTAGAAGTCTAAGTTCTTATTTGATCTAAGCAAAAGTATATTTAAATTAACTCCCGTGTTAATTAAGTAACTAAAGGATTGAGAATAAGGTAGACAGAACAAACTTAATTGCCATTTGAATTTAGAATTTCAAATTATAAATAGGGATTCCTAATTAAATTTTTCATGATGTCATCATTAAAATTGATAGGATCGATTCAGATTAATTTTTCAGAGGGATATATATTTGATTATAATATTAAAATATTATAATAGTCTTCCTAGTTGCAGTTAAGTATCAAGATCTTAATGAGGTTTGTCATTAAAATTACAAGCACAATTGCAACTGAAACCAATATGAAACAGGAACTGTAATTAATTAAATTAATTAGAATTTTCCAATTCGTAATTAATTATGAAATTAATTTACAACTTCCACATCCCTAAATTTGACAGGTTACTAATTCCTTGTGTCATCAGAACCTTCAAAACAAATCAATCTCAATTTATAAAAGGAAATTAAAAATTTTCAGGGCCTGAAAATCAAACACATTGATAGTTAATAACTACGATCTTAATGTTATTGTTAAATTATCAGAGCACACATAATTATCTCAATCAGTCTATATGGAATCCGGAGCTGAAATTATTTTCAAATGAGTTTAATTTCAAATCTGGGATGAAATCAAATTATCAGTTTCAAATATTTCATAGCGATTCACCCACTGATATCCTAAAATCATGAGCGCACTTACAATTGAATTAATTATCCTTTTATCAAGGTGAATGAAGTTAAGGTCTGATATTAACTGTGTCTAACTCCAAAGGAGAAGAACAATCCTAGCCAAATGCCTCTATTCCTATAGAATTAACTGCTTTGGAATATAACTATTCCTATAGAATTAACAATAGTTTATCGACATCTGTATTTGTTAAAATCTTTTCAAAAGGGAGGAGAGAAAGCATTAATAATGCACAAGAGAGAGAGGAATGACGTGAACATTCAGAAGTGAGTTAGAGTTCAGCAGTGAAGGAGTTAACCGTTTACACACACACACACTGCATAGCACACTGCATTCAAACCCACAAAATGCTAGGTGCTAATCGCTAGCCTTCAATGCTACCAGCTCGGCTAAGCTTTAATGCTACCTACTAGCTTCAAATGCTATGCTATTTGTTTACAATAGCTTCAAAATGGCGCTCGCGGCTGCGCGTGCGCACTAGAACATTTCCGGGCAAGTCTTCTGACACCTCCGGTTCAGGCCGTTACCATGACGCACCTAGGTAACCTGGGTATCTCAGGTTTCAACAGCCACACAGCACTGTTTTAGATTAGTTTCTTTCTAGCACTGCGATCTCAATTCATTTAGACCGAATCAAATTAACCCACAGATTAATTATCAATCTAATAGTTTGACCACGGCGGGCCGTATTTCTCTGTATCACTTCACGTGACTTCACAGGAAACAAAACACAGTGGATTATTTTATCACACTATCAAAATCAGATCCAATAAAATACTCCCTCACAGACGCGATCTGGCCACTCCTTCTGAGTGGCGCGCGCTGACTTCACTTCCTTAGTGAATTTACAAGTGGCAGAAAATATTAAGTAGCTACGTTAATGTTTAATGCCAAGGGAGATTCATTAATCATAGGTTAATCGAATAGTGGGACACGCACTTCCTATCAACACTATGAACAAGGCCTTATGAGGGAGAATAAAAGGAACACGCTTAGATTCTCTCCTTTCCTTTTCTGCGCTATGAGCGACTTACATGTCTCACGGACATCTTTTAATCTTACTGCAGTTTTAAGCTATATCTTTAAACAACACAAATACACTTTCGTTCCACAAACACATTGCCACAAGTAAGTACAGAATAGTGAAACCAACTTTGACTCTCTGTGTCTCTATTTCTTTCCGGTTAAAAAATAGAAAAACACAACTTTTTTAATATGTTATGAATTTTTCAAATCAAACTAATGCCCGCATTCTCCACCATTAAATATGTAGAAAATGAATCCTACATATATTTATTATTATTATTTAGCTTTTAGGGAATCACTCTTAAGAGTTGATCTTCATATGATTAATTGTTATCAATCATAATGTACAACTTATGCCTTGTTAACGACTTGTCCAGCAAGCATTAATAACAGCAAGTTATCTTTTAACACGTTGTTTATTTCATTCGTGGCCAACGATTAAAATAAATCAAATAGTTAAATTGAGTTAGCTTAGTTAGCTCAAGAGCGTATAGGTAAACGCGATCTATTGGCAAATAGTTACGACATGTTAAATCACATAACACAGACAAAAGATTTCTTAATAAAGTCAAGGTTTTATTCACTACTCTAACACATTATTAACAGACAATTTAACATACACACAAATGGGAGCGAGTTGTTTGTATCTGAAGAGAGAGACTTAGGTTTTAATGCTAGCTTTTCAACCTGAGGAAACTCATAGACAAAGAAGTATTTTATCTTTACCCTCAGCGGAGAGATATCCCGGTTTCAGTCAATAAAGAGATTTGCCTTACTTGGTCTTTCAGTTGTTTTGATCGAACTCAGTTCAGGCTTTCTCCAGTTCAAAGAGACTCTTTCCTTTGGTGAATTCAGTTCTTTGCGGGCCGCGTTCGGATTGGCTGTTCGGTCGGTCGTGTGACTAGCGCACTCTTCAGTGGTTGGTTGTCTCGTTCTGACGTAATGATGTTTAGGATTAAAGTTCTTTGAAAGTTTAACTGAGTCTTTGTGTTAGTTGCTTTGCTTCGCCGTGATGTTATGGCCTGAAGCGCTTGCCGCGTGAGCAGAACGAGAGACTCGCTGGCGTGCGTGTCCTCCTCTTGTTTTCAAAACTCCAACTCCGACTCACATGGTTGAGTATCCGTTTTTTAACGGGACGATTTGGGGTCCACCCCCTTTTGGCGCGTGGCCCAATCGCAAGCGTCTTTGTGGGCGGAGCCCCGCCCTGCGTAGCTGCGTGTTTTGCATACATTATCTGGTCAGTTATTCATCACATAAAACAAATTATTGCAAGCAAGTTTCTATCCGTTATTGTAACCACGGGTTGATAAAGCGGATCATTTTCATTCAACCATAATATTCTTTATAAGGTTAGCTTTCTAAAGAAACCAAACACTTATATTTTGATATGCACCAAAAATACACGTGACCACAGAGGATATTACTGGGTTAGATACATTGATAACAGATCCTCAAATTTTAAACGACACAAATAGCAGGTGAGCTAAACATCTAGTAATCAGGTAACTTATACATTCTGGATTTACCATGGATTAAAAATAATGCAACAGCTTATAAATGTCACAAACACACTTCTTAATACATGTATAGATAATCTGTCTATAGTGTTTCTTTTCTCGAGTATATTTTACTTCAGTAGCAGAAACGAGTATACTTTGGTCCCTTTTAAAACATTCGTTTCTAGTTCAAAGGTGTGGCTCTCTTTGTTTGTTTCACTAGCAACATGGTCCAGCTGAATTCCTTTGTCTGTTTAGGGAGCGCAACAGAGAAAAGGGCGCGAGTTTTCTTGGAATGTGCGTGATACGCAGGGTCGTAAAAGTCTTTGGTTTGGAAAGTCTGGAAATTGTCTATTTCGAGTCGACCGTAAACACGTCATCCTTTACTGCGACTTAATGGATAGAGATTTATGAATATGGCGCCAGTAAAGTTTAGGCTCCGGGAAGGGGAGTTCTGTTTTCTTTCGAAATGACAAAACGTGAATTTCCTGAGCTGGAATGCAAGCTTTGATTCATCCTTGCATCAGGAATGTGTTGAACCTAGATGTGTGGTATCCTGATCAGGCATTACACGTCCATTGAAGCTCTAAGATGACTTGCTCTGCAAAAAAACTATAACTCATGAAAATCTGTCTTCTGCTTTGCAAATAACATTTAATTTCATGAGAAATAAATATCTTTCATATCCTTAAACTTTACTGTTAAAATTGCAAAAAACAAATTTCTCTCACTGAGAAAGAAGCTTTTCAGCATCTGTGGCCTTTTTTTCTCTTCATTTGCGAAGTTGCACAAAACACAGCATTAGTGTTCTTAGAAGGTCTAAACAAGTGATTCTGTCAATTGAAGCTCAAACATCACTTGCGCTGCAAAAAAACTCTAACTCATGAAAATCTGGCTTCTGCATTGCAAATAACATTTCATTTCATGAGAACGAAACATCTCTCGTGTACTTAAGGTTTGCTGTTAAAATTGTAAAAAACAACTTTCTCTCACTGAGAAAGAAGCATTTCAGCATCTGTGGCCTTTTTTTCTTCATTTGCACTAAACCCAGCAAAAGTGTTCTTAGAAGCTCTGAACAAGTGATTCTGTCCATTGAAGCTCAAACATGACTTGCTCTGCAAAAAAACTCTAACTCATGAAAATCTGTCTTCTGCTTTGCAAATAACATTTCAATTCATGAGAACGAAACATCTCTCGTGTACTTAAGCTTTGCTGTTAAAATTGCAAAAAACTAATTTCACTGAGAAAGAAGCTTTTCAGCATCTGTGGCCTTTTTTTCTCTTCATTTGCGAAGTTGCACAAAATACAGCATTAGTGTTCTTAGAAGGTCTAAACAAGTGATTCTGTCAATTGAAGCTCAAACATCACTTGCGCTGCAAAAAAACTCTAACTCATGAAAATCTGGCTTCTGCATTGCAAATAACATTTCATTTCATGAGAAATGAAACATGTACTAATGCTTTACTGTTAAAATTGCAAAAAACAAATTTCTCTCACTGAGAAAGAAGCATTTCAGCATCTGTGGCCTTTTTTCTTCATTTGCACTAAACCCAGCAAAAGTGTTCTTAGAAGCTCTGAACAAGTGATTCTGTCCATTGAAGCTCAAACATGACTTGCTCTGCAAAAAAACTCTAACTCATGAAAATCTGGCTTCTGCATTGCAAAAAACATTTCATTTCATGAGAAAGAAACATGTTACATGTACATAAGCTTTACTGTTAAAATTGCAAAAAACTAATTTCTCTCACTGAGAAAGAAGCTTTTCAGCATCTGTGGCCTTTTTTTCTCTTCATTTGCACTAAACACAGCAAAAGTGTTCTTAGAAGGTCTAAACAAGTGATTCTGTCCCTTGAAGCTCTAAGATGACTTGCTCTGCCAAAAATCTCTAACTCATGAAAATTTGTATTCTGCATTGCAAATAACATTTCATTTCATGAGAACGAAACATCTCTCGTGTACTTAAGGTTTGCTGTTAAAATTGTAAAAAACAACTTTCTCTCACTGAGAAAGAAGCATTTCAGCATCTGTGGCCTTTTTTTCTTCATTTGCACTAAACCCAGCATTAGTGTTCTTAGAAGCTCTGAACAAGTGATTCTGTCCATTGAAGCTCAAACATGACTTGCTCTGCAAAAAAATTCTAACTCATGAAAATCTGGCTTCTGCATTGCAAAAAACATTTCATTTCATGAGAAAGAAACATGTTACATGTACATAAGCTTTACTGTTAAAATTGCAAAAAACTAATTTCTCTCACTGAGAAAGAAGCTTTTCAGCATCTGTGGCCTTTTTTTCTCTTCATTTGCACTAAACACAGCAAAAGTGTTCTTAGAAGGTCTAAACAAGTGATTCTGTCCCTTGAAGCTCTAAGATGACTTGCTCTGCAAAAAAACTCTAACTCATGAAAATCTGGCTTCTGCATTGCAAAAAACATTTCATTTCATGAGAAAGAAACACGTTACATGTACATAAGCTTTACTGTTAAAATTGCAAAAAACTAATTTCTCTCACTGAGAAAGAAGCTTTTCAGCATCTGTGGCCTTTTTTTCTCTTCATTTGCACTAAACACAGCATTAGTGTTCTTAGAAGTTCTAAACAAGTGATTCCGTCCATTGAAGCTCTAAGATGACTTGCTCTGCAAAAAAACTATAACTCATGAAAATCTGTCTTCTGCTTTGCAAATAACATTTAATTTCATGAGAAATAAATATCTTTCATATCCTTAAACTTTACTGTTAAAATTGCAAAAAACAAATTTCACTGAGAAAGAAGCTTTTCAGCATCTGTGGCCTTTTTTTCTCTTCATTTGCGAAGTTGCACAAAACACAGCATTAGTGTTCTTAGAAGGTCTAAACAAGTGATTCTGTCAATTGAAGCTCAAACATCACTTGCGCTGCAAAAAAACTCTAACTCATGAAAATCTGGCTTCTGCATTGCAAATAACATTTCATTTCATGAGAAAGAAAGTAACATGTTACATGTACTTATGCTTTACTGTTAAAATTGCAAAAAACAAATTTCTCTCACTGAGAAAGAAGCTTTTCAGCATCTGTGGCCTTTTTTTCTCTTCATTTGCGAAGTTGCACAAAATACAGCATTAGTGTTCTTAGAAGGTCTAAACAAGTGATTCTGTCAATTGAAGCTCAAACATCACTTGCGCTGCAAAAAAACTCTAACTCATGAAAATCTGGCTTCTGCATTGCAAATAACATTTCATTTCATGAGAAATGAAACGTACTAATGCTTTACTGTTAAAATTGCAAAAAACAAATTTCTCTCACTGAGAAAGAAGCATTTCAGCATCTGTGGCCTTTTTTCTTCATTTGCACTAAACCCAGCAAAAGTGTTCTTAGAAGCTCTGAACAAGTGATTCTGTCCATTGAAGCTCAAACATGACTTGCTCTGCAAAAAAACTCTAACTCATGAAAATCTGGCTTCTGCATTGCAAAAAACATTTTATTTCATGAGAAAGAAACATGTTACATGTACTTAAGCTTTACTGTTAAAATTGCAAAAAACAAATTTCTCTCACTGAGAAAGAAGCTTTTCAGCATCTGTGGCCTTTTTTTCTCTTCATTTCCATTAAACACAGCATTAGTGTTCTTAGAAGCTCTGAACAAGTGATTCTGTCCATTGAAGCTCAAACATGACTTGCTCTGCCAAAAACCTCTAACTCATGAAAATCTGGCTTCTGCATTGCAAAAAACATTTCATTTCATGAGAAAGAAACATGTTACATGTACTTAAGCTTTACTGTTAAAATTGCAAAAAACAAATTTCTCTCACTGAGAAAGAAGCTTTTCAGCATCTATGGCCTTTTTTTCTCTTCATTTGCGAAGTTGCACAAAACACAGCATTAGTGTTCTTAGAAGGTCTAAACAAGTGATTCTGTCAATTGAAGCTCAAACATCACTTGCGCTGCAAAAAAACTCTAACTCATGAAAATCTGGCTTCTGCATTGCAAATAACATTTCATTTCATGAGAAAGAAAGAAACATGTTACATGTACTTAAGCTTTACTGTTAAAATTGCAAAAAACAAATTTCTCTCACTGAGAAAGAAGCTTTTCAGCATCTATGGCCTTTTTTTCTCTTCATTTGCGAAGTTGCACAAAACACAGCATTAGTGTTCTTAGAAGGTCTAAACAAGTGATCCTGTCCATTGAAGCTGTAAGATGACTTGCTCTGCAAAAAAACTATAACTCATGAAAATCTGTCTTCTGCTTTGCAAATAACATTTAATTTCATGAGAAATAAATATCTTTCATATCCTTAAACTTTACTGTTAAAATTGCCAAAAAACAACTTTCTCTCACTGACAAAGAAGCTTTTCAGCATCTGTGGCCTTTTTTTCTCTTAATTTGCTAAGTTGCTCAAAATACAGCATTAGTGTTCTTAGAAGGTCTAAACAAGTGATTCTGTCAATTGAAGCTCAAACATCACTTGCGCTGCAAAAAAACTCTAACTCATGAAAATCTGGCTTCTGCATTGCAAATAACATTTAATTTCATGAGAAAGAAAGTAACATGTTACATGTACTTAAGCTTTACTGTTAAAATTGCAAAAAAATAATTTCTCTCACTGAGAAAGAAGCTTTTCAGCATCTGTGGCCTTTTTTCTCTTCATTTGCACTAAACACAGCATGAGTGTTCTTAGAAGGTCTAAACAAGTGATTCTGTCAATTGAAGCTCAAACATCACTTGCTCTGCAAAAAACTCTAACTCATGAAAATCTGGCTTCTGCATTGCAAATAACATTTCATTTCATGAGAAAGAAAGAAACATGTTACATGTACTTATGCTTTACTGTTAAAATTGCAAAAAAAAAAATTCTCTCACTGAGAAAGAAGCTTTTCAGCATCTGTGGCCTTTTTTTCTTCATTTGCACTAAACCCAGCAAAAGTGTTCTTAGAAGCTCTGAACAAGTGATTCTGTCCATTGAAGCTCAAACATGACTTGCTCTGCAAAAAAACTCTAACTCATGAAAATCTGGCTTCTGCATTGCAAAAAACATTTCATTTCATGAGAAAGAAACATGTTACATGTACATAAGCTTTACTGTTAAAATTGCAAAAAACTAAATTCTCTCACTGACAAAGAAGCTTTTCAGCATCTGTGGCCTTTTTTTCTCTTCATTTGCGAAGTTGCACAAAACACAGCATTAGTGTTCTTAGAAGGTCTAAACAAGTGATTCTGTCCATTGAAGCTCTAACATGACTTGCTCTGCCAAAAATCTCTAACTCATGAAAATCTGGCTTCTGCATTGCAAATAACATTTAATTTCATGAGAAAGAAACATGTTACATGTACTTATGCTTTACTGTTAAAATTGAAAAAAACAAATTTCTGTCACTGAGAAAGAAGCTTTTCAGCATCTGTGGCCTTTTTTTCTCTTCATTTGCACTAAACACAGCATTAGTGTTCTTAGAAGGTCTAAACAAGTGATTCTGTCCATTGAAGCTCTAAGATGACTTGCTCTGCAAAAAAACTATAACTCATGATAATCTGTCTTCTGCTTTGCAAATAACATTTCATTTCATGAGAAATATCTTTCATATCCTTAAACTTTACTGTTAAAATTGCAAAAAACTAATTTCTCTCACTGAGAAAGAAGCTTTTCAGCATCTGTGGCCTTTTTTTCTCTTCATTTGCATTAAACACAGCATTAGTGTTCTTAGAAGCTCTGAACAAGTGATTCTGTCCATTGAAGCTCAAACATCACTTGCTCTGCCAAAAACCTCTAACTCATGAAAATCTGGCTTCTGCATTGCAAAAAACATTTCATTTCATGAGAACGAAACATCTCTCGTGTACTTAAGGTTTGCTGTTAAAATTGTAAAAAACAACTTTATCTCACTGAGAAAGAAGCATTTCAGCATCTGTGGCCTTTTTTTCTTCATTTGCACTAAACCCAGCAAAAGTGTTCTTAGAAGCTCTGAACAAGTGATTCTGTCCATTGAAGCTCAAACATGACTTGCTCTGCAAAAAAACTCTAACTCATGAAAATCTGGCTTCTGCATTGCAAAAAACATTTCATTTCATGAGAAAGAAACACGTTACATGTACATAAGCTTTACTGTTAAAATTGCAAAAAACTAATTTCTCTCACTGAGAAAGAAGCTTTTCAGCATCTGTGGCCTTTTTTTCTCTTCATTTGCACTAAACACAGCATTAGTGTTCTTAGAAGTTCTAAACAAGTGATTCCGTCCATTGAAGCTCTAAGATGACTTGCTCTGCAAAAAAACTATAACTCATGAAAATCTGTCTTCTGCTTTGCAAATAACATTTAATTTCATGAGAAAGAAAGTAACATGTTACATGTACTTAAGCTTTACTGTTAAAATTGCAAAAAACTAATTTCTCTCACTGAGAAAGAAGCTTTTCAGCATCTGTGGCCTTTTTTCTCTTCATTTGCACTAAACACAGCATGAGTGTTCTTAGAAGGTCTAAACAAGTGATTCTGTCAATTGAAGCTCAAACATCACTTGCTCTGCAAAAAACTCTAACTCATGAAAATCTGGCTTCTGCATTGCAAATAACATTTCATTTCATGAGAAAGAAAGAAACATGTTACATGTACTTATGCTTTACTGTTAAAATTGCAAAAAAAAAAATTCTCTCACTGAGAAAGAAGCTTTTCAGCATCTGTGGCCTTTTTTTCTTCATTTGCACTAAACCCAGCAAAAGTGTTCTTAGAAGCTCTGAACAAGTGATTCTGTCCATTGAAGCTCAAACATGACTTGCTCTGCAAAAAAACTCTAACTCATGAAAATCTGGCTTCTGCATTGCAAAAAAACATTTCATTTCATGAGAAAGAAACATGTTACATGTACATAAGCTTTACTGTTAAAATTGCAAAAAACTAAATTCTCTCACTGACAAAGAAGCTTTTCAGCATCTGTGGCCTTTTTTTCTCTTCATTTGCGAAGTTGCACAAAACACAGCATTAGTGTTCTTAGAAGGTCTAAACAAGTGATTCTGTCCATTGAAGCTCTAACATGACTTGCTCTGCCAAAAATCTCTAACTCATGAAAATCTGGCTTCTGCATTGCAAATAACATTTAATTTCATGAGAAAGAAACATGTTACATGTACTTATGCTTTACTGTTAAAATTGAAAAAAACAAATTTCTGTCACTGAGAAAGAAGCTTTTCAGCATCTGTGGCCTTTTTTTCTCTTCATTTGCACTAAACACAGCATTAGTGTTCTTAGAAGGTCTAAACAAGTGATTCTGTCCATTGAAGCTCTAAGATGACTTGCTCTGCAAAAAAACTATAACTCATGATAATCTGTCTTCTGCTTTGCAAATAACATTTCATTTCATGAGAAATATCTTTCATATCCTTAAACTTTACTGTTAAAATTGCAAAAAACTAATTTCTCTCACTGAGAAAGAAGCTTTTCAGCATCTGTGGCCTTTTTTTCTCTTCATTTGCATTAAACACAGCATTAGTGTTCTTAGAAGCTCTGAACAAGTGATTCTGTCCATTGAAGCTCAAACATGACTTGCTCTGCCAAAAACCTCTAACTCATGAAAATCTGGCTTCTGCATTGCAAAAAACATTTCATTTCATGAGAACGAAACATCTCTCGTGTACTTAAGGTTTGCTGTTAAAATTGTAAAAAACAACTTTATCTCACTGAGAAAGAAGCATTTCAGCATCTGTGGCCTTTTTTTCTTCATTTGCACTAAACCCAGCAAAAGTGTTCTTAGAAGCTCTGAACAAGTGATTCTGTCCATTGAAGCTCAAACATGACTTGCTCTGCAAAAAAACTCTAACTCATGAAAATCTGGCTTCTGCATTGCAAAAAACATTTCATTTCATGAGAAAGAAACACGTTACATGTACATAAGCTTTACTGTTAAAATTGCAAAAAACTAATTTCTCTCACTGAGAAAGAAGCTTTTCAGCATCTGTGGCCTTTTTTTCTCTTCATTTGCACTAAACACAGCATTAGTGTTCTTAGAAGTTCTAAACAAGTGATTCCGTCCATTGAAGCTCTAAGATGACTTGCTCTGCAAAAAAACTATAACTCATGAAAATCTGTCTTCTGCTTTGCAAATAACATTTAATTTCATGAGAAATAAATATCTTTCATATCCTTAAACTTTACTGTTAAAATTGCAAAAAACAAATTTCTCTCACTGAGAAAGAAGCTTTTCAGCATCTGTGGCCTTTTTTTCTCTTCATTTGCGAAGTTGCACAAAACACAGCATTAGTGTTCTTAGAAGGTCTAAACAAGTGATTCTGTCAATTGAAGCTCAAACATCTCTTGCGCTGCAAAAAAACTCTAACTCATGAAAATCTGGCTTCTGCATTGCAAATAACATTTCATTTCATGAGAAAGAAAGTAACATGTTACATGTACTTATGCTTTACTGTTAAAATTGCAAAAAACAAATTTCTCTCACTGAGAAAGAAGCTTTTCAGCATCTGTGGCCTTTTTTTCTCTTCATTTGCGAAGTTGCACAAAATACAGCATTAGTGTTCTTAGAAGGTCTAAACAAGTGATTCTGTCAATTGAAGCTCAAACATCACTTGCGCTGCAAAAAAACTCTAACTCATGAAAATCTGGCTTCTGCATTGCAAATAACATTTCATTTCATGAGAAAGAAATGAAACATGTCCTTATGCTTTACTGTTAAAATTGCAAAAAACAAATTTCTCTCACTGAGAAAGAAGCTTTTCAGCATCTATGGCCTTTTTTCTCTTCATTTGCACTAAACACAGCATGAGTGTTCTTAGAAGGTCTAAACAAGTGATTCTGTCAATTGAAGCTCAAACATCACTTGCTCTGCAAAAAACTCTAACTCATGAAAATCTGTATTCTGCATTGCAAATAACATTTCATTTCATGAGAACGAAACATCTCTCGTGTACTTAAGGTTTGCTGTTAAAATTGTAAAAAACAACTTTCTCTCACTGAGAAAGAAGCATTTCAGCATCTGTGGCCTTTTTTCTTCATTTGCACTAAACCCAGCAAAAGTGTTCTTACAAGCTCTGAACAAGTGATTCTGTCCATTGAAGCTCAAACATGACTTGCTCTGCAAAAAACTCTAACTCATGAAAATCTGGCTTCTGCATTGCAAAAAACATTTCATTTCATGAGAAGGAAACATGTTACATGTACATAAGCTTTACTGTTAAAATTGCAAAAAACTAATTTCTCTCACTGAGAAAGAAGCTTTTCAGCATCTGTGGCCTTTTTTTCTCTTCATTTGCACTAAACACAGCAAAAGTGTTCTTAGAAGGTCTAAACAAGTGATTCTGTCCCTTGAAGCTCTAAGATGACTTGCTCTGCCAAAAATCTCTAACTCATGAAAATTTGTATTCTGCATTGCAAATAACATTTCATTTCATGAGAACGAAACATCTCTCGTGTACTTAAGCTTTGCTGTTAAAATTGTAAAAAACAACTTTCTCTCACTGAGAAAGAAGCTTTTCAGCATCTGTGGCCTTTTTTTCTTCATTTGCACTAAACCCAGCATTAGTGTTCTTAGAAGCTCTGAACAAGTGATTCTGTCCATTGAAGCTCAAACATGACTTGCTCTGCAAAAGAACTCTAACTCATGAAAATCTGGCTTCTGCATTGCAAATAACATTTCATTTCATGAGAAAGAAAGAAACATGTTACATGTACTTATGCTTTACTGTTAAAATTGCAAAAAAATAATTTCTCTCACTGAGAAACAAGCTTTTCAACATCTGTGGCCTTTTTTTCTCTTCATTTGCACTAAACACAGCATTAGTGTTCTTAGAAGCTCTGAAGAAGTGATTCTGTCCATTGAAGCTCTAACATGACTTGCTCTGCCAAAAATATCTAACTCATGAAAATCTGTATTCTGCATTGCAAATAACATTTCATTTCATGAGAAAGAAAGTAACATGTTACATGTACTTATGCTTTACTGTTAAAATTGCAAAAAACAAATTTCTCTCACTGAGAAAGAAGCATTTCAGCATCTGTGGCCTTTTTTCTTCATTTGCACTAAACCCAGCAAAAGTGTTCTTAGAAGCTCTGAACAAGTGATTCTGTCCATTGAAGCTCAAACATGACTTGCTCTGCAAAAAAACTCTAACTCATGAAAATCTGGCTTCTGCATTGCAAAAAACATTTCATTTCATGAGAAAGAAACATGTTACATGTACATAAGCTTTACTGTTAAAATTGCAAAAAACTAATTTCTCTCACTGAGAAAGAAGCTTTTCAGCATCTGTGGCCTTTTTTTCTCTTCATTTGCACTAAACACAGCAAAAGTGTTCTTAGAAGGTCTAAACAAGTGATTCTGTCCCTTGAAGCTCTAAGATGACTTGCTCTGCCAAAAATCTCTAACTCATGAAAATTTGTATTCTGCATTGCAAATAACATTTCATTTCATGAGAACGAAACATCTCTCGTGTACTTAAGGTTTGCTGTTAAAATTGTAAAAAACAACTTTCTCTCACTGAGAAAGAAGCATTTCAGCATCTGTGGCCTTTTTTTCTTCATTTGCACTAAACCCAGCATTAGTGTTCTTAGAAGCTCTGAACAAGTGATTCTGTCCATTGAAGCTCAAACATGACTTGCTCTGCAAAAAAATTCTAACTCATGAAAATCTGGCTTCTGCATTGCAAAAAACATTTCATTTCATGAGAAAGAAACATGTTACATGTACATAAGCTTTACTGTTAAAATTGCAAAAAACTAATTTCTCTCACTGAGAAAGAAGCTTTTCAGCATCTGTGGCCTTTTTTTCTCTTCATTTGCACTAAACACAGCAAAAGTGTTCTTAGAAGGTCTAAACAAGTGATTCTGTCCCTTGAAGCTCTAAGATGACTTGCTCTGCAAAAAAACTCTAACTCATGAAAATCTGGCTTCTGCATTGCAAAAAACATTTCATTTCATGAGAAAGAAACACGTTACATGTACATAAGCTTTACTGTTAAAATTGCAAAAAACTAATTTCTCTCACTGAGAAAGAAGCTTTTCAGCATCTGTGGCCTTTTTTTCTCTTCATTTGCACTAAACACAGCATTAGTGTTCTTAGAAGTTCTAAACAAGTGATTCCGTCCATTGAAGCTCTAAGATGACTTGCTCTGCAAAAAAACTATAACTCATGAAAATCTGTCTTCTGCTTTGCAAATAACATTTAATTTCATGAGAAATAAATATCTTTCATATCCTTAAACTTTACTGTTAAAATTGCAAAAAACAAATTTCACTGAGAAAGAAGCTTTTCAGCATCTGTGGCCTTTTTTTCTCTTCATTTGCGAAGTTGCACAAAACACAGCATTAGTGTTCTTAGAAGGTCTAAACAAGTGATTCTGTCAATTGAAGCTCAAACATCACTTGCGCTGCAAAAAAACTCTAACTCATGAAAATCTGGCTTCTGCATTGCAAATAACATTTCATTTCATGAGAAAGAAAGTAACATGTTACATGTACTTATGCTTTACTGTTAAAATTGCAAAAAACAAATTTCTCTCACTGAGAAAGAAGCTTTTCAGCATCTGTGGCCTTTTTTTCTCTTCATTTGCGAAGTTGCACAAAATACAGCATTAGTGTTCTTAGAAGGTCTAAACAAGTGATTCTGTCAATTGAAGCTCAAACATCACTTGCGCTGCAAAAAAACTCTAACTCATGAAAATCTGGCTTCTGCATTGCAAATAACATTTCATTTCATGAGAAATGAAACGTACTAATGCTTTACTGTTAAAATTGCAAAAAACAAATTTCTCTCACTGAGAAAGAAGCATTTCAGCATCTGTGGCCTTTTTTCTTCATTTGCACTAAACCCAGCAAAAGTGTTCTTAGAAGCTCTGAACAAGTGATTCTGTCCATTGAAGCTCAAACATGACTTGCTCTGCAAAAAAACTCTAACTCATGAAAATCTGGCTTCTGCATTGCAAAAAACATTTTATTTCATGAGAAAGAAACATGTTACATGTACTTAAGCTTTACTGTTAAAATTGCAAAAAACAAATTTCTCTCACTGAGAAAGAAGCTTTTCAGCATCTGTGGCCTTTTTTTCTCTTCATTTCCATTAAACACAGCATTAGTGTTCTTAGAAGCTCTGAACAAGTGATTCTGTCCATTGAAGCTCAAACATGACTTGCTCTGCCAAAAACCTCTAACTCATGAAAATCTGGCTTCTGCATTGCAAAAAACATTTCATTTCATGAGAAAGAAACATGTTACATGTACTTAAGCTTTACTGTTAAAATTGCAAAAAACAAATTTCTCTCACTGAGAAAGAAGCTTTTCAGCATCTATGGCCTTTTTTTCTCTTCATTTGCGAAGTTGCACAAAACACAGCATTAGTGTTCTTAGAAGGTCTAAACAAGTGATTCTGTCAATTGAAGCTCAAACATCACTTGCGCTGCAAAAAAACTCTAACTCATGAAAATCTGGCTTCTGCATTGCAAATAACATTTCATTTCATGAGAAAGAAAGAAACATGTTACATGTACTTAAGCTTTACTGTTAAAATTGCAAAAAACAAATTTCTCTCACTGAGAAAGAAGCTTTTCAGCATCTATGGCCTTTTTTTCTCTTCATTTGCGAAGTTGCACAAAACACAGCATTAGTGTTCTTAGAAGGTCTAAACAAGTGATCCTGTCCATTGAAGCTGTAAGATGACTTGCTCTGCAAAAAAACTATAACTCATGAAAATCTGTCTTCTGCTTTGCAAATAACATTTAATTTCATGAGAAATAAATATCTTTCATATCCTTAAACTTTACTGTTAAAATTGCCAAAAAACAACTTTCTCTCACTGACAAAGAAGCTTTTCATCATCTGTGGCCTTTTTTTCTCTTAATTTGCTAAGTTGCTCAAAATACAGCATTAGTGTTCTTAGAAGGTCTAAACAAGTGATTCTGTCAATTGAAGCTCAAACATCACTTGCGCTGCAAAAAAACTCTAACTCATGAAAATCTGGCTTCTGCATTGCAAATAACATTTAATTTCATGAGAAAGAAAGTAACATGTTACATGTACTTAAGCTTTACTGTTAAAATTGCAAAAAACTAATTTCTCTCACTGAGAAAGAAGCTTTTCAGCATCTGTGGCCTTTTTTCTCTTCATTTGCACTAAACACAGCATGAGTGTTCTTAGAAGGTCTAAACAAGTGATTCTGTCAATTGATGCTCAAACATCACTTGCTCTGCAAAAAACTCTAACTCATGAAAATCTGGCTTCTGCATTGCAAATAACATTTCATTTCATGAGAAAGAAAGAAACATGTTACATGTACTTATGCTTTACTGTTAAAATTGCAAAAAAAAAAATTCTCTCACTGAGAAAGAAGCTTTTCAGCATCTGTGGCCTTTTTTTCTTCATTTGCACTAAACCCAGCAAAAGTGTTCTTAGAAGCTCTGAACAAGTGATTCTGTCCATTGAAGCTCAAACATGACTTGCTCTGCAAAAAAACTCTAACTCATGAAAATCTGGCTTCTGCATTGCAAAAAACATTTCATTTCATGAGAAAGAAACATGTTACATGTACATAAGCTTTACTGTTAAAATTGCAAAAAACTAAATTCTCTCACTGACAAAGAAGCTTTTCAGCATCTGTGGCCTTTTTTTCTCTTCATTTGCGAAGTTGCACAAAACACAGCATTAGTGTTCTTAGAAGGTCTAAACAAGTGATTCTGTCCATTGAAGCTCTAACATGACTTGCTCTGCCAAAAATCTCTAACTCATGAAAATCTGGCTTCTGCATTGCAAATAACATTTAATTTCATGAGAAAGAAACATGTTACATGTACTTATGCTTTACTGTTAAAATTTAAAAAAACAAATTTCTGTCACTGAGAAAGAAGCTTTTCAGCATCTGTGGCCTTTTTTTCTCTTCATTTGCACTAAACACAGCATTAGTGTTCTTAGAAGGTCTAAACAAGTGATTCTGTCCATTGAAGCTCTAAGATGACTTGCTCTGCAAAAAAACTATAACTCATGATAATCTGTCTTCTGCTTTGCAAATAACATTTCATTTCATGAGAAATATCTTTCTTATCCTTAAACTTTACTGTTAAAATTGCAAAAAACTAATTTCTCTCACTGAGAAAGAAGCTTTTCAGCATCTGTGGCCTTTTTTTCTCTTCATTTGCATTAAACACAGCATTAGTGTTCTTAGAAGCTCTGAACAAGTGATTCTGTCCATTGAAGCTCAAACATGACTTGCTCTGCCAAAAACCTCTAACTCATGAAAATCTGGCTTCTGCATTGCAAAAAACATTTCATTTCATGAGAACGAAACATCTCTCGTGTACTTAAGGTTTGCTGTTAAAATTGTAAAAAACAACTTTATCTCACTGAGAAAGAAGCATTTCAGCATCTGTGGCCTTTTTTTCTTCATTTGCACTAAACCCAGCAAAAGTGTTCTTAGAAGCTCTGAACAAGTGATTCTGTCCATTGAAGCTCAAACATGACTTGCTCTGCAAAAAAACTCTAACTCATGAAAATCTGGCTTCTGCATTGCAAAAAACATTTCATTTCATGAGAAAGAAACACGTTACATGTACATAAGCTTTACTGTTAAAATTGCAAAAAACTAATTTCTCTCACTGAGAAAGAAGCTTTTCAGCATCTGTGGCCTTTTTTCTCTTCATTTGCACTAAACACAGCATGAGTGTTCTTAGAAGTTCTAAACAAGTGATTCCGTCCATTGAAGCTCTAAGATGACTTGCTCTGCAAAAAAACTATAACTCATGAAAATCTGTCTTCTGCTTTGCAAATAACATTTAATTTCATGAGAAATAAATATCTTTCATATCCTTAAACTTTACTGTTAAAATTGCAAAAAACAAATTTCTCTCACTGAGAAAGAAGCTTTTCAGCATCTGTGGCCTTTTTTTCTCTTCATTTGCGAAGTTGCACAAAACACAGCATTAGTGTTCTTAGAAGGTCTAAACAAGTGATTCTGTCAATTGAAGCTCAAACATCTCTTGCGCTGCAAAAAAACTCTAACTCATGAAAATCTGGCTTCTGCATTGCAAATAACATTTCATTTCATGAGAAAGAAAGTAACATGTTACATGTACTTATGCTTTACTGTTAAAATTGCAAAAAACAAATTTCTCTCACTGAGAAAGAAGCTTTTCAGCATCTGTGGCCTTTTTTTCTCTTCATTTGCGAAGTTGCACAAAATACAGCATTAGTGTTCTTAGAAGGTCTAAACAAGTGATTCTGTCAATTGAAGCTCAAACATCACTTGCGCTGCAAAAAAACTCTAACTCATGAAAATCTGGCTTCTGCATTGCAAATAACATTTCATTTCATGAGAAAGAAATGAAACATGTCCTTATGCTTTACTGTTAAAATTGCAAAAAACAAATTTCTCTCACTGAGAAAGAAGCTTTTCAGCATCTATGGCCTTTTTTCTCTTCATTTGCACTAAACACAGCATGAGTGTTCTTAGAAGGTCTAAACAAGTGATTCTGTCAATTGAAGCTCAAACATCACTTGCTCTGCAAAAAACTCTAACTCATGAAAATCTGTATTCTGCATTGCAAATAACATTTCATTTCATGAGAACGAAACATCTCTCGTGTACTTAAGGTTTGCTGTTAAAATTGTAAAAAACAACTTTCTCTCACTGAGAAAGAAGCATTTCAGCATCTGTGGCCTTTTTTCTTCATTTGCACTAAACCCAGCAAAAGTGTTCTTACAAGCTCTGAACAAGTGATTCTGTCCATTGAAGCTCAAACATGACTTGCTCTGCAAAAAACTCTAACTCATGAAAATCTGGCTTCTGCATTGCAAAAAACATTTCATTTCATGAGAAGGAAACATGTTACATGTACATAAGCTTTACTGTTAAAATTGCAAAAAACTAATTTCTCTCACTGAGAAAGAAGCTTTTCAGCATCTGTGGCCTTTTTTTCTCTTCATTTGCACTAAACACAGCAAAAGTGTTCTTAGAAGGTCTAAACAAGTGATTCTGTCCCTTGAAGCTCTAAGATGACTTGCTCTGCCAAAAATCTCTAACTCATGAAAATTTGTATTCTGCATTGCAAATAACATTTCATTTCATGAGAACGAAACATCTCTCGTGTACTTAAGCTTTGCTGTTAAAATTGTAAAAAACAACTTTCTCTCACTGAGAAAGAAGCTTTTCAGCATCTGTGGCCTTTTTTTCTTCATTTGCACTAAACCCAGCATTAGTGTTCTTAGAAGCTCTGAACAAGTGATTCTGTCCATTGAAGCTCAAACATGACTTGCTCTGCAAAAGAACTCTAACTCATGAAAATCTGGCTTCTGCATTGCAAATAACATTTCATTTCATGAGAAAGAAAGAAACATGTTACATGTACTTATGCTTTACTGTTAAAATTGCAAAAAAATAATTTCTCTCACTGAGAAACAAGCTTTTCAACATCTGTGGCCTTTTTTTCTCTTCATTTGCACTAAACACAGCATTAGTGTTCTTAGAAGCTCTGAAGAAGTGATTCTGTCCATTGAAGCTCTAACATGACTTGCTCTGCCAAAAATATCTAACTCATGAAAATCTGTATTCTGCATTGCAAATAACATTTCATTTCATGAGAAAGAAAGTAACATGTTACATGTACTTATGCTTTACTGTTAAAATTGCAAAAAACAAATTTCTCTCACTGAGAAAGAAGCATTTCAGCATCTGTGGCCTTTTTTCTTCATTTGCACTAAAC
Source organism: Barbus barbus (assembly GCF_936440315.1). Lineage (NCBI taxonomy): Eukaryota > Metazoa > Chordata > Actinopteri > Cypriniformes > Cyprinidae > Barbus > Barbus barbus. The sequence continues at coordinate 1,335,721 of NC_136728.1, read as the reverse complement.
CCAGCAAAAGTGTTCTTAGAAGCTCTGAACAAGTGATTCTGTCCATTGAAGCTCAAACATGACTTGCTCTGCAAAAAAACTCTAACTCATGAAAATCTGGCTTCTGCATTGCAAAAAACATTTCATTTCATGAGAAAGAAACATGTTACATGTACATAAGCTTTACTGTTAAAATTGCAAAAAACTAATTTCTCTCACTGAGAAAGAAGCTTTTCAGCATCTGTGGCCTTTTTTTCTCTTCATTTGCACTAAACACAGCAAAAGTGTTCTTAGAAGGTCTAAACAAGTGATTCTGTCCCTTGAAGCTCTAAGATGACTTGCTCTGCCAAAAATCTCTAACTCATGAAAATTTGTATTCTGCATTGCAAATAACATTTCATTTCATGAGAACGAAACATCTCTCGTGTACTTAAGGTTTGCTGTTAAAATTGTAAAAAACAACTTTCTCTCACTGAGAAAGAAGCATTTCAGCATCTGTGGCCTTTTTTTCTTCATTTGCACTAAACCCAGCATTAGTGTTCTTAGAAGCTCTGAACAAGTGATTCTGTCCATTGAAGCTCAAACATGACTTGCTCTGCAAAAAAATTCTAACTCATGAAAATCTGGCTTCTGCATTGCAAAAAACATTTCATTTCATGAGAAAGAAACATGTTACATGTACATAAGCTTTACTGTTAAAATTGCAAAAAACTAATTTCTCTCACTGAGAAAGAAGCTTTTCAGCATCTGTGGCCTTTTTTTCTCTTCATTTGCACTAAACACAGCAAAAGTGTTCTTAGAAGGTCTAAACAAGTGATTCTGTCCCTTGAAGCTCTAAGATGACTTGCTCTGCAAAAAAACTCTAACTCATGAAAATCTGGCTTCTGCATTGCAAAAAACATTTCATTTCATGAGAAAGAAACACGTTACATGTACATAAGCTTTACTGTTAAAATTGCAAAAAACTAATTTCTCTCACTGAGAAAGAAGCTTTTCAGCATCTGTGGCCTTTTTTTCTCTTCATTTGCACTAAACACAGCATTAGTGTTCTTAGAAGTTCTAAACAAGTGATTCCGTCCATTGAAGCTCTAAGATGACTTGCTCTGCAAAAAAACTATAACTCATGAAAATCTGTCTTCTGCTTTGCAAATAACATTTAATTTCATGAGAAATAAATATCTTTCATATCCTTAAACTTTACTGTTAAAATTGCAAAAAACAAATTTCACTGAGAAAGAAGCTTTTCAGCATCTGTGGCCTTTTTTTCTCTTCATTTGCGAAGTTGCACAAAACACAGCATTAGTGTTCTTAGAAGGTCTAAACAAGTGATTCTGTCAATTGAAGCTCAAACATCACTTGCGCTGCAAAAAAACTCTAACTCATGAAAATCTGGCTTCTGCATTGCAAATAACATTTCATTTCATGAGAAAGAAAGTAACATGTTACATGTACTTATGCTTTACTGTTAAAATTGCAAAAAACAAATTTCTCTCACTGAGAAAGAAGCTTTTCAGCATCTGTGGCCTTTTTTTCTCTTCATTTGCGAAGTTGCACAAAATACAGCATTAGTGTTCTTAGAAGGTCTAAACAAGTGATTCTGTCAATTGAAGCTCAAACATCACTTGCGCTGCAAAAAAACTCTAACTCATGAAAATCTGGCTTCTGCATTGCAAATAACATTTCATTTCATGAGAAATGAAACGTACTAATGCTTTACTGTTAAAATTGCAAAAAACAAATTTCTCTCACTGAGAAAGAAGCATTTCAGCATCTGTGGCCTTTTTTCTTCATTTGCACTAAACCCAGCAAAAGTGTTCTTAGAAGCTCTGAACAAGTGATTCTGTCCATTGAAGCTCAAACATGACTTGCTCTGCAAAAAAACTCTAACTCATGAAAATCTGGCTTCTGCATTGCAAAAAACATTTTATTTCATGAGAAAGAAACATGTTACATGTACTTAAGCTTTACTGTTAAAATTGCAAAAAACAAATTTCTCTCACTGAGAAAGAAGCTTTTCAGCATCTGTGGCCTTTTTTTCTCTTCATTTCCATTAAACACAGCATTAGTGTTCTTAGAAGCTCTGAACAAGTGATTCTGTCCATTGAAGCTCAAACATGACTTGCTCTGCCAAAAACCTCTAACTCATGAAAATCTGGCTTCTGCATTGCAAAAAACATTTCATTTCATGAGAAAGAAACATGTTACATGTACTTAAGCTTTACTGTTAAAATTGCAAAAAACAAATTTCTCTCACTGAGAAAGAAGCTTTTCAGCATCTATGGCCTTTTTTTCTCTTCATTTGCGAAGTTGCACAAAACACAGCATTAGTGTTCTTAGAAGGTCTAAACAAGTGATTCTGTCAATTGAAGCTCAAACATCACTTGCGCTGCAAAAAAACTCTAACTCATGAAAATCTGGCTTCTGCATTGCAAATAACATTTCATTTCATGAGAAAGAAAGAAACATGTTACATGTACTTAAGCTTTACTGTTAAAATTGCAAAAAACAAATTTCTCTCACTGAGAAAGAAGCTTTTCAGCATCTATGGCCTTTTTTTCTCTTCATTTGCGAAGTTGCACAAAACACAGCATTAGTGTTCTTAGAAGGTCTAAACAAGTGATCCTGTCCATTGAAGCTGTAAGATGACTTGCTCTGCAAAAAAACTATAACTCATGAAAATCTGTCTTCTGCTTTGCAAATAACATTTAATTTCATGAGAAATAAATATCTTTCATATCCTTAAACTTTACTGTTAAAATTGCCAAAAAACAACTTTCTCTCACTGACAAAGAAGCTTTTCATCATCTGTGGCCTTTTTTTCTCTTAATTTGCTAAGTTGCTCAAAATACAGCATTAGTGTTCTTAGAAGGTCTAAACAAGTGATTCTGTCAATTGAAGCTCAAACATCACTTGCGCTGCAAAAAAACTCTAACTCATGAAAATCTGGCTTCTGCATTGCAAATAACATTTAATTTCATGAGAAAGAAAGTAACATGTTACATGTACTTAAGCTTTACTGTTAAAATTGCAAAAAACTAATTTCTCTCACTGAGAAAGAAGCTTTTCAGCATCTGTGGCCTTTTTTCTCTTCATTTGCACTAAACACAGCATGAGTGTTCTTAGAAGGTCTAAACAAGTGATTCTGTCAATTGATGCTCAAACATCACTTGCTCTGCAAAAAACTCTAACTCATGAAAATCTGGCTTCTGCATTGCAAATAACATTTCATTTCATGAGAAAGAAAGAAACATGTTACATGTACTTATGCTTTACTGTTAAAATTGCAAAAAAAAAAATTCTCTCACTGAGAAAGAAGCTTTTCAGCATCTGTGGCCTTTTTTTCTTCATTTGCACTAAACCCAGCAAAAGTGTTCTTAGAAGCTCTGAACAAGTGATTCTGTCCATTGAAGCTCAAACATGACTTGCTCTGCAAAAAAACTCTAACTCATGAAAATCTGGCTTCTGCATTGCAAAAAACATTTCATTTCATGAGAAAGAAACATGTTACATGTACATAAGCTTTACTGTTAAAATTGCAAAAAACTAAATTCTCTCACTGACAAAGAAGCTTTTCAGCATCTGTGGCCTTTTTTTCTCTTCATTTGCGAAGTTGCACAAAACACAGCATTAGTGTTCTTAGAAGGTCTAAACAAGTGATTCTGTCCATTGAAGCTCTAACATGACTTGCTCTGCCAAAAATCTCTAACTCATGAAAATCTGGCTTCTGCATTGCAAATAACATTTAATTTCATGAGAAAGAAACATGTTACATGTACTTATGCTTTACTGTTAAAATTGAAAAAAACAAATTTCTGTCACTGAGAAAGAAGCTTTTCAGCATCTGTGGCCTTTTTTTCTCTTCATTTGCACTAAACACAGCATTAGTGTTCTTAGAAGGTCTAAACAAGTGATTCTGTCCATTGAAGCTCTAAGATGACTTGCTCTGCAAAAAAACTATAACTCATGATAATCTGTCTTCTGCTTTGCAAATAACATTTCATTTCATGAGAAATATCTTTCTTATCCTTAAACTTTACTGTTAAAATTGCAAAAAACTAATTTCTCTCACTGAGAAAGAAGCTTTTCAGCATCTGTGGCCTTTTTTTCTCTTCATTTGCATTAAACACAGCATTAGTGTTCTTAGAAGCTCTGAACAAGTGATTCTGTCCATTGAAGCTCAAACATGACTTGCTCTGCCAAAAACCTCTAACTCATGAAAATCTGGCTTCTGCATTGCAAAAAACATTTCATTTCATGAGAACGAAACATCTCTCGTGTACTTAAGGTTTGCTGTTAAAATTGTAAAAAACAACTTTATCTCACTGAGAAAGAAGCATTTCAGCATCTGTGGCCTTTTTTTCTTCATTTGCACTAAACCCAGCAAAAGTGTTCTTAGAAGCTCTGAACAAGTGATTCTGTCCATTGAAGCTCAAACATGACTTGCTCTGCAAAAAAACTCTAACTCATGAAAATCTGGCTTCTGCATTGCAAAAAACATTTCATTTCATGAGAAAGAAACACGTTACATGTACATAAGCTTTACTGTTAAAATTGCAAAAAACTAATTTCTCTCACTGAGAAAGAAGCTTTTCAGCATCTGTGGCCTTTTTTCTCTTCATTTGCACTAAACACAGCATGAGTGTTCTTAGAAGGTCTAAACAAGTGATTCTGTCAATTGAAGCTCAAACATCACTTGCTCTGCAAAAAACTCTAACTCATGAAAATCTGGCTTCTGCATTGCAAATAACATTTCATTTCATGAGAAAGAAAGAAACATGTTACATGTACTTATGCTTTACTGTTAAAATTGCAAAAAAAAAAATTCTCTCACTGAGAAAGAAGCTTTTCAGCATCTGTGGCCTTTTTTTCTTCATTTGCACTAAACCCAGCAAAAGTGTTCTTAGAAGCTCTGAACAAGTGATTCTGTCCATTGAAGCTCAAACATGACTTGCTCTGCAAAAAAACTCTAACTCATGAAAATCTGGCTTCTGCATTGCAAAAAACATTTCATTTCATGAGAAAGAAACATGTTACATGTACATAAGCTTTACTGTTAAAATTGCAAAAAACTAAATTCTCTCACTGACAAAGAAGCTTTTCAGCATCTGTGGCCTTTTTTTCTCTTCATTTGCGAAGTTGCACAAAACACAGCATTAGTGTTCTTAGAAGGTCTAAACAAGTGATTCTGTCCATTGAAGCTCTAACATGACTTGCTCTGCCAAAAATCTCTAACTCATGAAAATCTGGCTTCTGCATTGCAAATAACATTTAATTTCATGAGAAAGAAACATGTTACATGTACTTATGCTTTACTGTTAAAATTGAAAAAAACAAATTTCTGTCACTGAGAAAGAAGCTTTTCAGCATCTGTGGCCTTTTTTTCTCTTCATTTGCACTAAACACAGCATTAGTGTTCTTAGAAGGTCTAAACAAGTGATTCTGTCCATTGAAGCTCTAAGATGACTTGCTCTGCAAAAAAACTATAACTCATGATAATCTGTCTTCTGCTTTGCAAATAACATTTCATTTCATGAGAAATATCTTTCATATCCTTAAACTTTACTGTTAAAATTGCAAAAAACTAATTTCTCTCACTGAGAAAGAAGCTTTTCAGCATCTGTGGCCTTTTTTTCTCTTCATTTGCATTAAACACAGCATTAGTGTTCTTAGAAGCTCTGAACAAGTGATTCTGTCCATTGAAGCTCAAACATGACTTGCTCTGCCAAAAACCTCTAACTCATGAAAATCTGGCTTCTGCATTGCAAAAAACATTTCATTTCATGAGAACGAAACATCTCTCGTGTACTTAAGGTTTGCTGTTAAAATTGTAAAAAACAACTTTATCTCACTGAGAAAGAAGCATTTCAGCATCTGTGGCCTTTTTTTCTTCATTTGCACTAAACCCAGCAAAAGTGTTCTTAGAAGCTCTGAACAAGTGATTCTGTCCATTGAAGCTCAAACATGACTTGCTCTGCAAAAAAACTCTAACTCATGAAAATCTGGCTTCTGCATTGCAAAAAACATTTCATTTCATGAGAAAGAAACACGTTACATGTACATAAGCTTTACTGTTAAAATTGCAAAAAACTAATTTCTCTCACTGAGAAAGAAGCTTTTCAGCATCTGTAGCCTTTTTTTCTCTTCATTTGCACTAAACACAGCATTAGTGTTCTTAGAAGTTCTAAACAAGTGATTCCGTCCATTGAAGCTCTAAGATGACTTGCTCTGCAAAAAAACTATAACTCATGAAAATCTGTCTTCTGCTTTGCAAATAACATTTAATTTCATGAGAAATAAATATCTTTCATATCCTTAAACTTTACTGTTAAAATTGCAAAAAACAAATTTCACTGAGAAAGAAGCTTTTCAGCATCTGTGGCCTTTTTTTCTCTTCATTTGCGAAGTTGCACAAAACACAGCATTAGTGTTCTTAGAAGGTCTAAACAAGTGATTCTGTCAATTGAAGCTCAAACATCACTTGCGCTGCAAAAAAACTCTAACTCATGAAAATCTGGCTTCTGCATTGCAAATAACATTTCATTTCATGAGAAAGAAACATGTTACATGTACATAAGCTTTACTGTTAAAATTGCAAAAAACTAATTTCTCTCACTGAGAAAGAAGCTTTTCAGCATCTGTGGCCTTTTTTTCTCTTCATTTGCACTAAACACAGCAAAAGTGTTCTTAGAAGGTCTAAACAAGTGATTCTGTCCCTTGAAGCTCTAAGATGACTTGCTCTGCCAAAAATCTCTAACTCATGAAAATTTGTATTCTGCATTGCAAATAACATTTCAATTCATGAGAACGAAACATCTCTCGTGTACTTAAGCTTTGCTGTTAAAATTGCAAAAAACTAATTTCACTGAGAAAGAAGCTTTTCAGCATCTGTGGCCTTTTTTTCTCTTCATTTGCGAAGTTGCACAAAACACAGCATTAGTGTTCTTAGAAGGTCTAAACAAGTGATTCTGTCCCTTGAAGCTCTAAGATGACTTGCTCTGCCAAAAATCTCTAACTCATGAAAATTTGTATTCTGCATTGCAAATAACATTTCATTTCATGAGAACGAAACATCTCTCGTGTACTTAAGCTTTGCTGTTAAAATTGTAAAAAACAACTTTCTCTCACTGAGAAAGAAGCTTTTCAGCATCTGTGGCCTTTTTTTCTTCATTTGCACTAAACCCAGCATTAGTGTTCTTAGAAGCTCTGAAGAAGAGATTCTGTCCATTGAAGCTCTAACATGACTTACTCTGCCAAAAATCTCTAACTCATGAAAATCTGGCTTCTGCATTACAAATAACATTTCATTTCATGAGAAAGAAAGAAACATGTTACATGTACTTATGCTTTACTGTTAAAATTGCAAAAAACTAATTTCTCTCACTGAGAAAGAAGCTTTTCAGCATCTGTGGCCTTTTTTTCTTCATTTGCACTAAACCCAGCAAAAGTGTTCTTAGAAGCTCTGAACAAGTGATTCTGTCCATTGAAGCTCAAACATGACTTGCTCTGCAAAAAAACTCTAACTCATGAAAATCTGGCTTCTGCATTGCAAAAAACATTTCATTTCATGAGAAAGAAACATGTTACATGTACATAAGCTTTACTGTTAAAATTGCAAAAAACTAAATTCTCTCACTGACAAAGAAGCTTTTCAGCATCTGTGGCCTTTTTTTCTCTTCATTTGCGAAGTTGCACAAAACACAGCATTAGTGTTCTTAGAAGGTCTAAACAAGTGATTCTGTCCATTGAAGCTCTAACATGACTTGCTCTGCCAAAAATCTCTAACTCATGAAAATCTGGCTTCTGCATTGCAAATAACATTTAATTTCATGAGAAAGAAACATGTTACATGTACTTATGCTTTACTGTTAAAATTGAAAAAAACAAATTTCTGTCACTGAGAAAGAAGCTTTTCAGCATCTGTGGCCTTTTTTTCTCTTCATTTGCACTAAACACAGCATTAGTGTTCTTAGAAGGTCTAAACAAGTGATTCTGTCCATTGAAGCTCTAAGATGACTTGCTCTGCAAAAAAACTATAACTCATGATAATCTGTCTTCTGCTTTGCAAATAACATTTCATTTCATGAGAAATATCTTTCTTATCCTTAAACTTTACTGTTAAAATTGCAAAAAACTAATTTCTCTCACTGAGAAAGAAGCTTTTCAGCATCTGTGGCCTTTTTTTCTCTTCATTTGCATTAAACACAGCATTAGTGTTCTTAGAAGCTCTGAACAAGTGATTCTGTCCATTGAAGCTCAAACATGACTTGCTCTGCCAAAAACCTCTAACTCATGAAAATCTGGCTTCTGCATTGCAAAAAACATTTCATTTCATGAGAACGAAACATCTCTCGTGTACTTAAGGTTTGCTGTTAAAATTGTAAAAAACAACTTTATCTCACTGAGAAAGAAGCATTTCAGCATCTGTGGCCTTTTTTTCTTCATTTGCACTAAACCCAGCAAAAGTGTTCTTAGAAGCTCTGAACAAGTGATTCTGTCCATTGAAGCTCAAACATGACTTGCTCTGCAAAAAAACTCTAACTCATGAAAATCTGGCTTCTGCATTGCAAAAAACATTTCATTTCATGAGAAAGAAACACGTTACATGTACATAAGCTTTACTGTTAAAATTGCAAAAAACTAATTTCTCTCACTGAGAAAGAAGCTTTTCAGCATCTGTGGCCTTTTTTCTCTTCATTTGCACTAAACACAGCATGAGTGTTCTTAGAAGGTCTAAACAAGTGATTCTGTCAATTGAAGCTCAAACATCACTTGCTCTGCAAAAAACTCTAACTCATGAAAATCTGGCTTCTGCATTGCAAATAACATTTCATTTCATGAGAAAGAAAGAAACATGTTACATGTACTTATGCTTTACTGTTAAAATTGCAAAAAAAAAAATTCTCTCACTGAGAAAGAAGCTTTTCAGCATCTGTGGCCTTTTTTTCTTCATTTGCACTAAACCCAGCAAAAGTGTTCTTAGAAGCTCTGAACAAGTGATTCTGTCCATTGAAGCTCAAACATGACTTGCTCTGCAAAAAAACTCTAACTCATGAAAATCTGGCTTCTGCATTGCAAAAAACATTTCATTTCATGAGAAAGAAACATGTTACATGTACATAAGCTTTACTGTTAAAATTGCAAAAAACTAAATTCTCTCACTGACAAAGAAGCTTTTCAGCATCTGTGGCCTTTTTTTCTCTTCATTTGCGAAGTTGCACAAAACACAGCATTAGTGTTCTTAGAAGGTCTAAACAAGTGATTCTGTCCATTGAAGCTCTAACATGACTTGCTCTGCCAAAAATCTCTAACTCATGAAAATCTGGCTTCTGCATTGCAAATAACATTTAATTTCATGAGAAAGAAACATGTTACATGTACTTATGCTTTACTGTTAAAATTGAAAAAAACAAATTTCTGTCACTGAGAAAGAAGCTTTTCAGCATCTGTGGCCTTTTTTTCTCTTCATTTGCACTAAACACAGCATTAGTGTTCTTAGAAGGTCTAAACAAGTGATTCTGTCCATTGAAGCTCTAAGATGACTTGCTCTGCAAAAAAACTATAACTCATGATAATCTGTCTTCTGCTTTGCAAATAACATTTCATTTCATGAGAAATATCTTTCATATCCTTAAACTTTACTGTTAAAATTGCAAAAAACTAATTTCTCTCACTGAGAAAGAAGCTTTTCAGCATCTGTGGCCTTTTTTTCTCTTCATTTGCATTAAACACAGCATTAGTGTTCTTAGAAGCTCTGAACAAGTGATTCTGTCCATTGAAGCTCAAACATGACTTGCTCTGCCAAAAACCTCTAACTCATGAAAATCTGGCTTCTGCATTGCAAAAAACATTTCATTTCATGAGAACGAAACATCTCTCGTGTACTTAAGGTTTGCTGTTAAAATTGTAAAAAACAACTTTATCTCACTGAGAAAGAAGCATTTCAGCATCTGTGGCCTTTTTTTCTTCATTTGCACTAAACCCAGCAAAAGTGTTCTTAGAAGCTCTGAACAAGTGATTCTGTCCATTGAAGCTCAAACATGACTTGCTCTGCAAAAAAACTCTAACTCATGAAAATCTGGCTTCTGCATTGCAAAAAACATTTCATTTCATGAGAAAGAAACACGTTACATGTACATAAGCTTTACTGTTAAAATTGCAAAAAACTAATTTCTCTCACTGAGAAAGAAGCTTTTCAGCATCTGTAGCCTTTTTTTCTCTTCATTTGCACTAAACACAGCATTAGTGTTCTTAGAAGTTCTAAACAAGTGATTCCGTCCATTGAAGCTCTAAGATGACTTGCTCTGCAAAAAAACTATAACTCATGAAAATCTGTCTTCTGCTTTGCAAATAACATTTAATTTCATGAGAAATAAATATCTTTCATATCCTTAAACTTTACTGTTAAAATTGCAAAAAACAAATTTCACTGAGAAAGAAGCTTTTCAGCATCTGTGGCCTTTTTTTCTCTTCATTTGCGAAGTTGCACAAAACACAGCATTAGTGTTCTTAGAAGGTCTAAACAAGTGATTCTGTCAATTGAAGCTCAAACATCACTTGCGCTGCAAAAAAACTCTAACTCATGAAAATCTGGCTTCTGCATTGCAAATAACATTTCATTTCATGAGAAAGAAACATGTTACATGTACATAAGCTTTACTGTTAAAATTGCAAAAAACTAATTTCTCTCACTGAGAAAGAAGCTTTTCAGCATCTGTGGCCTTTTTTTCTCTTCATTTGCACTAAACACAGCAAAAGTGTTCTTAGAAGGTCTAAACAAGTGATTCTGTCCCTTGAAGCTCTAAGATGACTTGCTCTGCCAAAAATCTCTAACTCATGAAAATTTGTATTCTGCATTGCAAATAACATTTCAATTCATGAGAACGAAACATCTCTCGTGTACTTAAGCTTTGCTGTTAAAATTGCAAAAAACTAATTTCACTGAGAAAGAAGCTTTTCAGCATCTGTGGCCTTTTTTTCTCTTCATTTGCGAAGTTGCACAAAACACAGCATTAGTGTTCTTAGAAGGTCTAAACAAGTGATTCTGTCCCTTGAAGCTCTAAGATGACTTGCTCTGCCAAAAATCTCTAACTCATGAAAATTTGTATTCTGCATTGCAAATAACATTTCATTTCATGAGAACGAAACATCTCTCGTGTACTTAAGCTTTGCTGTTAAAATTGTAAAAAACAACTTTCTCTCACTGAGAAAGAAGCTTTTCAGCATCTGTGGCCTTTTTTTCTTCATTTGCACTAAACCCAGCATTAGTGTTCTTAGAAGCTCTGAAGAAGAGATTCTGTCCATTGAAGCTCTAACATGACTTACTCTGCCAAAAATCTCTAACTCATGAAAATCTGGCTTCTGCATTACAAATAACATTTCATTTCATGAGAAAGAAAGAAACATGTTACATGTACTTATGCTTTACTGTTAAAATTGCAAAAAACTAATTTCTCTCACTGAGAAAGAAGCTTTTCAACATCTGTGGCCTTTTTTTCTCTTCATTTGCACTAAACACAGCATTAGTGTTCTTAGAAGCTCTGAAGAAGAGATTCTGTCCATTGAAGCTCTAACATGACTTACTCTGCCAAAAATCTCTAACTCATGAAAATCTGTATTCTGCATTGCAAATAACATTTCATTTCATGAGAAAGAAAGTAACATGTTACATGTACTTATGCTTTACTGTTAAAATTGCAAAAAACAAATTTCTCTCACTGAGAAAGAACCTTTTCAGCATCTGTGGCCTTTTTTTCTCTTCATTTGCGAAGTTGCACAAAATACAGCATTAGTGTTCTTAGAAGGTCTAAACAAGTGATTCTGTCAATTGAAGCTCAAACATCACTTGCGCTGCAAAAAAACTCTAACTCATGAAAATCTGGCTTCTGCATTGCAAATAACATTTCATTTCATGAGAAAGAAATGAAACATGTCCTTATGCTTTACTGTTAAAATTGCAAAAAACAAATTTCTCTCACTGAGAAAGAAGCTTTTCAGCATCTATGGCCTTTTTTCTCTTCATTTGCACTAAACACAGCATGAGTGTTCTTAGAAGGTCTAAACAAGTGATTCTGTCAATTGAAGCTCAAACATCACTTGCGCTGCAAAAAAACTCTAACTCATGAAAATCTGGCTTCTGCATTGCAAATAACATTTCATTTCATGAGAAAGAAATGAAACATGTCCTTATGCTTTACTGTTAAAATTGCAAAAAACAAATTTCTCTCACTGAGAAAGAAGCTTTTCAGCATCTATGGCCTTTTTTCTCTTCATTTGCACTAAACACAGCATGAGTGTTCTTAGAAGGTCTAAACAAGTGATTCTGTCAATTGAAGCTCAAACATCACTTGCTCTGCAAAAAACTCTAACTCATGAAAATCTGTATTCTGCATTGCAAATAACATTTCATTTCATGAGAACGAAACATCTCTCGTGTACTTAAGGTTTGCTGTTAAAATTGTAAAAAACAACTTTCTCTCACTGAGAAAGAAGCATTTCAGCATCTGTGGCCTTTTTTCTTCATTTGCACTAAACCCAGCAAAAGTGTTCTTAGAAGCTCTGAACAAGTGATTCTGTCCATTGAAGCTCAAACATGACTTGCACTGCAAAAAAACTCTAACTCATGAAAATCTGGCTTCTGCATTGCAAAAAACATTTCATTTCATGAGAAGGAAACATGTTACATGTACATAAGCTTTACTGTTAAAATTGCAAAAAACTAATTTCTCTCACTGAGAAAGAAGCTTTTCAGCATCTGTGGCCTTTTTTTCTCTTCATTTGCACTAAACACAGCAAAAGTGTTCTTAGAAGGTCTAAACAAGTGATTCTGTCCCTTGAAGCTCTAAGATGACTTGCTCTGCCAAAAATCTCTAACTCATGAAAATTTGTATTCTGCATTGCAAATAACATTTCATTTCATGAGAACGAAACATCTCTCGTGTACTTAAGCTTTGCTGTTAAAATTGTAAAAAACAACTTTCTCTCACTGAGAAAGAAGCTTTTCAGCATCTGTGGCCTTTTTTTCTTCATTTGCACTAAACCCAGCATTAGTGTTCTTAGAAGCTCTGAACAAGTGATTCTGTCCATTGAAGCTCAAACATGACTTGCTCTGCAAAAGAACTCTAACTCATGAAAATCTGGCTTCTGCATTGCAAATAACATTTCATTTCATGAGAAAGAAAGAAACATGTTACATGTACTTATGCTTTACTGTTAAAATTGCAAAAAAATAATTTATCTCACTGAGAAAGAAGCTTTTCAACATCTGTGGCCTTTTTTTCTCTTCATTTGCACTAAACACAGCATTAGTGTTCTTAGAAGCTCTGAAGAAGTGATTCTGTCCATTGAAGCTCTAACATGACTTGCTCTGCCAAAAATATCTAACTCATGAAAATCTGTATTCTGCATTGCAAATAACATTTCATTTCATGAGAAAGAAAGTAACATGTTACATGTACTTATGCTTTACTGTTAAAATTGCAAAAAACAAATTTCTCTCACTGAGAAAGAAGCTTTTCAGCGTCTGTGGCCTTTTTTCTCTTCATTTGCACTAAACACAGCATGAGTGTTCTTAGAAGGTCTAAACAAGTGATTCTGTCAATTGAAGCTCAAACATCACTTGCTCTGCAAAAAACTCTAACTCATGAAAATCTGTATTCTGCATTGCAAATAACATTTCATTTCATGAGAACGAAACATCTCTCGTGTACTTAAGGTTTGCTGTTAAAATTGTAAAAAACAACTTTCTCTCACTGAGAAAGAAGCATTTCAGCATCTGTGGCCTTTTTTTCTTCATTTGCACTAAACCCAGCAAAAGTGTTCTTAGAAGCTCTGAACAAGTGATTCTGTCCATTGAAGCTCAAACATCACTTGCGCTGCAAAAAAACTCTAACTCATGAAAATCTGGCTTCTGCATTGCAAATAACATTTCATTTCATGAGAAAGAAACATGTTACATGTACATAAGCTTTACTGTTAAAATTGCAAAAAACTAATTTCTCTCACTGAGAAAGAAGCTTTTCAGCATCTGTGGCCTTTTTTTCTCTTCATTTGCACTAAACACAGCAAAAGTGTTCTTAGAAGGTCTAAACAAGTGATTCTGTCCCTTGAAGCTCTAAGATGACTTGCTCTGCCAAAAATCTCTAACTCATGAAAATTTGTATTCTGCATTGCAAATAACATTTCATTTCATGAGAACGAAACATCTCTCGTGTACTTAAGCTTTGCTGTTAAAATTGTAAAAAACAACTTTCTCTCATTGAGAAAGAAGCTTTTCAGCATCTGTGGCCTTTTTTTCTTCATTTGCACTAAACCCAGCATTAGTGTTCTTAGAAGCTCTGAACAAGTGATTCTGTCCATTGAAGCTCAAACATGACTTGCTCTGCAAAAAAACTCTAACTCGTGAAAATCTGGCTTCTGCATTGCAAATAACATTTCATTTCATGAGAAAGAAAGAAACATGTTACATGTACTTATGCTTTACTGTTAAAATTGCAAAAAACATATTTCTCTCACTGAGAAAGAAGCTTTTCAGCATCTGTGGCCTTTTTTTCTCTTCATTTGCATTAAACACAGCATTAGTGTTCTTAGAAGCTCTGAACAAGTGATTCTGTCCATTGAAGCTCAAACATGACTTGCTCTGCCAAAAACCTCTAACTCATGAAAATCTGGCTTCTGCATTGCAAAAAACATTTCATTTCATGAGAACGAAACATCTCTCGTGTACTTAAGGTTTGCTGTTAAAATTGTAAAAAACAACTTTCTCTCACTGAGAAAGAAGCATTTCAGCATCTGTGGCCTTTTTTTCTTCATTTGCACTAAACCCAGCAAAAGTGTTCTTAGAAGCTCTGAACAAGTGATTCTGTCCATTGAAGCTCAAACATGACTTGCTCTGCAAAAAAACTCTAACTCATGAAAATCTGTCTTCTGCTTTGCAAATAACATTTAATTTCATGAGAAATAAATATCTTTCATATCCTTAAACTTTACTGTTAAAATTGCAAAAAACAAATTTCTCTCACTGAGAAAGAAGCTTTTCAGCATCTGTGGCCTTTTTTTCTCTTCATTTGCGAAGTTGCACAAAACACAGCATTAGTGTTCTTAGAAGGTCTAAACAAGTGATTCTGTCAATTGAAGCTCAAACATCACTTGCGCTGCAAAAAAACTCTAACTCATGAAAATCTGGCTTCTGCATTGCAAATAACATTTCATTTCATGAGAAAGAAATGAAACATGTACTTATGCTTTACTGTTAAAATTGCAAAAAACAATTTCTCTCACTGAGAAAGAAGCATTTCAGCATCTGTGGCCTTTTTTCTTCATTTGCACTAAACCCAGCAAAAGTGTTCTTAGAAGCTCTGAACAAGTGATTCTGTCCATTGAAGCTCAAACATGACTTGCTCTGCAAAAAAACTCTAACTCATGAAAATCTGGCTTCTGCATTGCAAAAAACATTTCATTTCATGAGAAAGAAACATGTTACATGTACATAAGCTTTACTGTTAAAATTGCAAAAAACTAATTTCTCTCACTGAGAAAGAAGCTTTTCAGCATCTGTGGCCTTTTTTTCTCTTCATTTGCACTAAACACAGCAAAAGTGTTCTTAGAAGGTCTAAACAAGTGATTCTGTCCCTTGAAGTTCTAAGATGACTTGCTCTGCCAAAAATCTCTAACTCATGAAAATTTGTATTCTGCATTGCAAATAACATTTCATTTCATGAGAACGAAACATTTGCTGTTAAAATTGTAAAAAACAACTTTCTCTCACTGAGAAAGAAGCTTTTCAGCATCTGTGGCCTTTTTTTCTTCATTTGCACTAAACCCAGCATTAGTGTTCTTAGAAGCTCTGAACAAGTGATTCTGTCCATTGAAGCTCAAACATGACTTGCTCTGCAAAAAAACTCTAACTCATGAAAATCTGGCTTCTGCATTGCAAATAACATTTCATTTCATGAGAAAGAAAGAAACATGTTACATGTACTTATGCTTTACTGTTAAAATTGCAAAAAACTAATTTCTCTCACTGAGAAAGAAGCTTTTCAACATCTGTGGCCTTTTTTTCTCTTCATTTGCACTAAACACAGCATTAGTGTTCTTAGAAGCTCTGAAGAAGTGATTCTGTCCATTGAAGCTCTAACATGACTTACTCTGCCAAAAATCTCTAACTCATGAAAATCTGTATTCTGCATTGCAAATAACATTTCATTTCATGAGAAAGAAAGTAACATGTTACATGTACTTATGCTTTACTGTTAAAATTGCAAAAAACAAATTTCTCTCACTGAGAAAGAAGCTTTTCAGCATCTGTGGCCTTTTTTCTCTTCATTTGCACTAAACACAGCATTGAGTGTTCTTAGAAGGTCTAAACAAGTGATTCTGTCAATTGAAGCTCAAACATCACTTGCTCTGCAAAAAACTCTAACTCATGAAAATCTGTATTCTGCATTGCAAATAACATTTCATTTCATGAGAACGAAACATCTCTCGTGTACTTAAGGTTTGCTGTTAAAATTGTAAAAAACAACTTTCTCTCACTGAGAAAGAAGCATTTCAGCATCTGTGGCCTTTTTTTCTTCATTTGCACTAAACCCAGCAAAAGTGTTCTTAGAAGCTCTGAACAAGTGATTCTGTCCATTGAAGCTCAAACATCACTTGCGCTGCAAAAAAACTCTAACTCATGAAAATCTGGCTTCTGCATTGCAAATAACATTTCATTTCATGAGAAAGAAATGAAACGTACTTATGCTTTACTGTTAAAATTGCAAAAAACAAATTTCTCTCACTGAGAAAGAAGCTTTTCAGCATCTATGGCCTTTTTTCTCTTCATTTGCACTAAACACAGCATGAGTGTTCTTAGAAGGTCTAAACAAGTGATTCTGTCAATTGAAGCTCAAACATCACTTGCTCTGCAAAAAACTCTAACTCATGAAAATCTGTATTCTGCATTGCAAATAACATTTCATTTCATGAGAACGAAACATCTCTCGTGTACTTAAGGTTTGCTGTTAAAATTGTAAAAAACAACTTTCTCTCACTGAGAAAGAAGCATTTCAGCATCTGTGGCCTTTTTTCTTCATTTGCACTAAACCCAGCAAAAGTGTTCTTAGAAGCTCTGAACAAGTGATTCTGTCCATTGAAGCTCAAACATGACTTGCTCTGCAAAAAAACTCTAACTCATGAAAATCTGGCTTCTGCATTGCAAAAAACATTTCATTTCATGAGAAAGAAACATGTTACATGTACATAAGCTTTACTGTTAAAATTGCAAAAAACTAATTTCTCTCACTGAGAAAGAAGCTTTTCAGCATCTGTGGCCTTTTTTTCTCTTCATTTGCACTAAACACAGCAAAAGTGTTCTTAGAAGGTCTAAACAAGTGATTCTGTCCCTTGAAGCTCTAAGATGACTTGCTCTGCAAAAAAACTCTAACTCATGAAAATCTGGCTTCTGCATTGCAAAAAACATTTCATTTCATGAGAAAGAAACACGTTACATGTACATAAGCTTTACTGTTAAAATTGCAAAAAACTAATTTCTCTCACTGAGAAAGAAGCTTTTCAGCATCTGTGGCCTTTTTTTCTCTTCATTTGCACTAAACACAGCATTAGTGTTCTTAGAAGTTCTAAACAAGTGATTCCGTCCATTGAAGCTCTAAGATGACTTGCTCTGCAAAAAAACTATAACTCATGAAAATCTGTCTTCTGCTTTGCAAATAACATTTAATTTCATGAGAAATAAATATCTTTCATATCCTTAAACTTTACTGTTAAAATTGCAAAAAACAAATTTCACTGAGAAAGAAGCTTTTCAGCATCTGTGGCCTTTTTTTCTCTTCATTTGCGAAGTTGCACAAAACACAGCATTAGTGTTCTTAGAAGGTCTAAACAAGTGATTCTGTCAATTGAAGCTCAAACATCACTTGCGCTGCAAAAAAACTCTAACTCATGAAAATCTGGCTTCTGCATTGCAAATAACATTTCATTTCATGAGAAAGAAAGTAACATGTTACATGTACTTATGCTTTACTGTTAAAATTGCAAAAAACAAATTTCTCTCACTGAGAAAGAAGCTTTTCAGCATCTGTGGCCTTTTTTTCTCTTCATTTGCGAAGTTGCACAAAATACAGCATTAGTGTTCTTAGAAGGTCTAAACAAGTGATTCTGTCAATTGAAGCTCAAACATCACTTGCGCTGCAAAAAAACTCTAACTCATGAAAATCTGGCTTCTGCATTGCAAATAACATTTCATTTCATGAGAAAGAAAGAAACATGTTACATGTACTTAAGCTTTACTGTTAAAATTGCAAAAAACAAATTTCTCTCACTGAGAAAGAAGCTTTTCAGCATCTATGGCCTTTTTTTCTCTTCATTTGCGAAGTTGCACAAAACACAGCATTAGTGTTCTTAGAAGGTCTAAACAAGTGATCCTGTCCATTGAAGCTCTAAGATGACTTGCTCTGAAAAAAAACTATAACTCATGAAAATCTGTCTTCTGCTTTGCAAATAACATTTAATTTCATGAGAAATAAATATCTTTCATATCCTTAAACTTTACTGTTAAAATTGCCAAAAAACAACTTTCTCTCACTGACAAAGAAGCTTTTCAGCATCTGTGGCCTTTTTTTCTCTTAATTTGCTAAGTTGCTCAAAATACAGCATTAGTGTTCTTAGAAGGTCTAAACAAGTGATTCTGTCAATTGAAGCTCAAACATCACTTGCGCTGCAAAAAAACTCTAACTCATGAAAATCTGGCTTCTGCATTGCAAATAACATTTAATTTCATGAGAAAGAAAGTAACATGTTACATGTACTTAAGCTTTACTGTTAAAATTGCAAAAAACTAATTTCTCTCACTGAGAAAGAAGCTTTTCAGCATCTGTGGCCTTTTTTCTCTTCATTTGCACTAAACACAGCATGAGTGTTCTTAGAAGGTCTAAACAAGTGATTCTGTCAATTGAAGCTCAAACATGACTTGCTCTGCCAAAAACCTCTAACTCATGAAAATCTGGCTTCTGCATTGCAAATAACATTTCATTTCATGAGAAAGAAATGAAACGTACTTATGCTTTACTGTTAAAATTGCAAAAAACAAATTTCTCTCACTGAGAAAGAAGCTTTTCAGCATCTATGGCCTTTTTTCTCTTCATTTGCACTAAACACAGCATGAGTGTTCTTAGAAGGTCTAAACAAGTGATTCTGTCAATTGAAGCTCAAACATCACTTGCTCTGCAAAAAACTCTAACTCATGAAAATCTGTATTCTGCATTGCAAATAACATTTCATTTCATGAGAACGAAACATCTCTCGTGTACTTAAGGTTTGCTGTTAAAATTGTAAAAAACAACTTTCTCTCACTGAGAAAGAAGCATTTCAGCATCTGTGGCCTTTTTTCTTCATTTGCACTAAACCCAGCAAAAGTGTTCTTAGAAGCTCTGAACAAGTGATTCTGTCCATTGAAGCTCAAACATGACTTGCTCTGCAAAAAAACTCTAACTCATGAAAATCTGGCTTCTGCATTGCAAAAAACATTTCATTTCATGAGAAAGAAACATGTTACATGTACATAAGCTTTACTGTTAAAATTGCAAAAAACTAATTTCTCTCACTGAGAAAGAAGCTTTTCAGCATCTGTGGCCTTTTTTTCTTCATTTGCACTAAACCCAGCATTAGTGTTCTTAGAAGCTCTGAACAAGTGATTCTGTCCATTGAAGCTCAAACATGACTTGCTCTGCAAAAAAACTCTAACTCATGAAAATCTGGCTTCTGCATTGCAAATAACATTTCATTTCATGAGAAAGAAAGTAACATGTTACATGTACTTATGCTTTACTGTTAAAATTGCAAAAAACTAATTTCTCTCACTGAGAAAGAAGCTTTTCAGCATCTGTGGTCTTTTTTCTCTTCATTTGCACTAAACACAGCATGAGTGTTCTTAGAAGGTCTAAACAAGTGATTCTGTCAATTGAAGCTCAAACATCACTTGCTCTGCAAAAAACTCTAACTCATGAAAATCTGTATTCTGCATTGCAAATAACATTTAATTTCATGAGAACGAAACATCTCTCGTGTACTTAAGGTTTGCTGTTAAAATTGTAAAAAACAACTTTCTCTCACTGAGAAAGAAGCTTTTCAGCATCTGTGGCCTTTTTTTCTCTTCATTTGCATTAAACACAGCATTAGTGTTCTTAGAAGCTCTGAACAAGTGATTCTGTCCATTGAAGCTCAAACATGACTTGCTCTGCCAAAAACCTCTAACTCATGAAAATCTGGCTTCTGCATTGCAAATAACATTTCATTTCATGAGAAAGAAATGAAACGTACTTATGCTTTACTGTTAAAATTGCAAAAAACAAATTTCTCTCACTGAGAAAGAAGCTTTTCAGCATCTGTGGCCTTTTTTTCTCTTCATTTGCACTAAACACAGCATTAGTGTTCTTAGAAGTTCTAAACAAGTGATTCCGTCCATTGAAGCTCTAAGATGACTTGCTCTGCAAAAAAACTATAACTCATGAAAATCTGTCTTCTGCTTTGCAAATAACATTTAATTTCATGAGAAATAAATATCTTTCATATCCTTAAACTTTACTGTTAAAATTGCAAAAAACAAATTTCACTGAGAAAGAAGCTTTTCAGCATCTGTGGCCTTTTTTTCTCTTCATTTGCGAAGTTGCACAAAACACAGCATTAGTGTTCTTAGAAGGTCTAAACAAGTGATTCTGTCAATTGAAGCTCAAACATCACTTGCGCTGCAAAAAAACTCTAACTCATGAAAATCTGGCTTCTGCATTGCAAATAACATTTCATTTCATGAGAAAGAAAGTAACATGTTACATGTACTTATGCTTTACTGTTAAAATTGCAAAAAACAAATTTCTCTCACTGAGAAAGAAGCTTTTCAGCATCTGTGGCCTTTTTTTCTCTTCATTTGCGAAGTTGCACAAAATACAGCATTAGTGTTCTTAGAAGGTCTAAACAAGTGATTCTGTCAATTGAAGCTCAAACATCACTTGCGCTGCAAAAAAACTCTAACTCATGAAAATCTGGCTTCTGCATTGCAAATAACATTTCATTTCATGAGAAATGAAACATGTACTAATGCTTTACTGTTAAAATTGCAAAAAACAAATTTCTCTCACTGAGAAAGAAGCTTTTCAGCATCTGTGGCCTTTTTTTCTCTTCATTTGCATTAAACACAGCATTAGTGTTCTTAGAAGCTCTGAACAAGTGATTCTGTCCATTGAAGCTCAAACATGACTTGCTCTGCCAAAAACCTCTAACTCATGAAAATCTGGCTTCTGCATTGCAAATAACATTTCATTTCATGAGAAAGAAATGAAACGTACTTATGCTTTACTGTTAAAATTGCAAAAAACAAATTTCTCTCACTGAGAAAGAAGCTTTTCAGCATCTATGGCCTTTTTTCTCTTCATTTGCACTAAACACAGCATGAGTGTTCTTAGAAGGTCTAAACAAGTGATTCTGTCAATTGAAGCTCAAACATCACTTGCTCTGCAAAAAACTCTAACTCATGAAAATCTGTATTCTGCATTGCAAATAACATTTCATTTCATGAGAACGAAACATCTCTCGTGTACTTAAGGTTTGCTGTTAAAATTGTAAAAAACAACTTTCTCTCACTGAGAAAGAAGCATTTCAGCATCTGTGGCCTTTTTTCTTCATTTGCACTAAACCCAGCAAAAGTGTTCTTAGAAGCTCTGAACAAGTGATTCTGTCCATTGAAGCTCAAACATGACTTGCTCTGCAAAAAAACTCTAACTCATGAAAATCTGGCTTCTGCATTGCAAAAAACATTTCATTTCATGAGAAAGAAACATGTTACATGTACATAAGCTTTACTGTTAAAATTGCAAAAAACTAATTTCTCTCACTGAGAAAGAAGCTTTTCAGCATCTGTGGCCTTTTTTTCTTCATTTGCACTAAACCCAGCATTAGTGTTCTTAGAAGCTCTGAACAAGTGATTCTGTCCATTGAAGCTCAAACATGACTTGCTCTGCAAAAAAACTCTAACTCATGAAAATCTGGCTTCTGCATTGCAAATAACATTTCATTTCATGAGAAAGAAAGTAACATGTTACATGTACTTATGCTTTACTGTTAAAATTGCAAAAAACTAATTTCTCTCACTGAGAAAGAAGCTTTTCAGCATCTGTGGTCTTTTTTCTCTTCATTTGCACTAAACACAGCATGAGTGTTCTTAGAAGGTCAAACAAGTGATTCTGTCAATTGAAGCTCAAACATCACTTGCTCTGCAAAAAACTCTAACTCATGAAAATCTGTATTCTGCATTGCAAATAACATTTAATTTCATGAGAACGAAACATCTCTCGTGTACTTAAGGTTTGCTGTTAAAATTGTAAAAAACAACTTTCTCTCACTGAGAAAGAAGCTTTTCAGCATCTGTGGCCTTTTTTTCTCTTCATTTGCATTAAACACAGCATTAGTGTTCTTAGAAGCTCTGAACAAGTGATTCTGTCCATTGAAGCTCAAACATGACTTGCTCTGCCAAAAACCTCTAACTCATGAAAATCTGGCTTCTGCATTGCAAATAACATTTCATTTCATGAGAAAGAAATGAAACGTACTTATGCTTTACTGTTAAAATTGCAAAAAACAAATTTCTCTCACTGAGAAAGAAGCTTTTCAGCATCTATGGCCTTTTTTCTCTTCATTTGCACTAAACACAGCATGAGTGTTCTTAGAAGGTCTAAACAAGTGATTCTGTCAATTGAAGCACAAACATCACTTGCTCTGCAAAAAACTCTAACTCATGAAAATCTGTATTCTGCATTGCAAATAACATTTCATTTCATGAGAACGAAACATCTCTCGTGTACTTAAGGTTTGCTGTTAAAATTGTAAAAAACAACTTTCCCTCACTGAGAAAGAAGCATTTCAGCATCTGTGGCCTTTTTTCTTCATTTGCACTAAACCCAGCAAAAGTGTTCTTAGAAGCTCTGAACAAGTGATTCTGTCCATTGAAGCTCAAACATGACTTGCTCTGCAAAAAAACTCTAACTCATGAAAATCTGGCTTCTGCATTGCAAAAAACATTTCATTTCATGAGAAAGAAACATGTTACATGTACATAAGCTTTACTGTTAAAATTGCAAAAAACTAATTTCTCTCACTGAGAAAGAAGCTTTTCAGCATCTGTGGCCTTTTTTCTCTTCATACATTTACATACATACATTTATTCATTTAGCTGACGCTTTTATCCAAAGCGACTTACAATTGCTATATATGTCAGAGGTCGCACGCCTCTGGAGCAACTAGGGGTTAAGTGTCTTGCTCAGGGACACATTGGTGTCTCACAGTGGATTCGAACCCGGGTCTCTCACACCAAAGGCATGTGTCTTATTCACTGCGCCATCACCACTTCATTTGCACTAAACACAGCAAAAGTGTTCTTAGAAGGTCTAAACAAGTGATTCTGTCCCTTGAAGCTCTAAGATGACTTGCTCTGCCAAAAATCTCTAACTCATGAAAATTTGTATTCTGCATTGCAAATAACATTTCATTTCATGAGAACGAAACATCTCTCGTGTACTTAAGCTTTGCTGTTAAAATTGTAAAAAACAACTTTCTCTCACTGAGAAAGAAGCTTTTCAGCATCTGTGGCCTTTTTTTCTTCATTTGCACTAAACCCAGCATTAGTGTTCTTAGAAGCTCTGAACAAGTGATTCTGTCCATTGAAGCTCAAACATGACTTGCTCTGCAAAAAAACTCTAACTCATGAAAATCTGGCTTCTGCATTGCAAATAACATTTCATTTCATGAGAAAGAAAGAAACATGTTACATGTACTTATGCTTTACTGTTAAAATTGCAAAAAACTAATTTCTCTCACTGAGAAAGAAGCTTTTCAACATCTGTGGCCTTTTTTTCTCTTCATTTGCACTAAACACAGCATTAGTGTTCTTAGAAGCTCTGAAGAAGTGATTCTGTCCATTGAAGCTCTAACATGACTTACTCTGCCAAAAATCTCTAACTCATGAAAATCTGTATTCTGCATTGCAAATAACATTTCATTTCATGAGAAAGAAAGTAACATGTTACATGTACTTATGCTTTACTGTTAAAATAGCAAAAAACAAATTTCTCTCACTGAGAAAGAAGCTTTTCAGCATCTGTGGCCTTTTTTCTCTTCATTTGCACTAAACACAGCATGAGTGTTCTTAGAAGGTCTAAACAAGTGATTCTGTCAATTGAAGCTCAAACATCACTTGCTCTGCAAAAAACTCTAACTCATGAAAATCTGTATTCTGCATTGCAAATAACATTTCATTTCATGAGAACGAAACATCTCTCGTGTACTTAAGGTTTGCTGTTAAAATTGTAAAAAACAACTTTCTCTCACTGAGAAAGAAGCATTTCAGCATCTGTGGCCTTTTTTTCTTCATTTGCACTAAACCCAGCAAAAGTGTTCTTAGAAGCTCTGAACAAGTGATTCTGTCCATTGAAGCTCAAACATCACTTGCGCTGCAAAAAAACTCTAACTCATGAAAATCTGGCTTCTGCATTGCAAATAACATTTCATTTCATGAGAAAGAAACATGTTACATGTACATAAGCTTTACTGTTAAAATTGCAAAAAACTAATTTCTCTCACTGAGAAAGAAGCTTTTCAGCATCTGTGGCCTTTTTTTCTCTTCATTTGCACTAAACACAGCATTAGTGTTCTTAGAAGCTCTGAACAAGTGATTCTGTCCCTTGAAGCTCAAACATGACTTGCTCTGCCAAAAACCTCTAACTCATGAAAATCTGGCTTCTGCATTGCAAAAAACATTTCATTTCATGAGAACGAAACATCTCTCGTGTACTTAAGGTTTGCTGTTAAAATTGTAAAAAACAACTTTCTCTCACTGAGAAAGAAGCATTTCAGCATCTGTGGCCTTTTTTTCTTCATTTGCACTAAACCCAGCAAAAGTGTTCTTAGAAGCTCTGAACAAGTGATTCTGTCCATTGAAGCTCAAACATGACTTGCTCTGCAAAAAAACTCTAACTCATTAAAATCTGGCTTCTGCATTGCAAAAAACATTTCATTTCATGAGAAAGAAACACGTTACATGTACATAAGCTTTACTGTTAAAATTGCAAAAAACTAATTTCTCTCACTGAGAAAGAAGCTTTTCAGCATCTGTGGCCTTTTTTCTCTTCATTTGCACTAAACACAGCATTAGTGTTCTTAGAAGTTCTAAACAAGTGATTCCGTCCATTGAAGCTCTAAGATGACTTGCTCTGCAAAAAAACTCTAACTCATGAAAATCTGTCTTCTGCTTTGCAAATAACATTTAATTTCATGAGAAATAAATATCTTTCATATCCTTAAACTTTACTGTTAAAATTGCAAAAAACAAATTTCTCTCACTGAGAAAGAAGCTTTTCAGCATCTGTGGCCTTTTTTTCTCTTCATTTGCGAAGTTGCACAAAACACAGCATTAGTGTTCTTAGAAGGTCTAAACAAGTGATTCTGTCAATTGAAGCTCAAACATCACTTGCGCTGCAAAAAAACTCTAACTCATGAAAATCTGGCTTCTGCATTGCAAATAACATTTCATTTCATGAGAAAGAAATGAAACATGTACTTA
The DNA here is from genome assembly GCF_936440315.1 of Barbus barbus. NCBI lineage: Eukaryota > Metazoa > Chordata > Actinopteri > Cypriniformes > Cyprinidae > Barbus > Barbus barbus. Next base: position 1,310,142 of record NC_136728.1, on the reverse strand, counting down.
TGCTTTACTGTTAAAATTGCAAAAAACAAATTTCTCTCACTGAGAAAGAAGCATTTCAGCATCTGTGGCCTTTTTTTTCATTTGCACTAAACCCAGCAAAAGTGTTCTTAGAAGCTCTGAACAAGTGATTCTGTCCATTGAAGCTCAAACATGACTTGCTCTGCAAAAAAACTCTAACTCATGAAAATCTGGCTTCTGCATTGCAAAAAACATTTCATTTCATGAGAAAGAAACATGTTACATGTACATAAGCTTTACTGTTAAAATTGCAAAAAACTAATTTCTCTCACTGAGAAAGAAGCTTTTCAGCATCTGTGGCCTTTTTTTCTCTTCATTTGCACTAAACACAGCAAAAGTGTTCTTAGAAGGTCTAAACAAGTGATTCTGTCCCTTGAAGCTCTAAGATGACTTGCTCTGCCAAAAATCTCTAACTCATGAAAATTTGTATTCTGCATTGCAAATAACATTTCATTTCATGAGAACGAAACATCTCTCGTGTACTTAAGCTTTGCTGTTAAAATTGTAAAAAACAACTTTCTCTCACTGAGAAAGAAGCTTTTCAGCATCTGTGGCCTTTTTTTCTTCATTTGCACTAAACCCAGCATTAGTGTTCTTAGAAGCTCTGAACAAGTGATTCTGTCCATTGAAGCTCAAACATCACTTGCGCTGCAAAAAAACTCTAACTCATGAAAATCTGGCTTCTGCATTGCAAATAACATTTCATTTCATGAGAAAGAAACATGTTACATGTACATAAGCTTTACTGTTAAAATTGCAAAAAACTAATTTCTCTCACTGAGAAAGAAGCTTTTCAGCATCTGTGGCCTTTTTTTCTCTTCATTTGCACTAAACACAGCATTAGTGTTCTTAGAAGCTCTGAACAAGTGATTCTGTCCCTTGAAGCTTAAACATGACTTGCTCTGCCAAAAACCTCTAACTCATGAAAATCTTCTGCATTGCAAAAAACATTTCATTTCATGAGAACGAAACATCTCTCGTGTACTTAAGGTTTGCTGTTAAAATTGTAAAAAACAACTTTCTCTCACTGAGAAAGAAGCATTTCAGCATCTGTGGCCTTTTTTTCTTCATTTGCACTAAACCCAGCAAAAGTGTTCTTAGAAGCTCTGAGCAAGTGATTCTGTCCATTGAAGCTCAAACATGACTTGCTCTGCAAAAAAACTCTAACTCATTAAAATCTGGCTTCTGCATTGCAAAAAACATTTCATTTCATGAGAAAGAAACACGTTACATGTACATAAGCTTTACTGTTAAAATTGCAAAAAACTAATTTCTCTCACTGAGAAAGAAGCTTTTCAGCATCTGTGGCCTTTTTTCTCTTCATTTGCACTAAACACAGCATTAGTGTTCTTAGAAGTTCTAAACAAGTGATTCCGTCCATTGAAGCTCTAAGATGAATTGCTCTGCAAAAAAACTATAACTCATGAAAATCTGTCTTCTGCTTTGCAAATAACATTTAATTTCATGAGAAATAAATATCTTTCATATCCTTAAACTTTACTGTTAAAATTGCAAAAAACAAATTTCTCTCACTGAGAAAGAAGCTTTTCAGCATCTGTGGCCTTTTTTTCTCTTCATTTGCGAAGTTGCACAAAACACAGCATTAGTGTTCTTAGAAGGTCTAAACAAGTGATTCTGTCAATTGAAGCTCAAACATCACTTGCGCTGCAAAAAAACTCTAACTCATGAAAATCTGGCTTCTGCATTGCAAATAACATTTCATTTCATGAGAAAGAAAGTAACATGTTACATGTACTTATGCTTTACTGTTAAAATTGCAAAAAACAAATTTCTCTCACTGAGAAAGAAGCTTTTCAGCATCTGTGGCCTTTTTTTCTCTTCATTTGCGAAGTTGCACAAAATACAGCATTAGTGTTCTTAGAAGGTCTAAACAAGTGATTCTGTCAATTGAAGCTCAAACATCACTTGCGCTGCAAAAAAACTCTAACTCATGAAAATCTGGCTTCTGCATTGCAAATAACATTTCATTTCATGAGAAAGAAATGAAACATGTACTTATGCTTTACTGTTAAAATTGCAAAAAACAAATTTCTCTCACTGAGAAAGAAGCTTTTCAGCATCTATGGCCTTTTTTCTCTTCATTTGCACTAAACACAGCATGAGTGTTCTTAGAAGGTCTAAACAAGTGATTCTGTCAATTGAAGCTCAAACATCACTTGCTCTGCAAAAAACTCTAACTCATGAAAATCTGTATTCTGCATTGCAAATAACATTTCATTTCATGAGAACGAAACATCTCTCGTGTACTTAAGGTTTGCTGTTAAAATTGTAAAAAACAACTTTCTCTCACTGAGAAAGAAGCATTTCAGCATCTGTGGCCTTTTTTCTTCATTTGCACTAAACCCAGCAAAAGTGTTCTTAGAAGCTCTGAACAAGTGATTCTGTCCATTGAAGCTCAAACATGACTTGCTCTGCAAAAAAACTCTAACTCATGAAAATCTGGCTTCTGCATTGCAAATAACATTTCATTTCATGAGAAAGAAATGAAACATGTACTTATGCTTTACTGTTAAAATTGCAAAAAACAAATTTCTCTCACTGAGAAAGAAGCTTTTCAACATCTGTGGCCTTTTTTTCTCTTCATTTGCACTAAACACAGCATTAGTGTTCTTAGAAGCTCTGAAGAAGTGATTCTGTCCATTGAAGCTCTAAGATGACTTGCTCTGCCAAAAATCTCTAACTCATGAAAATTTGTATTCTGCATTGCAAATAACATTTCATTTCATGAGAACGAAACATCTCTCGTGTACTTAAGCTTTGCTGTTAAAATTGTAAAAAACAACTTTCTCTCACTGAGAAAGAATCTTTTCAGCATCTGTGGCCTTTTTTTCTTCATTTGCACTAAACCCAGCATGAGTGTTCTTAGAAGCTCTGAACAAGTGATTCTGTCCATTGAAGCTCAAACATGACTTGCTCTGCAAAAGAACTCTAACTCATGAAAATCTGGCTTCTGCATTGCAAATAACATTTCATTTCATGAGAACGAAACATCTCTCGTGTACTTAAGGTTTGCTGTTAAAATTGTAAAAAACAACTTTCTCTCACTGAGAAAGAAGCATTTCAGCATCTGTGGCCTTTTTTTCTTCATTTGCACTAAACCCAGCAAAAGTGTTCTTAGAAGCTCTGAACAAGTGATTCTGTCCATTGAAGCTCAAACATCACTTGCGCTGCAAAAAAACTCTAACTCATGAAAATCTGGCTTCTGCATTGGAAATAACATTTCATTTCATGAGAAAGAAACATGTTACATGTACATAAGCTTTACTGTTAAAATTGCAAAAAACTAATTTCTCTCACTGAGAAAGAAGCTTTTCAGCATCTGTGGCCTTTTTTTCTCTTCATTTGCATTAAACACAGCATTAGTGTTCTTAGAAGCTCTGAACAAGTGATTCTGTCCATTGAAGCTCAAACATGACTTGCTCTGCCAAAAACCTCTAACTCATGAAAATCTGGCTTCTGCATTGCAAAAAACATTTCATTTCATGAGAACGAAACATCTCTCGTGTATTTAAGGTTTGCTGTTAAAATTGTAAAAAACAACTTTCTCTCACTGAGAAAGAAGCATTTCAGCATCTGTGGCGTTTTTTTCTTCATTTGCACTAAACCCAGCAAAAGTGTTCTTAGAAGCTCTGAACAAGTGATTCTGTCCATTGAAGCTCAAACATGACTTGCTCTGCAAAAAAACTCTAACTCATTAAAATCTGGCTTCTGCATTGCAAAAAACATTTCATTTCATGAGAAAGAAACACGTTACATGTACATAAGCTTTACTGTTAAAATTGCAAAAAACTAATTTCTCTCACTGAGAAAGAAGCTTTTCAGCATCTGTGGCCTTTTTTTCTCTTCATTTGCACTAAACACAGCATTAGTGTTCTTAGAAGTTCTAAACAAGTGATTCCGTCCATTGAAGCTCTAAGATGAATTGCTCTGCAAAAAAACTATAACTCATGAAAATCTGTCTTCTGCTTTGCAAATAACATTTAATTTCATGAGAAATAAATATCTTTCATATCCTTAAACTTTACTGTTAAAATTGCAAAAAACAAATTTCTCTCACTGAGAAAGAAGCTTTTCAGCATCTGTGGCCTTTTTTTCTCTTCATTTGCGAAGTTGCACAAAACACAGCATTAGTGTTCTTAGAAGGTCTAAACAAGTGATTCTGTCAATTGAAGCTCAAACATCACTTGCGCTGCAAAAAAACTCTAACTCATGAAAATCTGGCTTCTGCATTGCAAATAACATTTCATTTCATGAGAAAGAAAGTAACATGTTACATGTACTTATGCTTTACTGTTAAAATTGCAAAAAACAAATTTCTCTCACTGAGAAAGAAGCTTTTCAGCATCTGTGGCCTTTTTTTCTCTTCATTTGCGAAGTTGCACAAAATACAGCATTAGTGTTCTTAGAAGGTCTAAACAAGTGATTCTGTCAATTGAAGCTCAAACATCACTTGCGCTGCAAAAAAACTCTAACTCATGAAAATCTGGCTTCTGTATTGCAAATAACATTTCATTTCATGAGAAAGAAATGAAACATGTACTTATGCTTTACTGTTAAAATTGCAAAAAACAAATTTCTCTCACTGAGAAAGAAGCTTTTCAGCATCTATGGCCTTTTTTCTCTTCATTTGCACTAAACACAGCATGAGTGTTCTTAGAAGGTCTAAACAAGTGATTCTGTCAATTGAAGCTCAAACATCACTTGCTCTGCAAAAAACTCTAACTCATGAAAATCTGTATTCTGCATTGCAAATAACATTTCATTTCATGAGAACGAAACATCTCTCGTGTACTTAAGGTTTGCTGTTAAAATTGTAAAAAACAACTTTCTCTCACTGAGAAAGAAGCATTTCAGCATCTGTGGCCTTTTTTCTTCATTTGCACTAAACCCAGCAAAAGTGTTCTTAGAAGCTCTGAACAAGTGATTCTGTCCATTGAAGCTCAAACATGACTTGCTCTGCAAAAAAACTCTAACTCATGAAAATCTGGCTTCTGCATTGCAAAAAACATTTCATTTCATGAGAAAGAAACATGTTACATGTACATAAGCTTTACTGTTAAAATTGCAAAAAACTAATTTCTCTCACTGAGAAAGAAGCTTTTCAGCATCTGTGGCCTTTTTTTCTCTTCATTTGCACTAAACACAGCAAAAGTGTTCTTAGAAGGTCTAAACAAGTGATTCTGTCCCTTGAAGCTCTAAGATGACTTGCTCTGCCAAAAATCTCTAACTCATGAAAATTTGTATTCTGCATTGCAAATAACATTTCATTTCATGAGAACGAAACATCTCTCGTGTACTTAAGCTTTGCTGTTAAAATTGTAAAAAACAACTTTCTCTCACTGAGAAAGAAGCTTTTCAGCATCTGTGGCCTTTTTTTCTTCATTTGCACTAAACCCAGCATTAGTGTTCTTAGAAGCTCTGAACAAGTGATTCTGTCCATTGAAGCTCAAACATGACTTGCTCTGCAAAAGAACTCTAACTCATGAAAATCTGGCTTCTGCATTGCAAATAACATTTCATTTCATGAGAAAGAAAGAAACATGTTACATGTACTTATGCTTTACTGTTAAAATTGCAAAAAAATAATTTCTCTCACTGAGAAAGAAGCTTTTCAACATCTGTGGCCTTTTTTTCTCTTCATTTGCACTAAACACAGCATTAGTGTTCTTAGAAGCTCTGAAGAAGTGATTCTGTCCATTGAAGCTCTAACATGACTTGCTCTGCCAAAAATATCTAACTCATGAAAATCTGTATTCTGCATTGCAAATAACATTTCATTTCATGAGAAAGAAAGTAACATGTTACATGTACTTATGCTTTACTGTTAAAATTGCAAAAAACTAATTTCTCTCACTGAGAAAGAAGCTTTTCAGCATCTGTGGCCTTTTTTCTCTTCATTTGCACTAAACACAGCATGAGTGTTCTTAGAAGGTCTAAACAAGTGATTCTGTCAATTGAAGCTCAAACATCACTTGCTCTGCAAAAAACTCTAACTCATGAAAATCTGTATTCTGCATTGCAAATAACATTTCATTTCATGAGAACGAAACATCTCTCGTGTACTTAAGGTTTGCTGTTAAAATTGTAAAAAACAACTTTCTCTCACTGAGAAAGAAGCATTTCAGCATCTGTGGCCTTTTTTTCTTCATTTGCACTAAACCCAGCAAAAGTGTTCTTAGAAGCTCTGAACAAGTGATTCTGTCCATTGAAGCTCAAACATCACTTGCGCTGCAAAAAAACTCTAACTCATGAAAATCTGGCTTCTGCATTGCAAATAACATTTCATTTCATGAGAAAGAAACATGTTACATGTACATAAGCTTTACTGTTAAAATTGCAAAAAACTAATTTCTCTCACTGAGAAAGAAGCTTTTCAGCATCTGTGGCCTTTTTTTCTCTTCATTTGCACTAAACACAGCAAAAGTGTTCTTAGAAGGTCTAAACAAGTGATTCTGTCCCTTGAAGCTCTAAGATGACTTGCTCTGCCAAAAATCTCTAACTCATGAAAATTTGTATTCTGCATTGCAAATAACATTTAATTTCATGAGAAATAAATATCTTTCATATCCTTAAACTTTACTGTTAAAATTGCAAAAAACAAATTTCTCTCACTGAGAAAGAAGCTTTTCAGCATCTGTGGCCTTTTTTTCTCTTCATTTGCGAAGTTGCACAAAACACAGCATTAGTGTTCTTAGAAGGTCTAAACAAGTGATTCTGTCAATTGAAGCTCAAACATCACTTGCGCTGCAAAAAAACTCTAACTCATGAAAATCTGGCTTCTGCATTGCAAATAACATTTCATTTCATGAGAAAGAAAGTAACATGTTACATGTACTTATGCTTTACTGTTAAAATTGCAAAAAACAAATTTCTCTCACTGAGAAAGAAGCTTTTCAGCATCTGTGGCCTTTTTTTCTCTTCATTTGCGAAGTTGCACAAAATACAGCATTAGTGTTCTTAGAAGGTCTAAACAAGTGATTCTGTCAATTGAAGCTCAAACATCACTTGCGCTGCAAAAAAACTCTAACTCATGAAAATCTGGCTTCTGCATTGCAAATAACATTTCATTTCATGAGAAAGAAATGAAACATGTACTTATGCTTTACTGTTAAAATTGCAAAAAACAAATTTCTCTCACTGAGAAAGAAGCTTTTCAGCATCTATGGCCTTTTTTCTCTTCATTTGCACTAAACACAGCATGAGTGTTCTTAGAAGGTCTAAACAAGTGATTCTGTCAATTGAAGCTCAAACATCACTTGCTCTGCAAAAAACTCTAACTCATGAAAATCTGTATTCTGCATTGCAAATAACATTTCATTTCATGAGAACGAAACATCTCTCGTGTACTTAAGGTTTGCTGTTAAAATTGTAAAAAACAACTTTCTCTCACTGAGAAAGAAGCATTTCAGCATCTGTGGCCTTTTTTCTTCATTTGCACTAAACCCAGCAAAAGTGTTCTTAGAAGCTCTGAACAAGTGATTCTGTCCATTGAAGCTCAAACATGACTTGCTCTGCAAAAAAACTCTAACTCATGAAAATCTGGCTTCTGCATTGCAAAAAACATTTCATTTCATGAGAAAGAAACATGTTACATGTACATAAGCTTTACTGTTAAAATTGCAAAAAACTAATTTCTCTCACTGAGAAAGAAGCTTTTCAGCATCTGTGGCCTTTTTTTCTCTTCATTTGCACTAAACACAGCAAAAGTGTTCTTAGAAGGTCTAAACAAGTGATTCTGTCCCTTGAAGCTCTAAGATGACTTGCTCTGCCAAAAATCTCTAACTCATGAAAATTTGTATTCTGCATTGCAAATAACATTTCATTTCATGAGAACGAAACATCTCTCGTGTACTTAAGCTTTGCTGTTAAAATTGTAAAAAAACAACTTTCTCTCACTGAGAAAGAAGCTTTTCAGCATCTGTGGCCTTTTTTTCTTCATTTGCACTAAACCCAGCATTAGTGTTCTTAGAAGCTCTGAACAAGTGATTCTGTCCATTGAAGCTCAAACATGACTTGCTCTGCAAAAGAACTCTAACTCATGAAAATCTGGCTTCTGCATTGCAAATAACATTTTATTTCATGAGAAAGAAAGAAACATGTTACATGTACTTATGCTTTACTGTTAAAATTGCAAAAAACTAATTTCTCTCACTGAGAAAGAAGCTTTTCAGCATCTGTGGCCTTTTTTTCTCTTCATTTGCACTAAACACAGCATTAGTGTTCTTAGAAGCTCTGAACAAGTGATTCTGTCCCTTGAAGCTCAAACATGACTTGCTCTGCCAAAAACCTCTAACTCATGAAAATCTGGCTTCTGCATTGCAAAAAACATTTCATTTCATGAGAACGAAACATCTCTCGTGTACTTAAGGTTTGCTGTTAAAATTGTAAAAAACAACTTTCTCTCACTGAGAAAGAAGCATTTCAACATCTGTGGCCTTTTTTTCTTCATTTGCACTAAACCCAGCAAAAGTGTTCTTAGAAGCTCTGAACAAGTGATTCTGTCCATTGAAGCTCAAACATGACTTGCTCTGCAAAAAAACTCTAACTCATTAAAATCTGGCTTCTGCATTGCAAAAAACATTTCATTTCATGAGAAAGAAACACGTTACATGTACATAAGCTTTACTGTTAAAATTGCAAAAAACTAATTTCTCTCACTGAGAAAGAAGCTTTTCAGCATCTGTGGCCTTTTTTTCTCTTCATTTGCACTAAACACAGCATTAGTGTTCTTAGAAGTTCTAAACAAGTGATTCCGTCCATTGAAGCTCTAAGATGAATTGCTCTGCAAAAAAACTATAACTCATGAAAATCTGTCTTCTGCTTTGCAAATAACATTTAATTTCATGAGAAATAAATATCTTTCATATCCTTAAACTTTACTGTTAAAATTGCAAAAAACAAATTTCTCTCACTGAGAAAGAAGCTTTTCAGCATCTGTGGCCTTTTTTTCTCTTCATTTGCGAAGTTGCACAAAACACAGCATTAGTGTTCTTAGAAGGTCTAAACAAGTGATTCTGTCAATTGAAGCTCAAACATCACTTGCGCTGCAAAAAAACTCTAACTCATGAAAATCTGGCTTCTGCATTGCAAATAACATTTCATTTCATGAGAAAGAAAGTAACATGTTACATGTACTTATGCTTTACTGTTAAAATTGCAAAAAACAAATTTCTCTCACTGAGAAAGAAGCTTTTCAGCATCTGTGGCCTTTTTTTCTCTTCATTTGCGAAGTTGCACAAAATACAGCATTAGTGTTCTTAGAAGGTCTAAACAAGTGATTCTGTCAATTGAAGCTCAAACATCACTTGCGCTGCAAAAAAACTCTAACTCATGAAAATCTGGCTTCTGCATTGCAAATAACATTTCATTTCATGAGAAAGAAATGAAACATGTACTTATGCTTTACTGTTAAAATTGCAAAAAACAAATTTCTCTCACTGAGAAAGAAGCTTTTCAACATCTGTGGCCTTTTTTTCTCTTCATTTGCACTAAACACAGCATTAGTGTTCTTAGAAGCTCTGAAGAAGTGATTCTGTCCATTGAAGCTCTAACATGACTTGCTCTGCCAAAAATATCTAACTCATGAAAATCTGTATTCTGCATTGCAAATAACATTTCATTTCATGAGAAAGTAACATGTTACATGTACTTATGCTTTACTGTTAAAATTGCAAAAAACTAATTTCTCTCACTGAGAAAGAATCTTTTCAGCATCTGTGGCCTTTTTTCTCTTCATTTGCACTAAACACAGCATGAGTGTTCTTAGAAGGTCTAAACAAGTGATTCTGTCAATTGAAGCTCAAACATCACTTGCTCTGCAAAAAACTCTAACTCATGAAAATCTGTATTCTGCATTGCAAATAACATTTCATTTCATGAGAACGAAACATCTCTCGTGTACTTAAGGTTTGCTGTTAAAATTGTAAAAAACAACTTTCTCTCACTGAGAAAGAAGCATTTCAGCATCTGTGACCTTTTTTTCTTCATTTGCACTAAACCCAGCAAAAGTGTTCTTAGAAGCTCTGAACAAGTGATTCTGTCCATTGAAGCTCAAACATCACTTGCGCTGCAAAAAAACTCTAACTCATGAAAATCTGGCTTCTGCATTGCAAATAACATTTCATTTCATGAGAAAGAAACATGTTACATGTACATAAGCTTTACTGTTAAAATTGCAAAAAACTAATTTCTCTCACTGAGAAAGAAGCTTTTCAGCATCTGTGGCCTTTTTTTCTCTTCATTTGCACTAAACACAGCAAAAGTGTTCTTAGAAGGTCTAAACAAGTGATTCTGTCCCTTGAAGCTCTAAGATGACTTGCTCTGCCAAAAATCTCTAACTCATGAAAATTTGTATTCTGCATTGCAAATAACATTTCATTTCATGAGAACGAAACATCTCTCGTGTACTTAAGCTTTGCTGTTAAAATTGTAAAAAACAACTTTCTCTCACTGAGAAAGAAGCTTTTCAGCATCTGTGGCCTTTTTTTCTTCATTTGCACTAAACCCAGCATTAGTGTTCTTAGAAGCTCTGAACAAGTGATTCTGTCCATTGAAGCTCAAACATGACTTGCTCTGCAAAAAAACTATAACTCATGAAAATCTGGCTTCTGCATTGCAAATAACATTTCATTTCATGAGAAAGAAAGAAACATGTTACATGTACTTATGCTTTACTGTTAAAATTGAAAAAAACAAATTTCTCTCACTGAGAAAGAAGCTTTTCAGCATCTGTGGCCTTTTTTTCTCTTCATTTGCATTAAACACAGCATTAGTGTTCTTAGAAGCTCTGAACAAGTGATTCTGTCCATTGAAGCTCAAACATGACTTGCTCTGCCAAAAACCTCTAACTCATGAAAATCTGGCTTCTGCATTGCAAAAAACATTTCATTTCATGAGAACGAAACATCTCTCGTGTACTTAAGGTTTGCTGTTAAAATTGTAAAAAACAACTTTCTCTCACTGAGAAAGAAGCATTTCAGCATCTGTGGCGTTTTTTTCTTCATTTGCACTAAACCCAGCAAAAGTGTTCTTAGAAGCTCTGAACAAGTGATTCTGTCCATTGAAGCTCAAACATGACTTGCTCTGCAAAAAAACTCTAACTCATTAAAATCTGGCTTCTGCATTGCAAAAAACATTTCATTTCATGAGAAAGAAACACGTTACATGTACATAAGCTTTACTGTTAAAATTGCAAAAAACTAATTTCTCTCACTGAGAAAGAAGCTTTTCAGCATCTGTGGCCTTTTTTTCTCTTCATTTGCACTAAACACAGCATTAGTGTTCTTAGAAGTTCTAAACAAGTGATTCCGTCCATTGAAGCTCTAAGATGAATTGCTCTGCAAAAAAACTATAACTCATGAAAATCTGTCTTCTGCTTTGCAAATAACATTTAATTTCATGAGAAATAAATATCTTTCATATCCTTAAACTTTACTGTTAAAATTGCAAAAAACAAATTTCTCTCACTGAGAAAGAAGCTTTTCAGCATCTGTGGCCTTTTTTTCTCTTCATTTGCGAAGTTGCACAAAACACAGCATTAGTGTTCTTAGAAGGTCTAAACAAGTGATTCTGTCAATTGAAGCTCAAACATCACTTGCGCTGCAAAAAAACTCTAACTCATGAAAATCTGGCTTCTGCATTGCAAATAACATTTCATTTCATGAGAAAGAAAGTAACATGTTACATGTACTTATGCTTTACTGTTAAAATTGCAAAAAACAAATTTCTCTCACTGAGAAAGAAGCTTTTCAGCATCTGTGGCCTTTTTTTCTCTTCATTTGCGAAGTTGCACAAAATACAGCATTAGTGTTCTTAGAAGGTCTAAACAAGTGATTCTGTCAATTGAAGCTCAAACATCACTTGCGCTGCAAAAAAACTCTAACTCATGAAAATCTGGCTTCTGTATTGCAAATAACATTTCATTTCATGAGAAAGAAATGAAACATGTACTTATGCTTTACTGTTAAAATTGCAAAAAACAAATTTCTCTCACTGAGAAAGAAGCTTTTCAGCATCTATGGCCTTTTTTCTCTTCATTTGCACTAAACACAGCATGAGTGTTCTTAGAAGGTCTAAACAAGTGATTCTGTCAATTGAAGCTCAAACATCACTTGCTCTGCAAAAAACTCTAACTCATGAAAATCTGTATTCTGCATTGCAAATAACATTTCATTTCATGAGAACGAAACATCTCTCGTGTACTTAAGGTTTGCTGTTAAAATTGTAAAAAACAACTTTCTCTCACTGAGAAAGAAGCATTTCAGCATCTGTGGCCTTTTTTCTTCATTTGCACTAAACCCAGCAAAAGTGTTCTTAGAAGCTCTGAACAAGTGATTCTGTCCATTGAAGCTCAAACATGACTTGCTCTGCAAAAAAACTCTAACTCATGAAAATCTGGCTTCTGCATTGCAAAAAACATTTCATTTCATGAGAAAGAAACATGTTACATGTACATAAGCTTTACTGTTAAAATTGCAAAAAACTAATTTCTCTCACTGAGAAAGAAGCTTTTCAGCATCTGTGGCCTTTTTTTCTCTTCATTTGCGAAGTTGCACTAAACACAGCATTAGTGTTCTTAGAAGCTCTGAACAAGTGATTCTGTCCATTGAAGCTCAAACATGACTTGCTCTGCCAAAAACCTCTAACTCATGAAAATCTGGCTTCTGCATTGCAAAAAACATTTCATTTCATGAGAACGAAACATCTCTCGTGTACTTAAGGTTTGCTGTTAAAATTGTAAAAAACAACTTTCTCTCACTGAGAAAGAAGCATTTCAGCATCTGTGGCCTTTTTTTCTTCATTTGCACTAAACCCAGCAAAAGTGTTCTTAGAAGCTCTGAACAAGTGATTCTGCCCATTGAAGCTCAAACATGACTTGCTCTGCAAAAAAACTCTAACTCATGAAAATCTGTCTTCTGCTTTGCAAATAACATTTAATTTCATGAGAAATAAATATCTTTCATATCCTTAAACTTTACTGTTAAAATTGCAAAAAACAAATTTCTCTCACTGAGAAAGAAGCTTTTCAGCATCTGTGGCCTTTTTTTCTCTTCATTTGCGAAGTTGCACAAAACACAGCATTAGTGTTCTTAGAAGGTCTAAACAAGTGATTCTGTCAATTGAAGCTCAAACATCACTTGCGCTGCAAAAAAACTCTAACTCATGAAAATCTGGCTTCTGCATTGCAAATAACATTTCATTTCATGAGAAAGAAATGAAACATGTACTTATGCTTTACTGTTAAAATTGCAAAAAACAAATTTCTCTCACTGAGAAAGAAGCATTTCAGCATCTGTGGCCTTTTTTCTTCATTTGCACTAAACCCAGCAAAAGTGTTCTTAGAAGCTCTGAACAAGTGATTCTGTCCATTGAAGCTCAAACATGACTTGCTCTGCAAAAAAAACTCTAACTCATGAAAATCTGGCTTCTGCATTGCAAAAAACATTTCATTTCATGAGAACGAAACATCTCTCGTGTACTTAAGGTTTGCTGTTAAAATTGTAAAAAACAACTTTCTCTCACTGAGAAAGAAGCATTTCAGCATCTGTGGCCTTTTTTTCTTCATTTGCACTAAACACAGCAAAAGTGTTCTTAGAAGCTCTGAACAAGTGATTCTGTCCATTGAAGCTCAAACATGACTTGCTCTGCAAAAAAACTCTAACTCATTAAAATCTGGCTTCTGCATTGCAAAAAACATTTCATTTCATGAGAAAGAAACACGTTACATGTACATAAGCTTTACTGTTAAAATTGCAAAAAACTAATTTCTCTCACTGAGAAAGAAGCTTTTCAGCATCTGTGGCCTTTTTTCTCTTCATTTGCACTAAACACAGCATTAGTGTTCTTAGAAGTTCTAAACAAGTGATTCCATCCATTGAAGCTCTAAGATGAATTGCTCTGCAAAAAAACTATAACTCATGAAAATCTGTCTTCTGCTTTGCAAATAACATTTAATTTCATGAGAAATAAATATCTTTCATATCCTTAAACTTTACTGTTAAAATTGCAAAAAACAAATTTCTCTCACTGAGAAAGAAGCTTTTCAGCATCTGTGGCCTTTTTTTCTCTTCATTTGCGAAGTTGCACAAAACACAGCATTAGTGTTCTTAGAAGGTCTAAACAAGTGATTCTGTCAATTGAAGCTCAAACATCACTTGCGCTGCAAAAAAACTCTAACTCATGAAAATCTGGCTTCTGCATTGCAAATAACATTTCATTTCATGAGAAAGAAAGTAACATGTTACATGTACTTATGCTTTACTGTTAAAATTGCAAAAAACAAATTTCTCTCACTGAGAAAGAAGCTTTTCAGCATCTGTGGCCTTTTTTTCTCTTCATTTGCGAAGTTGCACAAAATACAGCATTAGTGTTCTTAGAAGGTCTAAACAAGTGATTCTGTCAATTGAAGCTCAAACATCACTTGCGCTGCAAAAAAACTCTAACTCATGAAAATCTGGCTTCTGCATTGCAAATAACATTTCATTTCATGAGAAAGAAATGAAACATGTACTTATGCTTTACTGTTAAAATTGCAAAAAACAAATTTCTCTCACTGAGAAAGAAGCTTTTCAGCATCTATGGCCTTTTTTCTCTTCATTTGCACTAAACACAGCATGAGTGTTCTTAGAAGGTCTAAACAAGTGATTCTGTCAATTGAAGCTCAAACATCACTTGCTCTGCAAAAAACTCTAACTCATGAAAATCTGTATTCTGCATTGCAAATAACATTTCATTTCATGAGAACGAAACATCTCTCGTGTACTTAAGGTTTGCTGTTAAAATTGTAAAAAACAACTTTCTCTCACTGAGAAAGAAGCATTTCAGCATCTGTGGCCTTTTTTCTTCATTTGCACTAAACCCAGCAAAAGTGTTCTTAGAAGCTCTGAACAAGTGATTCTGTCCATTGAAGCTCAAACATGACTTGCTCTGCAAAAAAACTCTAACTCATGAAAATCTGGCTTCTGCATTGCAAAAAACATTTCATTTCATGAGAAAGAAACATGTTACATGTACATAAGCTTTACTGTTAAAATTGCAAAAAACTAATTTCTCTCACTGAGAAAGAAGCTTTTCAGCATCTGTGGCCTTTTTTTCTCTTCATTTGCACTAAACACAGCAAAAGTGTTCTTAGAAGGTCTAAACAAGTGATTCTGTCCCTTGAAGCTCTAAGATGACTTGCTCTGCCAAAAATCTCTAACTCATGAAAATTTGTATTCTGCATTGCAAATAACATTTCATTTCATGAGAACGAAACATCTCTCGTGTACTTAAGCTTTGCTGTTAAAATTGTAAAAAACAACTTTCTCTCACTGAGAAAGAAGCTTTTCAGCATCTGTGGCCTTTTTTTCTTCATTTGCACTAAACCCAGCATTAGTGTTCTTAGAAGCTCTGAACAAGTGATTCTGTCCATTGAAGCTCAAACATGACTTGCTCTGCAAAAGAACTCTAACTCATGAAAATCTGGCTTCTGCATTGCAAATAACATTTTATTTCATGAGAAAGAAAGAAACATGTTACATGTACTTATGCTTTACTGTTAAAATTGCAAAAAACTAATTTCTCTCACTGAGAAAGAAGCTTTTCAGCATCTGTGGCCTTTTTTTCTCTTCATTTGCACTAAACACAGCATTAGTGTTCTTAGAAGCTCTGAAGAAGTGATTCTGTCCCTTGAAGCTCAAACATGACTTGCTCTGCCAAAAACCTCTAACTCATGAAAATCTGGCTTCTGCATTGCAAAAAACATTTCATTTCATGAGAACGAAACATCTCTCGTGTACTTAAGGTTTGCTGTTAAAATTGTAAAAAACAACTTTCTCTCACTGAGAAAGAAGCATTTCAACATCTGTGGCCTTTTTTTCTTCATTTGCACTAAACCCAGCAAAAGTGTTCTTAGAAGCTCTGAACAAGTGATTCTGTCCATTGAAGCTCAAACATGACTTGCTCTGCAAAAAAACTCTAACTCATTAAAATCTGGCTTCTGCATTGCAAAAAACATTTCATTTCATGAGAAAGAAACACGTTACATGTACATAAGCTTTACTGTTAAAATTGCAAAAAACTAATTTCTCTCACTGAGAAAGAAGCTTTTCAGCATCTGTGGCCTTTTTTTCTCTTCATTTGCACTAAACACAGCATTAGTGTTCTTAGAAGTTCTAAACAAGTGATTCCGTCCATTGAAGCTCTAAGATGAATTGCTCTGCAAAAAAACTATAACTCATGAAAATCTGTCTTCTGCTTTGCAAATAACATTTAATTTCATGAGAAATAAATATCTTTCATATCCTTAAACTTTACTGTTAAAATTGCAAAAAACAAATTTCTCTCACTGAGAAAGAAGCTTTTCAGCATCTGTGGCCTTTTTTTCTCTTCATTTGCGAAGTTGCACAAAACACAGCATTAGTGTTCTTAGAAGGTCTAAACAAGTGATTCTGTCAATTGAAGCTCAAACATCACTTGCGCTGCAAAAAAACTCTAACTCATGAAAATCTGGCTTCTGCATTGCAAATAACATTTCATTTCATGAGAAAGAAAGTAACATGTTACATGTACTTATGCTTTACTGTTAAAATTGCAAAAAACAAATTTCTCTCACTGAGAAAGAAGCTTTTCAGCATCTGTGGCCTTTTTTTCTCTTCATTTGCGAAGTTGCACAAAATACAGCATTAGTGTTCTTAGAAGGTCTAAACAAGTGATTCTGTCAATTGAAGCTCAAACATCACTTGCGCTGCAAAAAAACTCTAACTCATGAAAATCTGGCTTCTGCATTGCAAATAACATTTCATTTCATGAGAAAGAAATGAAACATGTACTTATGCTTTACTGTTAAAATTGCAAAAAACAAATTTCTCTCACTGAGAAAGAAGCTTTTCAACATCTGTGGCCTTTTTTTCTCTTCATTTGCACTAAACACAGCATTAGTGTTCTTAGAAGCTCTGAAGAAGTGATTCTGTCCATTGAAGCTCTAACATGACTTGCTCTGCCAAAAATATCTAACTCATGAAAATCTGTATTCTGCATTGCAAATAACATTTCATTTCATGAGAAAGAAAGTAACATGTTACATGTACTTATGCTTTACTGTTAAAATTGCAAAAAACTAATTTCTCTCACTGAGAAAGAATCTTTTCAGCATCTGTGGCCTTTTTTCTCTTCATTTGCACTAAACACAGCATGAGTGTTCTTAGAAGGTCTAAACAAGTGATTCTGTCAATTGAAGCTCAAACATCACTTGCTCTGCAAAAAACTCTAACTCATGAAAATCTGTATTCTGCATTGCAAATAACATTTCATTTCATGAGAACGAAACATCTCTCGTGTACTTAAGGTTTGCTGTTAAAATTGTAAAAAACAACTTTCTCTCACTGAGAAAGAAGCATTTCAGCATCTGTGACCTTTTTTTCTTCATTTGCACTAAACCCAGCAAAAGTGTTCTTAGAAGCTCTGAACAAGTGATTCTGTCCATTGAAGCTCAAACATCACTTGCGCTGCAAAAAAACTCTAACTCATGAAAATCTGGCTTCTGCATTGCAAATAACATTTCATTTCATGAGAAAGAAACATGTTACATGTACATAAGCTTTACTGTTAAAATTGCAAAAAACTAATTTCTCTCACTGAGAAAGAAGCTTTTCAGCATCTGTGGCCTTTTTTTCTCTTCATTTGCACTAAACACAGCAAAAGTGTTCTTAGAAGGTCTAAACAAGTGATTCTGTCCCTTGAAGCTCTAAGATGACTTGCTCTGCCAAAAATCTCTAACTCATGAAAATTTGTATTCTGCATTGCAAATAACATTTCATTTCATGAGAACGAAACATCTCTCGTGTACTTAAGCTTTGCTGTTAAAATTGTAAAAAACAACTTTCTCTCACTGAGAAAGAAGCTTTTCAGCATCTGTGGCCTTTTTTTCTTCATTTGCACTAAACCCAGCATTAGTGTTCTTAGAAGCTCTGAACAAGTGATTCTGTCCATTGAAGCTCAAACATGACTTGCTCTGCAAAAAAACTATAACTCATGAAAATCTGGCTTCTGCATTGCAAATAACATTTCATTTCATGAGAAAGAAAGAAACATGTTACATGTACTTATGCTTTACTGTTAAAATTGAAAAAAACAAATTTCTCTCACTGAGAAAGAAGCTTTTCAGCATCTGTGGCCTTTTTTTCTCTTCATTTGCATTAAACACAGCATTAGTGTTCTTAGAAGCTCTGAACAAGTGATTCTGTCCATTGAAGCTCAAACATGACTTGCTCTGCCAAAAACCTCTAACTCATGAAAATCTGGCTTCTGCATTGCAAAAAACATTTCATTTCATGAGAACGAAACATCTCTCGTGTACTTAAGGTTTGCTGTTAAAATTGTAAAAAACAACTTTCTCTCACTGAGAAAGAAGCATTTCAGCATCTGTGGCGTTTTTTTCTTCATTTGCACTAAACCCAGCAAAAGTGTTCTTAGAAGCTCTGAACAAGTGATTCTGTCCATTGAAGCTCAAACATGACTTGCTCTGCAAAAAAACTCTAACTCATTAAAATCTGGCTTCTGCATTGCAAAAAACATTTCATTTCATGAGAAAGAAACACGTTACATGTACATAAGCTTTACTGTTAAAATTGCAAAAAACTAATTTCTCTCACTGAGAAAGAAGCTTTTCAGCATCTGTGGCCTTTTTTTCTCTTCATTTGCACTAAACACAGCATTAGTGTTCTTAGAAGTTCTAAACAAGTGATTCCGTCCATTGAAGCTCTAAGATGAATTGCTCTGCAAAAAAACTATAACTCATGAAAATCTGTCTTCTGCTTTGCAAATAACATTTAATTTCATGAGAAATAAATATCTTTCATATCCTTAAACTTTACTGTTAAAATTGCAAAAAACAAATTTCTCTCACTGAGAAAGAAGCTTTTCAGCATCTGTGGCCTTTTTTTCTCTTCATTTGCGAAGTTGCACAAAACACAGCATTAGTGTTCTTAGAAGGTCTAAACAAGTGATTCTGTCAATTGAAGCTCAAACATCACTTGCGCTGCAAAAAAACTCTAACTCATGAAAATCTGGCTTCTGCATTGCAAATAACATTTCATTTCATGAGAAAGAAAGTAACATGTTACATGTACTTATGCTTTACTGTTAAAATTGCAAAAAACAAATTTCTCTCACTGAGAAAGAAGCTTTTCAGCATCTGTGGCCTTTTTTTCTCTTCATTTGCGAAGTTGCACAAAATACAGCATTAGTGTTCTTAGAAGGTCTAAACAAGTGATTCTGTCAATTGAAGCTCAAACATCACTTGCGCTGCAAAAAAACTCTAACTCATGAAAATCTGGCTTCTGTATTGCAAATAACATTTCATTTCATGAGAAAGAAATGAAACATGTACTTATGCTTTACTGTTAAAATTGCAAAAAACAAATTTCTCTCACTGAGAAAGAAGCTTTTCAGCATCTATGGCCTTTTTTCTCTTCATTTGCACTAAACACAGCATGAGTGTTCTTAGAAGGTCTAAACAAGTGATTCTGTCAATTGAAGCTCAAACATCACTTGCTCTGCAAAAAACTCTAACTCATGAAAATCTGTATTCTGCATTGCAAATAACATTTCATTTCATGAGAACGAAACATCTCTCGTGTACTTAAGGTTTGCTGTTAAAATTGTAAAAAACAACTTTCTCTCACTGAGAAAGAAGCATTTCAGCATCTGTGGCCTTTTTTCTTCATTTGCACTAAACCCAGCAAAAGTGTTCTTAGAAGCTCTGAACAAGTGATTCTGTCCATTGAAGCTCAAACATGACTTGCTCTGCAAAAAAACTCTAACTCATGAAAATCTGGCTTCTGCATTGCAAAAAACATTTCATTTCATGAGAAAGAAACATGTTACATGTACATAAGCTTTACTGTTAAAATTGCAAAAAACTAATTTCTCTCACTGAGAAAGAAGCTTTTCAGCATCTGTGGCCTTTTTTTCTCTTCATTTGCACTAAACACAGCAAAAGTGTTCTTAGAAGGTCTAAACAAGTGATTCTGTCCCTTGAAGCTCTAAGATGACTTGCTCTGCCAAAAATCTCTAACTCATGAAAATTTGTATTCTGCATTGCAAATAACATTTCATTTCATGAGAACGAAACATCTCTCGTGTACTTAAGCTTTGCTGTTAAAATTGTAAAAAACAACTTTCTCTCACTGAGAAAGAAGCTTTTCAGCATCTGTGGCCTTTTTTTCTTCATTTGCACTAAACCCAGCATTAGTGTTCTTAGAAGCTCTGAACAAGTGATTCTGTCCATTGAAGCTCAAACATGACTTGCTCTGCAAAAGAACTCTAACTCATGAAAATCTGGCTTCTGCATTGCAAATAACATTTCATTTCATGAGAAAGAAAGAAACATGTTACATGTACTTATGCTTTACTGTTAAAATTGCAAAAAAATAATTTCTCTCACTGAGAAAGAAGCTTTTCAACATCTGTGGCCTTTTTTTCTCTTCATTTGCACTAAACACAGCATTAGTGTTCTTAGAAGCTCTGAAGAAGTGATTCTGTCCATTGAAGCTCTAACATGACTTGCTCTGCCAAAAATATCTAACTCATGAAAATCTGTATTCTGCATTGCAAATAACATTTCATTTCATGAGAAAGAAAGTAACATGTTACATGTACTTATGCTTTACTGTTAAAATTGCAAAAAACTAATTTCTCTCACTGAGAAAGAAGCTTTTCAGCATCTGTGGCCTTTTTTTCTTCATTTGCACTAAACCCAGCATTAGTGTTCTTAGAAGCTCTGAACAAGTGATTCTGTCCATTGAAGCTCAAACATGACTTGCTCTGCAAAAAAACTCTAACTCATGAAAATCTGGCTTCTGCATTGCAAATAACATTTCATTTCATGAGAAAGAAAGAAACATGTTACATGTACTTATGCTTTACTGTTAAAATTGCAAAAAACAAATTTCTCTCACTGAGAAAGAAGCTTTTCAGCATCTGTGGCCTTTTTTTCTCTTCATTTGCATTAAACACAGCATTAGTGTTCTTAGAAGCTCTGAACAAGTGATTCTGTCCATTGAAGCTCAAACATGACTTGCTCTGCCAAAAACCTCTAACTCATGAAAATCTGGCTTCTGCATTGCAAAAAACATTTCATTTCATGAGAACGAAACATCTCTCGTGTACTTAAGGTTTGCTGTTAAAATTGTAAAAAACAACTTTCTCTCACTGAGAAAGAAGCATTTCAGCATCTGTGGCCTTTTTTTCTTCATTTGCACTAAACCCAGCAAAAGTGTTCTTAGAAGCTCTGAACAAGTGATTCTGCCCATTGAAGCTCAAACATGACTTGCTCTGCAAAAAAACTCTAACTCATGAAAATCTGTCTTCTGCTTTGCAAATAACATTTAATTTCATGAGAAATAAATATCTTTCATATCCTTAAACTTTACTGTTAAAATTGCAAAAAACAAATTTCTCTCACTGAGAAAGAAGCTTTTCAGCATCTGTGGCCTTTTTTTCTCTTCATTTGCGAAGTTGCACAAAACACAGCATTAGTGTTCTTAGAAGGTCTAAACAAGTGATTCTGTCAATTGAAGCTCAAACATCACTTGCGCTGCAAAAAAACTCTAACTCATGAAAATCTGGCTTCTGCATTGCAAATAACATTTCATTTCATGAGAAAGAAATGAAACATGTACTTATGCTTTACTGTTAAAATTGCAAAAAACAAATTTCTCTCACTGAGAAAGAAGCATTTCAGCATCTGTGGCCTTTTTTCTTCATTTGCACTAAACCCAGCAAAAGTGTTCTTAGAAGCTCTGAACAAGTGATTCTGTCCATTGAAGCTCAAACATGACTTGCTCTGCAAAAAAAACTCTAACTCATGAAAATCTGGCTTCTGCATTGCAAAAAACATTTCATTTCATGAGAAAGAAACATGTTACATGTACATAAGCTTTACTGTTAAAATTGCAAAAAACTAATTT
This sequence comes from Barbus barbus, assembly GCF_936440315.1. Taxonomy (NCBI): domain Eukaryota; kingdom Metazoa; phylum Chordata; class Actinopteri; order Cypriniformes; family Cyprinidae; genus Barbus; species Barbus barbus. The sequence continues at coordinate 1,288,156 of NC_136728.1, read as the reverse complement.
CTCTCACTGAGAAAGAAGCTTTTCAGCATCTGTGGCCTTTTTTTCTCTTCATTTGCACTAAACACAGCAAAAGTGTTCTTAGAAGGTCTAAACAAGTGATTCTGTCCCTTGAAGCTCTAAGATGACTTGCTCTGCCAAAAATCTCTAACTCATGAAAATTTGTATTCTGCATTGCAAATAACATTTCATTTCATGAGAACGAAACATCTCTCGTGTACTTAAGCTTTGCTGTTAAAATTGTAAAAAACAACTTTCTCTCACTGAGAAAGAAGCTTTTCAGCATCTGTGGCCTTTTTTTCTTCATTTGCACTAAACCCAGCATTAGTGTTCTTAGAAGCTCTGAACAAGTGATTCTGTCCATTGAAGCTCAAACATCACTTGCGCTGCAAAAAAACTCTAACTCATGAAAATCTGGCTTCTGCATTGCAAATAACATTTCATTTCATGAGAAAGAAACATGTTACATGTACATAAGCTTTACTGTTAAAATTGCAAAAAACTAATTTCTCTCACTGAGAAAGAAGCTTTTCAGCATCTGTGGCCTTTTTTTCTCTTCATTTGCACTAAACACAGCATTAGTGTTCTTAGAAGCTCTGAACAAGTGATTCTGTCCCTTGAAGCTCAAACATGACTTGCTCTGCCAAAAACCTCTAACTCATGAAAATCTGGCTTCTGCATTGCAAAAAACATTTCATTTCATGAGAACGAAACATCTCTCGTGTACTTAAGGTTTGCTGTTAAAATTGTAAAAAACAACTTTCTCTCACTGAGAAAGAAGCATTTCAGCATCTGTGGCCTTTTTTTCTTCATTTGCACTAAACCCAGCAAAAGTGTTCTTAGAAGCTCTGAACAAGTGATTCTGTCCATTGAAGCTCAAACATGACTTGCTCTGCAAAAAAAACTCTAACTCATTAAAATCTGGCTTCTGCATTGCAAAAAACATTTCATTTCATGAGAAAGAAACACGTTACATGTACATAAGCTTTACTGTTAAAATTGCAAAAAACTAATTTCTCTCACTGAGAAAGAAGCTTTTCAGCATCTGTGGCCTTTTTTCTCTTCATTTGCACTAAACACAGCATTAGTGTTCTTAGAAGTTCTAAACAAGTGATTCCGTCCATTGAAGCTCTAAGATGAATTGCTCTGCAAAAAAACTATAACTCATGAAAATCTGTCTTCTGCTTTGCAAATAACATTTAATTTCATGAGAAATAAATATCTTTCATATCCTTAAACTTTACTGTTAAAATTGCAAAAAACAAATTTCTCTCACTGAGAAAGAAGCTTTTCAGCATCTGTGGCCTTTTTTTCTCTTCATTTGCGAAGTTGCACAAAACACAGCATTAGTGTTCTTAGAAGGTCTAAACAAGTGATTCTGTCAATTGAAGCTCAAACATCACTTGCGCTGCAAAAAAACTCTAACTCATGAAAATCTGGCTTCTGCATTGCAAATAACATTTCATTTCATGAGAAAGAAAGTAACATGTTACATGTACTTATGCTTTACTGTTAAAATTGCAAAAAACAAATTTCTCTCACTGAGAAAGAAGCTTTTCAGCATCTGTGGCCTTTTTTTCTCTTCATTTGCGAAGTTGCACAAAATACAGCATTAGTGTTCTTAGAAGGTCTAAACAAGTGATTCTGTCAATTGAAGCTCAAACATCACTTGCGCTGCAAAAAAACTCTAACTCATGAAAATCTGGCTTCTGCATTGCAAATAACATTTCATTTCATGAGAAAGAAATGAAACATGTACTTATGCTTTACTGTTAAAATTGCAAAAAACAAATTTCTCTCACTGAGAAAGAAGCTTTTCAGCATCTATGGCCTTTTTTCTCTTCATTTGCACTAAACACAGCATGAGTGTTCTTAGAAGGTCTAAACAAGTGATTCTGTCAATTGAAGCTCAAACATCACTTGCTCTGCAAAAAACTCTAACTCATGAAAATCTGTATTCTGCATTGCAAATAACATTTCATTTCATGAGAACGAAACATCTCTCGTGTACTTAAGGTTTGCTGTTAAAATTGTAAAAAACAACTTTCTCTCACTGAGAAAGAAGCATTTCAGCATCTGTGGCCTTTTTTCTTCATTTGCACTAAACCCAGCAAAAGTGTTCTTAGAAGCTCTGAACAAGTGATTCTGTCCATTGAAGCTCAAACATGACTTGCTCTGCAAAAAAACTCTAACTCATGAAAATCTGGCTTCTGCATTGCAAAAAACATTTCATTTCATGAGAAAGAAACATGTTACATGTACATAAGCTTTACTGTTAAAATTGCAAAAAACTAATTTCTCTCACTGAGAAAGAAGCTTTTCAGCATCTGTGGCCTTTTTTTCTCTTCATTTGCACTAAACACAGCAAAAGTGTTCTTAGAAGGTCTAAACAAGTGATTCTGTCCCTTGAAGCTCTAAGATGACTTGCTCTGCCAAAAATCTCTAACTCATGAAAATTTGTATTCTGCATTGCAAATAACATTTCATTTCATGAGAACGAAACATCTCTCGTGTACTTAAGCTTTGCTGTTAAAATTGTAAAAAACAACTTTCTCTCACTGAGAAAGAAGCTTTTCAGCATCTGTGGCCTTTTTTTCTTCATTTGCACTAAACCCAGCATTAGTGTTCTTAGAAGCTCTGAACAAGTGATTCTGTCCATTGAAGCTCAAACATCACTTGCGCTGCAAAAAAACTCTAACTCATGAAAATCTGGCTTCTGCATTGCAAATAACATTTCATTTCATGAGAAAGAAACATGTTACATGTACATAAGCTTTACTGTTAAAATTGCAAAAAACTAATTTCTCTCACTGAGAAAGAAGCTTTTCAGCATCTGTGGCCTTTTTTTCTCTTCATTTGCACTAAACACAGCATTAGTGTTCTTAGAAGCTCTGAACAAGTGATTCTGTCCCTTGAAGCTCAAACATGACTTGCTCTGCCAAAAACCTCTAACTCATGAAAATCTGGCTTCTGCATTGCAAAAAACATTTCATTTCATGAGAACGAAACATCTCTCGTGTACTTAAGGTTTGCTGTTAAAATTGTAAAAAACAACTTTCTCTCACTGAGAAAGAAGCATTTCAGCATCTGTGGCCTTTTTTTCTTCATTTGCACTAAACCCAGCAAAAGTGTTCTTAGAAGCTCTGAACAAGTGATTCTGTCCATTGAAGCTCAAACATGACTTGCTCTGCAAAAAAACTCTAACTCATTAAAATCTGGCTTCTGCATTGCAAAAAACATTTCATTTCATGAGAAAGAAACACGTTACATGTACATAAGCTTTACTGTTAAAATTGCAAAAAACTAATTTCTCTCACTGAGAAAGAAGCTTTTCAGCATCTGTGGCCTTTTTTCTCTTCATTTGCACTAAACACAGCATTAGTGTTCTTAGAAGTTCTAAACAAGTGATTCCGTCCATTGAAGCTCTAAGATGAATTGCTCTGCAAAAAAACTATAACTCATGAAAATCTGTCTTCTGCTTTGCAAATAACATTTAATTTCATGAGAAATAAATATCTTTCATATCCTTAAACTTTACTGTTAAAATTGCAAAAAACAAATTTCTCTCACTGAGAAAGAAGCTTTTCAGCATCTGTGGCCTTTTTTTCTCTTCATTTGCGAAGTTGCACAAAACACAGCATTAGTGTTCTTAGAAGGTCTAAACAAGTGATTCTGTCAATTGAAGCTCAAACATCACTTGCGCTGCAAAAAAACTCTAACTCATGAAAATCTGGCTTCTGCATTGCAAATAACATTTCATTTCATGAGAAAGAAAGTAACATGTTACATGTACTTATGCTTTACTGTTAAAATTGCAAAAAACAAATTTCTCTCACTGAGAAAGAAGCTTTTCAGCATCTGTGGCCTTTTTTTCTCTTCATTTGCGAAGTTGCACAAAATACAGCATTAGTGTTCTTAGAAGGTCTAAACAAGTGATTCTGTCAATTGAAGCTCAAACATCACTTGCGCTGCAAAAAAACTCTAACTCATGAAAATCTGGCTTCTGCATTGCAAATAACATTTCATTTCATGAGAAAGAAATGAAACATGTACTTATGCTTTACTGTTAAAATTGCAAAAAACAAATTTCTCTCACTGAGAAAGAAGCTTTTCAACATCTGTGGCCTTTTTTTCTCTTCATTTGCACTAAACACAGCATTAGTGTTCTTAGAAGCTCTGAAGAAGTGATTCTGTCCATTGAAGCTCTAACATGACTTGCTCTGCCAAAAATATCTAACTCATGAAAATCTGTATTCTGCATTGCAAATAACATTTCATTTCATGAGAAAGAAAGTAACATGTTACATGTACTTATGCTTTACTGTTAAAATTGCAAAAAACTAATTTCTCTCACTGAGAAAGAATCTTTTCAGCATCTGTGGCCTTTTTTCTCTTCATTTGCACTAAACACAGCATGAGTGTTCTTAGAAGGTCTAAACAAGTGATTCTGTCAATTGAAGCTCAAACATCACTTGCTCTGCAAAAAACTCTAACTCATGAAAATCTGTATTCTGCATTGCAAATAACATTTCATTTCATGAGAACGAAACATCTCTCGTGTACTTAAGGTTTGCTGTTAAAATTGTAAAAAACAACTTTCTCTCACTGAGAAAGAAGCATTTCAGCATCTGTGACCTTTTTTTCTTCATTTGCACTAAACCCAGCAAAAGTGTTCTTAGAAGCTCTGAACAAGTGATTCTGTCCATTGAAGCTCAAACATCACTTGCGCTGCAAAAAAACTCTAACTCATGAAAATCTGGCTTCTGCATTGCAAATAACATTTCATTTCATGAGAAAGAAACATGTTACATGTACATAAGCTTTACTGTTAAAATTGCAAAAAACTAATTTCTCTCACTGAGAAAGAAGCTTTTCAGCATCTGTGGCCTTTTTTTCTCTTCATTTGCACTAAACACAGCAAAAGTGTTCTTAGAAGGTCTAAACAAGTGATTCTGTCCCTTGAAGCTCTAAGATGACTTGCTCTGCCAAAAATCTCTAACTCATGAAAATTTGTATTCTGCATTGCAAATAACATTTCATTTCATGAGAACGAAACATCTCTCGTGTACTTAAGCTTTGCTGTTAAAATTGTAAAAAACAACTTTCTCTCACTGAGAAAGAAGCTTTTCAGCATCTGTGGCCTTTTTTTCTTCATTTGCACTAAACCCAGCATTAGTGTTCTTAGAAGCTCTGAACAAGTGATTCTGTCCATTGAAGCTCAAACATGACTTGCTCTGCAAAAAAACTATAACTCATGAAAATCTGGCTTCTGCATTGCAAATAACATTTCATTTCATGAGAAAGAAAGAAACATGTTACATGTACTTATGCTTTACTGTTAAAATTGAAAAAAACAAATTTCTCTCACTGAGAAAGAAGCTTTTCAGCATCTGTGGCCTTTTTTTCTCTTCATTTGCATTAAACACAGCATTAGTGTTCTTAGAAGCTCTGAACAAGTGATTCTGTCCATTGAAGCTCAAACATGACTTGCTCTGCCAAAAACCTCTAACTCATGAAAATCTGGCTTCTGCATTGCAAAAAACATTTCATTTCATGAGAACGAAACATCTCTCGTGTACTTAAGGTTTGCTGTTAAAATTGTAAAAAACAACTTTCTCTCACTGAGAAAGAAGCATTTCAGCATCTGTGGCGTTTTTTTCTTCATTTGCACTAAACCCAGCAAAAGTGTTCTTAGAAGCTCTGAACAAGTGATTCTGTCCATTGAAGCTCAAACATGACTTGCTCTGCAAAAAAACTCTAACTCATTAAAATCTGGCTTCTGCATTGCAAAAAACATTTCATTTCATGAGAAAGAAACACGTTACATGTACATAAGCTTTACTGTTAAAATTGCAAAAAACTAATTTCTCTCACTGAGAAAGAAGCTTTTCAGCATCTGTGGCCTTTTTTTCTCTTCATTTGCACTAAACACAGCATTAGTGTTCTTAGAAGTTCTAAACAAGTGATTCCGTCCATTGAAGCTCTAAGATGAATTGCTCTGCAAAAAAACTATAACTCATGAAAATCTGTCTTCTGCTTTGCAAATAACATTTAATTTCATGAGAAATAAATATCTTTCATATCCTTAAACTTTACTGTTAAAATTGCAAAAAACAAATTTCTCTCACTGAGAAAGAAGCTTTTCAGCATCTGTGGCCTTTTTTTCTCTTCATTTGCGAAGTTGCACAAAACACAGCATTAGTGTTCTTAGAAGGTCTAAACAAGTGATTCTGTCAATTGAAGCTCAAACATCACTTGCGCTGCAAAAAAACTCTAACTCATGAAAATCTGGCTTCTGCATTGCAAATAACATTTCATTTCATGAGAAAGAAAGTAACATGTTACATGTACTTATGCTTTACTGTTAAAATTGCAAAAAACAAATTTCTCTCACTGAGAAAGAAGCTTTTCAGCATCTGTGGCCTTTTTTTCTCTTCATTTGCGAAGTTGCACAAAATACAGCATTAGTGTTCTTAGAAGGTCTAAACAAGTGATTCTGTCAATTGAAGCTCAAACATCACTTGCGCTGCAAAAAAACTCTAACTCATGAAAATCTGGCTTCTGTATTGCAAATAACATTTCATTTCATGAGAAAGAAATGAAACATGTACTTATGCTTTACTGTTAAAATTGCAAAAAACAAATTTCTCTCACTGAGAAAGAAGCTTTTCAGCATCTATGGCCTTTTTTCTCTTCATTTGCACTAAACACAGCATGAGTGTTCTTAGAAGGTCTAAACAAGTGATTCTGTCAATTGAAGCTCAAACATCACTTGCTCTGCAAAAAACTCTAACTCATGAAAATCTGTATTCTGCATTGCAAATAACATTTCATTTCATGAGAACGAAACATCTCTCGTGTACTTAAGGTTTGCTGTTAAAATTGTAAAAAACAACTTTCTCTCACTGAGAAAGAAGCATTTCAGCATCTGTGGCCTTTTTTCTTCATTTGCACTAAACCCAGCAAAAGTGTTCTTAGAAGCTCTGAACAAGTGATTCTGTCCATTGAAGCTCAAACATGACTTGCTCTGCAAAAAAACTCTAACTCATGAAAATCTGGCTTCTGCATTGCAAAAAACATTTCATTTCATGAGAAAGAAACATGTTACATGTACATAAGCTTTACTGTTAAAATTGCAAAAAACTAATTTCTCTCACTGAGAAAGAAGCTTTTCAGCATCTGTGGCCTTTTTTTCTCTTCATTTGCACTAAACACAGCAAAAGTGTTCTTAGAAGGTCTAAACAAGTGATTCTGTCCCTTGAAGCTCTAAGATGACTTGCTCTGCCAAAAATCTCTAACTCATGAAAATTTGTATTCTGCATTGCAAATAACATTTCATTTCATGAGAACGAAACATCTCTCGTGTACTTAAGCTTTGCTGTTAAAATTGTAAAAAACAACTTTCTCTCACTGAGAAAGAAGCTTTTCAGCATCTGTGGCCTTTTTTTCTTCATTTGCACTAAACCCAGCATTAGTGTTCTTAGAAGCTCTGAACAAGTGATTCTGTCCATTGAAGCTCAAACATGACTTGCTCTGCAAAAGAACTCTAACTCATGAAAATCTGGCTTCTGCATTGCAAATAACATTTCATTTCATGAGAAAGAAAGAAACATGTTACATGTACTTATGCTTTACTGTTAAAATTGCAAAAAAATAATTTCTCTCACTGAGAAAGAAGCTTTTCAACATCTGTGGCCTTTTTTTCTCTTCATTTGCACTAAACACAGCATTAGTGTTCTTAGAAGCTCTGAAGAAGTGATTCTGTCCATTGAAGCTCTAACATGACTTGCTCTGCCAAAAATATCTAACTCATGAAAATCTGTATTCTGCATTGCAAATAACATTTCATTTCATGAGAAAGAAAGTAACATGTTACATGTACTTATGCTTTACTGTTAAAATTGCAAAAAACTAATTTCTCTCACTGAGAAAGAAGCTTTTCAGCATCTGTGGCCTTTTTTTCTTCATTTGCACTAAACCCAGCATTAGTGTTCTTAGAAGCTCTGAACAAGTGATTCTGTCCATTGAAGCTCAAACATGACTTGCTCTGCAAAAAAACTCTAACTCATGAAAATCTGGCTTCTGCATTGCAAATAACATTTCATTTCATGAGAAAGAAAGAAACATGTTACATGTACTTATGCTTTACTGTTAAAATTGCAAAAAACAAATTTCTCTCACTGAGAAAGAAGCTTTTCAGCATCTGTGGCCTTTTTTTCTCTTCCTTTGCATTAAACACAGCATTAGTGTTCTTAGAAGCTCTGAACAAGTGATTCTGTCCATTGAAGCTCAAACATGACTTGCTCTGCCAAAAACCTCTAACTCATGAAAATCTGGCTTCTGCATTGCAAAAAACATTTCATTTCATGAGAACGAAACATCTCTCGTGTACTTAAGGTTTGCTGTTAAAATTGTAAAAAACAACTTTCTCTCACTGAGAAAGAAGCATTTCAGCATCTGTGGCCTTTTTTTCTTCATTTGCACTAAACCCAGCAAAAGTGTTCTTAGAAGCTCTGAACAAGTGATTCTGCCCATTGAAGCTCAAACATGACTTGCTCTGCAAAAAAACTCTAACTCATGAAAATCTGTCTTCTGCTTTGCAAATAACATTTAATTTCATGAGAAATAAATATCTTTCATATCCTTAAACTTTACTGTTAAAATTGCAAAAAACTAATTTCTCTCACTGAGAAAGAAGCTTTTCAGCATCTGTGGCCTTTTTTTCTCTTCATTTGCGAAGTTGCACAAAACACAGCATTAGTGTTCTTAGAAGGTCTAAACAAGTGATTCTGTCAATTGAAGCTCAAACATCACTTGCGCTGCAAAAAAACTCTAACTCATGAAAATCTGGCTTCTGCATTGCAAATAACATTTCATTTCATGAGAAAGAAATGAAACATGTACTTATGCTTTACTGTTAAAATTGCAAAAAACAAATTTCTCTCACTGAGAAAGAAGCATTTCAGCATCTGTGGCCTTTTTTCTTCATTTGCACTAAACCCAGCAAAAGTGTTCTTAGAAGCTCTGAACAAGTGATTCTGTCCATTGAAGCTCAAACATGACTTGCTCTGCAAAAAAAACTCTAACTCATGAAAATCTGGCTTCTGCATTGCAAAAAACATTTCATTTCATGAGAAAGAAACATGTTACATGTACATAAGCTTTACTGTTAAAATTGCAAAAAACTAATTTCTCTCACTGAGAAAGAAGCTTTTCAGCATCTGTGGCCTTTTTTTCTCTTCATTTGCACTAAACACAGCAAAAGTGTTCTTAGAAGGTCTAAACAAGTGATTCTGTCCCTTGAAGCTCTAAGATGACTTGCTCTGCCAAAAATCTCTAACTCATGAAAATTTGTATTCTGCATTGCAAATAACATTTCATTTCATGAGAACGAAACATCTCTCGTGTACTTAAGCTTTGCTGTTAAAATTGTAAAAAACAACTTTCTCTCACTGAGAAAGAAGCTTTTCAGCATCTGTGGCCTTTTTTTCTTCATTTGCACTAAACCCAGCATTAGTGTTCTTAGAAGCTCTGAACAAGTGATTCTGTCCATTGAAGCTCAAACATCACTTGCGCTGCAAAAAAACTCTAACTCATGAAAATCTGGCTTCTGCATTGCAAATAACATTTCATTTCATGAGAAAGAAACATGTTACATGTACATAAGCTTTACTGTTAAAATTGCAAAAAACTAATTTCTCTCACTGAGAAAGAAGCTTTTCAGCATCTGTGGCCTTTTTTTCTCTTCATTTGCACTAAACACAGCATTAGTGTTCTTAGAAGCTCTGAACAAGTGATTCTGTCCCTTGAAGCTCAAACATGACTTGCTCTGCCAAAAACCTCTAACTCATGAAAATCTGGCTTCTGCATTGCAAAAAACATTTCATTTCATGAGAACGAAACATCTCTCGTGTACTTAAGGTTTGCTGTTAAAATTGTAAAAAACAACTTTCTCTCACTGAGAAAGAAGCATTTCAGCATCTGTGGCCTTTTTTTCTTCATTTGCACTAAACCCAGCAAAAGTGTTCTTAGAAGCTCTGAACAAGTGATTCTGTCCATTGAAGCTCAAACATGACTTGCTCTGCAAAAAAACTCTAACTCATTAAAATCTGGCTTCTGCATTGCAAAAAACATTTCATTTCATGAGAAAGAAACACGTTACATGTACATAAGCTTTACTGTTAAAATTGCAAAAAACTAATTTCTCTCACTGAAAAAGAAGCTTTTCAGCATCTGTGGCCTTTTTTCTCTTCATTTGCACTAAACACAGCATTAGTGTTCTTAGAAGTTCTAAACAAGTGATTCCGTCCATTGAAGCTCTAAGATGAATTGCTCTGCAAAAAAACTATAACTCATGAAAATCTGTCTTCTGCTTTGCAAATAACATTTAATTTCATGAGAAATAAATATCTTTCATATCCTTAAACTTTACTGTTAAAATTGCAAAAAACAAATTTCTCTCACTGAGAAAGAAGCTTTTCAGCATCTGTGGCCTTTTTTTCTCTTCATTTGCGAAGTTGCACAAAACACAGCATTAGTGTTCTTAGAAGGTCTAAACAAGTGATTCTGTCAATTGAAGCTCAAACATCACTTGCGCTGCAAAAAAACTCTAACTCATGAAAATCTGGCTTCTGCATTGCAAATAACATTTCATTTCATGAGAAAGAAAGTAACATGTTACATGTACTTATGCTTTACTGTTAAAATTGCAAAAAACAAATTTCTCTCACTGAGAAAGAAGCTTTTCAGCATCTGTGGCCTTTTTTTCTCTTCATTTGCGAAGTTGCACAAAATACAGCATTAGTGTTCTTAGAAGGTCTAAACAAGTGATTCTGTCAATTGAAGCTCAAACATCACTTGCGCTGCAAAAAAACTCTAACTCATGAAAATCTGGCTTCTGCATTGCAAATAACATTTCATTTCATGAGAAAGAAATGAAACATGTACTTATGCTTTACTGTTAAAATTGCAAAAAACAAATTTCTCTCACTGAGAAAGAAGCTTTTCAGCATCTATGGCCTTTTTTCTCTTCATTTGCACTAAACACAGCATGAGTGTTCTTAGAAGGTCTAAACAAGTGATTCTGTCAATTGAAGCTCAAACATCACTTGCTCTGCAAAAAACTCTAACTCATGAAAATCTGTATTCTGCATTGCAAATAACATTTCATTTCATGAGAACGAAACATCTCTCGTGTACTTAAGGTTTGCTGTTAAAATTGTAAAAAACAACTTTCTCTCACTGAGAAAGAAGCATTTCAGCATCTGTGGCCTTTTTTCTTCATTTGCACTAAACCCAGCAAAAGTGTTCTTAGAAGCTCTGAACAAGTGATTCTGTCCATTGAAGCTCAAACATGACTTGCTCTGCAAAAAAACTCTAACTCATGAAAATCTGGCTTCTGCATTGCAAAAAACATTTCATTTCATGAGAAAGAAACATGTTACATGTACATAAGCTTTACTGTTAAAATTGCAAAAAACTAATTTCTCTCACTGAGAAAGAAGCTTTTCAGCATCTGTGGCCTTTTTTTCTCTTCATTTGCACTAAACACAGCAAAAGTGTTCTTAGAAGGTCTAAACAAGTGATTCTGTCCCTTGAAGCTCTAAGATGACTTGCTCTGCCAAAAATCTCTAACTCATGAAAATTTGTATTCTGCATTGCAAATAACATTTCATTTCATGAGAACGAAACATCTCTCGTGTACTTAAGCTTTGCTGTTAAAATTGTAAAAAACAACTTTCTCTCACTGAGAAAGAAGCTTTTCAGCATCTGTGGCCTTTTTTTCTTCATTTGCACTAAACCCAGCATTAGTGTTCTTAGAAGCTCTGAACAAGTGATTCTGTCCATTGAAGCTCAAACATCACTTGCGCTGCAAAAAAACTCTAACTCATGAAAATCTGGCTTCTGCATTGCAAATAACATTTCATTTCATGAGAAAGAAACATGTTACATGTACATAAGCTTTACTGTTAAAATTGCAAAAAACGAATTTCTCTCACTGAGAAAGAAGCTTTTCAGCATCTGTGGCCTTTTTTTCTCTTCATTTGCACTAAACACAGCATTAGTGTTCTTAGAAGCTCTGAACAAGTGATTCTGTCCCTTGAAGCTCAAACATGACTTGCTCTGCCAAAAACCTCTAACTCATGAAAATCTGGCTTCTGCATTGCAAAAAACATTTCATTTCATGAGAACGAAACATCTCTCGTGTACTTAAGGTTTGCTGTTAAAATTGTAAAAAACAACTTTCTCTCACTGAGAAAGAAGCATTTCAGCATCTGTGGCCTTTTTTTCTTCATTTGCACTAAACCCAGCAAAAGTGTTCTTAGAAGCTCTGAACAAGTGATTCTGTCCATTGAAGCTCAAACATGACTTGCTCTGCAAAAAAACTCTAACTCATTAAAATCTGGCTTCTGCATTGCAAAAAACATTTCATTTCATGAGAAAGAAACACGTTACATGTACATAAGCTTTACTGTTAAAATTGCAAAAAACTAATTTCTCTCACTGAGAAAGAAGCTTTTCAGCATCTGTGGCCTTTTTTCTCTTCATTTGCACTAAACACAGCATTAGTGTTCTTAGAAGTTCTAAACAAGTGATTCCGTCCATTGAAGCTCTAAGATGAATTGCTCTGCAAAAAAACTATAACTCATGAAAATCTGTCTTCTGCTTTGCAAATAACATTTAATTTCATGAGAAATAAATATCTTTCATATCCTTAAACTTTACTGTTAAAATTGCAAAAAACAAATTTCTCTCACTGAGAAAGAAGCTTTTCAGCATCTGTGGCCTTTTTTTCTCTTCATTTGCGAAGTTGCACAAAACACAGCATTAGTGTTCTTAGAAGGTCTAAACAAGTGATTCTGTCAATTGAAGCTCAAACATCACTTGCGCTGCAAAAAAACTCTAACTCATGAAAATCTGGCTTCTGCATTGCAAATAACATTTCATTTCATGAGAAAGAAAGTAACATGTTACATGTACTTATGCTTTACTGTTAAAATTGCAAAAAACAAATTTCTCTCACTGAGAAAGAAGCTTTTCAGCATCTGTGGCCTTTTTTTCTCTTCATTTGCGAAGTTGCACAAAATACAGCATTAGTGTTCTTAGAAGGTCTAAACAAGTGATTCTGTCAATTGAAGCTCAAACATCACTTGCGCTGCAAAAAAACTCTAACTCATGAAAATCTGGCTTCTGCATTGCAAATAACATTTCATTTCATGAGAAAGAAATGAAACATGTACTTATGCTTTACTGTTAAAATTGCAAAAAACAAATTTCTCTCACTGAGAAAGAAGCTTTTCAGCATCTATGGCCTTTTTTCTCTTCATTTGCACTAAACACAGCATGAGTGTTCTTAGAAGGCCTAAACAAGTGATTCTGTCAATTGAAGCTCAAACATCACTTGCTCTGCAAAAAACTCTAACTCATGAAAATCTGTATTCTGCATTGCAAATAACATTTCATTTCATGAGAACGAAACATCTCTCGTGTACTTAAGGTTTGCTGTTAAAATTGTAAAAAACAACTTTCTCTCACTGAGAAAGAAGCATTTCAGCATCTGTGGCCTTTTTTCTTCATTTGCACTAAACCCAGCAAAAGTGTTCTTAGAAGCTCTGAACAAGTGATTCTGTCCATTGAAGCTCAAACATGACTTGCTCTGCAAAAAAACTCTAACTCATGAAAATCTGGCTTCTGCATTGCAAAAAACATTTCATTTCATGAGAAAGAAACATGTTACATGTACATAAGCTTTACTGTTAAAATTGCAAAAAACTAATTTCTCTCACTGAGAAAGAAGCTTTTCAGCATCTGTGGCCTTTTTTTCTCTTCATTTGCACTAAACACAGCAAAAGTGTTCTTAGAAGGTCTAAACAAGTGATTCTGTCCCTTGAAGCTCTAAGATGACTTGCTCTGCCAAAAATCTCTAACTCATGAAAATTTGTATTCTGCATTGCAAATAACATTTCATTTCATGAGAACGAAACATCTCTCGTGTACTTAAGCTTTGCTGTTAAAATTGTAAAAAACAACTTTCTCTCACTGAGAAAGAAGCTTTTCAGCATCTGTGGCCTTTTTTTCTTCATTTGCACTAAACCCAGCATTAGTGTTCTTAGAAGCTCTGAACAAGTGATTCTGTCCATTGAAGCTCAAACATGACTTGCTCTGCAAAAAAACTCTAACTCATGAAAATCTGGCTTCTGCATTGCAAATAACATTTCATTTCATGAGAAAGAAAGAAACATGTTACATGTACTTATGCTTTACTGTTAAAATTGCAAAAAACAAATTTCTCTCACTGAGAAAGAAGCTTTTCAGCATCTGTGGCCTTTTTTTCTCTTCATTTGCATTAAACACAGCATTAGTGTTCTTAGAAGCTCTGAACAAGTGATTCTGTCCATTGAAGCTCAAACATGACTTGCTCTGCCAAAAACCTCTAACTCATGAAAATCTGGCTTCTGCATTGCAAAAAACATTTCATTTCATGAGAACGAAACATCTCTCGTGTACTTAAGGTTTGCTGTTAAAATTGTAAAAAACAACTTTCTCTCACTGAGAAAGAAGCATTTCAGCATCTGTGGCCTTTTTTTCTTCATTTGCACTAAACCCAGCAAAAGTGTTCTTAGAAGCTCTGAACAAGTGATTCTGCCCATTGAAGCTCAAACATGACTTGCTCTGCAAAAAAACTCTAACTCATGAAAATCTGTCTTCTGCTTTGCAAATAACATTTAATTTCATGAGAAATAAATATCTTTCATATCCTTAAACTTTACTGTTAAAATTGCAAAAAACAAATTTCTCTCACTGAGAAAGAAGCTTTTCAGCATCTGTGGCCTTTTTTTCTCTTCATTTGCGAAGTTGCACAAAACACAGCATTAGTGTTCTTAGAAGGTCTAAACAAGTGATTCTGTCAATTGAAGCTCAAACATCACTTGCGCTGCAAAAAAACTCTAACTCATGAAAATCTGGCTTCTGCATTGCAAATAACATTTCATTTCATGAGAAAGAAATGAAACATGTACTTATGCTTTACTGTTAAAATTGCAAAAAACAAATTTCTCTCACTGAGAAAGAAGCATTTCAGCATCTGTGGCCTTTTTTCTTCATTTGCACTAAACCCAGCAAAAGTGTTCTTAGAAGCTCTGAACAAGTGATTCTGTCCATTGAAGCTCAAACATGACTTGCTCTGCAAAAAAAAACTCTAACTCATGAAAATCTGGCTTCTGCATTGCAAAAAACATTTCATTTCATGAGAAAGAAACATGTTACATGTACATAAGCTTTACTGTTAAAATTGCAAAAAACTAATTTCTCTCACTGAGAAAGAAGCTTTTCAGCATCTGTGGCCTTTTTTTCTCTTCATTTGCACTAAACACAGCAAAAGTGTTCTTAGAAGGTCTAAACAAGTGATTCTGTCCCTTGAAGCTCTAAGATGACTTGCTCTGCCAAAAATCTCTAACTCATGAAAATTTGTATTCTGCATTGCAAATAACATTTCATTTCATGAGAACGAAACATCTCTCGTGTACTTAAGCTTTGCTGTGTTAAAATTGTAAAAAACAACTTTCTCTCACTGAGAAAGAAGCTTTTCAGCATCTGTGGCCTTTTTTCTTCATTTGCACTAAACCCAGCAAAAGTGTTCTTAGAAGCTCTGAACAAGTGATTCTGTCCATTGAAGCTCAAACATGACTTGCTCTGCAAAAAAACTCTAACTCATGAAAATCTGGCTCCTGCATTGCAAAAAACATTTCATTTCATGAGAAAGAAACATGTTACATGTACATAAGCTTTACTGTTAAAATTGCAAAAAACTAATTTCTCTCACTGAGAAAGAAGCTTTTCAGCATCTGTGGCCTTTTTTTCTCTTCATTTGCACTAAACACAGCAAAAGTGTTCTTAGAAGGTCTAAACAAGTGATTCTGTCCCTTGAAGCTCTAAGATGACTTGCTCTGCCAAAAACCTCTAACTCATGAAAATCTGGCTTCTGCATTGCAAAAAACATTTCATTTCATGAGAACGAAACATCTCTCGTGTACTTAAGGTTTGCTGTTAAAATTGTAAAAAACAACTTTCTCTCACTGAGAAAGAAGCATTTCAGCATCTGTGGCCTTTTTTTCTTCATTTGCACTAAACCCAGCAAAAGTGTTCTTAGAAGCTCTGAACAAGTGATTCTGTCCATTGAAGCTCAAACATGACTTGCTCTGCAAAAAAACTCTAACTCATTAAAATCTGGCTTCTGCATTGCAAAAAACATTTCATTTCATGAGAAAGAAACACGTTACATGTACATAAGCTTTACTGTTAAAATTGCAAAAACTAATTTCTCTCACTGAGAAAGAAGCTTTTCAGCATCTGTGGCCTTTTTTCTCTTCATTTGCACTAAACACAGCATTAGTGTTCTTAGAAGTTGTAAACAAGTGATTCCGTCCATTGAAGCTCTAAGATGAATTGCTCTGCAAAAAAACTATAACTCATGAAAATCTGTCTTCTGCTTTGCAAATAACATTTAATTTCATGAGAAATAAATATCTTTCATATCCTTAAACTTTACTGTTAAAATTGCAAAAAACAAATTTCTCTCACTGAGAAAGAAGCTTTTCAGCATCTGTGGCCTTTTTTTCTCTTCATTTGCGAAGTTGCACAAAACACAGCATTAGTGTTCTTAGAAGGTCTAAACAAGTGATTCTGTCAATTGAAGCTCAAACATCACTTGCGCTGCAAAAAAACTCTAACTCATGAAAATCTGGCTTCTGCATTGCAAATAACATTTCATTTCATGAGAAAGAAAGTAACATGTTACATGTACTTATGCTTTACTGTTAAAATTGCAAAAAACAAATTTCTCTCACTGAGAAAGAAGCTTTTCAGCATCTGTGGCCTTTTTTTCTCTTCATTTGCGAAGTTGCACAAAATACAGCATTAGTGTTCTTAGAAGGTCTAAACAAGTGATTCTGTCAATTGAAGCTCAAACATCACTTGCGCTGCAAAAAAACTCTAACTCATGAAAATCTGGCTTCTGCATTGCAAATAACATTTCATTTCATGAGAAAGAAATGAAACATGTACTTATGCTTTACTGTTAAAATTGCAAAAAACAAATTTCTCTCACTGAGAAAGAAGCTTTTCAGCATCTATGGCCTTTTTTCTCTTCATTTGCACTAAACACAGCATGAGTGTTCTTAGAAGGTCTAAACAAGTGATTCTGTCAATTGAAGCTCAAACATCACTTGCTCTGCAAAAAACTCTAACTCATGAAAATCTGTATTCTGCATTGCAAATAACATTTCATTTCATGAGAACGAAACATCTCTCGTGTACTTAAGGTTTGCTGTTAAAATTGTAAAAAACAACTTTCTCTCACTGAGAAAGAAGCATTTCAGCATCTGTGGCCTTTTTTCTTCATTTGCACTAAACCCAGCAAAAGTGTTCTTAGAAGCTCTGAACAAGTGATTCTGTCCATTGAAGCTCAAACATGACTTGCTCTGCAAAAAAACTCTAACTCATGAAAATCTGGCTTCTGCATTGCAAAAAACATTTCATTTCATGAGAAAGAAACATGTTACATGTACATAAGCTTTACTGTTAAAATTGCAAAAAACTAATTTCTCTCACTGAGAAAGAAGCTTTTCAGCATCTGTGGCCTTTTTTTCTCTTCATTTGCACTAAACACAGCAAAAGTGTTCTTAGAAGGTCTAAACAAGTGATTCTGTCCCTTGAAGCTCTAAGATGACTTGCTCTGCAAAAAAACTCTAACTCATTAAAATCTGGCTTCTGCATTGCAAAAAACATTTCATTTCATGAGAAAGAAACACGTTACATGTACATTAGCTTTACTGTTAAAATTGCAAAAAACTAATTTCTCTCACTGAGAAAGAAGCTTTTCAGCATCTGTGGCCTTTTTTCTCTTCATTTGCACTAAACACAGCATTAGTGTTCTTAGAAGTTCTAAACAAGTGATTCCGTCCATTGAAGCTCTAAGATGAATTGCTCTGCAAAAAAACTATAACTCATGAAAATCTGTCTTCTGCTTTGCAAATAACATTTAATTTCATGAGAAATAAATATCTTTCATATCCTTAAACTTTACTGTTAAAATTGCAAAAAACAAATTTCTCTCACTGAGAAAGAAGCTTTTCAGCATCTGTGGCCTTTTTTTCTCTTCATTTGCGAAGTTGCACAAAACACAGCATTAGTGTTCTTAGAAGGTCTAAACAAGTGATTCTGTCAATTGAAGCTCAAACATCACTTGCGCTGCAAAAAAACTCTAACTCATGAAAATCTGGCTTCTGCATTGCAAATAACATTTCATTTCATGAGAAAGAAAGTAACATGTTACATGTACTTATGCTTTACTGTTAAAATTGCAAAAAACAAATTTCTCTCACTGAGAAAGAAGCTTTTCAGCATCTGTGGCCTTTTTTTCTCTTCATTTGCGAAGTTGCACAAAATACAGCATTAGTGTTCTTAGGTCTAAACAAGTGATTCTGTCAATTGAAGCTCAAACATCACTTGCGCTGCAAAAAAACTCTAACTCATGAAAATCTGGCTTCTGCATTGCAAATAACATTTCATTTCATGAGAAAGAAATGAAACATGTACTTATGCTTTACTGTTAAAATTGCAAAAAACAAATTTCTCTCACTGAGAAAGAAGCTTTTCAGCATCTATGGCCTTTTTTCTCTTCATTTGCACTAAACACAGCATGAGTGTTCTTAGAAGGTCTAAACAAGTGATTCTGTCAATTGAAGCTCAAACATCACTTGCTCTGCAAAAAACTCTAACTCATGAAAATCTGTATTCTGCATTGCAAATAACATTTCATTTCATGAGAACGAAACATCTCTCGTGTACTTAAGGTTTGCTGTTAAAATTGTAAAAAACAACTTTCTCTCACTGAGAAAGAAGCATTTCAGCATCTGTGGCCTTTTTTCTTCATTTGCACTAAACCCAGCAAAAGTGTTCTTAGAAGCTCTGAACAAGTGATTCTGTCCATTGAAGCTCAAACATGACTTGCTCTGCAAAAAAACTCTAACTCATGAAAATCTGGCTTCTGCATTGCAAAAAACATTTCATTTCATGAGAAAGAAACATGTTACATGTACATAAGCTTTACTGTTAAAATTGCAAAAAACTAATTTCTCTCACTGAGAAAGAAGCTTTTCAGCATCTGTGGCCTTTTTTTCTCTTCATTTGCACTAAACACAGCAAAAGTGTTCTTAGAAGGTCTAAACAAGTGATTCTGTCCCTTGAAGCTCTAAGATGACTTGCTCTGCCAAAAATCTCTAACTCATGAAAATTTGTATTCTGCATTGCAAATAACATTTCATTTCATGAGAACGAAACATCTCTCGTGTACTTAAGCTTTGCTGTTAAAATTGTAAAAAACAACTTTCTCTCACTGAGAAAGAAGCTTTTCAGCATCTGTGGCCTTTTTTTCTTCATTTGCACTAAACCCAGCATTAGTGTTCTTAGAAGCTCTGAACAAGTGATTCTGTCCATTGAAGCTCAAACATGACTTGCTCTGCAAAAGAACTCTAACTCATGAAAATCTGGCTTCTGCATTGCAAATAACATTTTATTTCATGAGAAAGAAAGAAACATGTTACATGTACTTATGCTTTACTGTTAAAATTGCAAAAAACTAATTTCTCTCACTGAGAAAGAAGCTTTTCAGCATCTGTGGCCTTTTTTTCTCTTCATTTGCACTAAACACAGCATTAGTGTTCTTAGAAGCTCTGAACAAGTGATTCTGTCCCTTGAAGCTCAAACATGACTTGCTCTGCCAAAAACCTCTAACTCATGAAAATCTGGCTTCTGCATTGCAAAAAACATTTCATTTCATGAAAACGAAACATCTCTCGTGTACTTAAGGTTTGCTGTTAAAATTGTAAAAAACAACTTTCTCTCACTGAGAAAGAAGCATTTCAGCATCTGTGGCCTTTTTTTCTTCATTTGCACTAAACCCAGCAAAAGTGTTCTTAGAAGCTCTGAACAAGTGATTCTGTCCATTGAAGCTCAAACATGACTTGCTCTGCAAAAAAACTCTAACTCATTAAAATCTGGCTTCTGCATTGCAAAAAACATTTCATTTCATGAGAAAGAAACACGTTACATGTACATAAGCTTTACTGTTAAAATTGCAAAAAACTAATTTCTCTCACTGAGAAAGAAGCTTTTCAGCATCTGTGGCCTTTTTTTCTCTTCATTTGCACTAAACACAGCATTAGTGTTCTTAGAAGTTCTAAACAAGTGATTCCGTCCATTGAAGCTCTAAGATGAATTGCTCTGCAAAAAAACTATAACTCATGAAAATCTGTCTTCTGCTTTGCAAATAACATTTAATTTCATGAGAAATAAATATCTTTCATATCCTTAAACTTTACTGTTAAAATTGCAAAAAACAAATTTCTCTCACTGAGAAAGAAGCTTTTCAGCATCTGTGGCCTTTTTTTTCTCTTCATTTGCGAAGTTGCACAAAACACAGCATTAGTGTTCTTAGAAGTTCTAAACAAGTGATTCCGTCCATTGAAGCTCTAAGATGAATTGCTCTGCAAAAAAACTATAACTCATGAAAATCTGTCTTCTGCTTTGCAAATAACATTTCATGAGAAAGAAAGTAACATGTTACATGTACTTATGCTTTACTGTTAAAATTGCAAAAAACAAATTTCTCTCACTGAGAAAGAAGCTTTTCAGCATCTGTGGCCTTTTTTTCTCTTCATTTGCGAAGTTGCACAAAATACAGCTTTAGTGTTCTTAGAAGGTCTAAACAAGTGATTCTGTCAATTGAAGCTCAAACATCACTTGCGCTGCAAAAAAACTCTAACTCATGAAAATCTGGCTTCTGCATTGCAAATAACATTTCATTTCATGAGAAAGAAATGAAACATGTACTTATGCTTTACTGTTAAAATTGCAAAAAACAAATTTCTCTCACTGAGAAAGAAGCTTTTCAGCATCTGTGGCCTTTTTTTCTCTTCATTTGCATTAAACACAGCATTAGTGTTCTTAGAAGCTCTGAACAAGTGATTCTGTCCATTGAAGCTCAAACATGACTTGCTCTGCCAAAAACCTCTAACTCATGAAAATCTGGCTTCTGCATTGCAAATAACATTTCATTTCATGAGAAAGAAATGAAACGTACTTATGCTTTACTGTTAAAATTGCAAAAAACAAATTTCTCTCACTGAGAAAGAAGCTTTTCAGCATCTATGGCCTTTTTTCTCTTCATTTGCACTAAACACAGCATGAGTGTTCTTAGAAGGTCTAAACAAGTGATTCTGTCAATTGAAGCTCAAACATCACTTGCTCTGCAAAAAACTCTAACTCATGAAAATCTGTATTCTGCATTGCAAATAACATTTCATTTCATGAGAACGAAACATCTCTCGTGTACTTAAGGTTTGCTGTTAAAATTGTAAAAAACAACTTTCTCTCACTGAGAAAGAAGCATTTCAGCATCTGTGGCCTTTTTTCTTCATTTGCACTAAACCCAGCAAAAGTGTTCTTAGAAGCTCTGAACAAGTGATTCTGTCCATTGAAGCTCAAACATGACTTGCTCTGCAAAAAAACTCTAACTCATGAAAATCTGGCTTCTGCATTGCAAAAAACATTTCATTTCATGAGAAAGAAACATGTTACATGTACATAAGCTTTACTGTTAAAATTGCAAAAAACTAATTTCTCTCACTGAGAAAGAAGCTTTTCAGCATCTGTGGCCTTTTTTTCTCTTCATTTGCACTAAACACAGCAAAAGTGTTCTTAGAAGGTCTAAACAAGTGATTCTGTCCCTTGAAGCTCTAAGATGACTTGCTCTGCAAAAAAACTCTAACTCATTAAAATCTGGCTTCTGCATTGCAAAAAACATTTCATTTCATGAGAAAGAAACACGTTACATGTACATAAGCTTTACTGTTAAAATTGCAAAAAACTAATTTCTCTCACTGAGAAAGAAGCTTTTCAGCATCTGTGGCCTTTTTTCTCTTCATTTGCACTAAACACAGCATTAGTGTTCTTAGAAGTTCTAAACAAGTGATTCCGTCCATTGAAGCTCTAAGATGAATTGCTCTGCAAAAAAACTATAACTCATGAAAATCTGTCTTCTGCTTTGCAAATAACATTTAATTTCATGAGAAATAAATATCTTTCATATCCTTAAACTTTACTGTTAAAATTGCAAAAAACAAATTTCTCTCACTGAGAAAGAAGCTTTTCAGCATCTGTGGCCTTTTTTTCTCTTCATTTGCGAAGTTGCACAAAACACAGCATTAGTGTTCTTAGAAGGTCTAAACAAGTGATTCTGTCAATTGAAGCTCAAACATCACTTGCGCTGCAAAAAAACTCTAACTCATGAAAATCTGGCTTCTGCATTGCAAATAACATTTCATTTCATGAGAAAGAAAGTAACATGTTACATGTACTTATGCTTTACTGTTAAAATTGCAAAAAACAAATTTCTCTCACTGAGAAAGAAGCTTTTCAGCATCTGTGGCCTTTTTTTCTCTTCATTTGCGAAGTTGCACAAAATACAGCATTAGTGTTCTTAGGTCTAAACAAGTGATTCTGTCAATTGAAGCTCAAACATCACTTGCGCTGCAAAAAAACTCTAACTCATGAAAATCTGGCTTCTGCATTGCAAATAACATTTCATTTCATGAGAAAGAAATGAAACATGTACTTATGCTTTACTGTTAAAATTGCAAAAAACAAATTTCTCTCACTGAGAAAGAAGCTTTTCAGCATCTATGGCCTTTTTTCTCTTCATTTGCACTAAACACAGCATGAGTGTTCTTAGAAGGTCTAAACAAGTGATTCTGTCAATTGAAGCTCAAACATCACTTGCTCTGCAAAAAACTCTAACTCATGAAAATCTGTATTCTGCATTGCAAATAACATTTCATTTCATGAGAACGAAACATCTCTCGTGTACTTAAGGTTTGCTGTTAATATTGTAAAAAACAACTTTCTCTCACTGAGAAAGAAGCATTTCAGCATCTGTGGCCTTTTTTCTTCATTTGCACTAAACCCAGCAAAAGTGTTCTTAGAAGCTCTGAACAAGTGATTCTGTCCATTGAAGCTCAAACATGACTTGCTCTGCAAAAAAACTCTAACTCATGAAAATCTGGCTTCTGCATTGCAAAAAACATTTCATTTCATGAGAAAGAAACATGTTACATGTACATAAGCTTTACTGTTAAAATTGCAAAAAACTAATTTCTCTCACTGAGAAAGAAGCTTTTCAGCATCTCTGGCCTTTTTTTCTCTTCATTTGCACTAAACACAGCAAAAGTGTTCTTAGAAGGTCTAAACAAGTGATTCTGTCCCTTGAAGCTCTAAGATGACTTGCTCTGCCAAAAATCTCTAACTCATGAAAATTTGTATTCTGCATTGCAAATAACATTTCATTTCATGAGAACGAAACATCTCTCGTGTACTTAAGCTTTGCTGTTAAAATTGTAAAAAACAACTTTCTCTCACTGAGAAAGAAGCTTTTCAGCATCTGTGGCCTTTTTTTCTTCATTTGCACTAATCCCAGCATTAGTGTTCTTAGAAGCTCTGAACAAGTGATTCTGTCCATTGAAGCTCAAACATGACTTGCTCTGCAAAAGAACTCTAACTCATGAAAATCTGGCTTCTGCATTGCAAATAACATTTTATTTCATGAGAAAGAAAGAAACATGTTACATGTACTTATGCTTTACTGTTAAAATTGCAAAAAACTAATTTCTCTCACTGAGAAAGAAGCTTTTCAGCATCTGTGGCCTTTTTTTCTCTTCATTTGCACTAAACACAGCATTAGTGTTCTTAGAAGCTCTGAACAAGTGATTCTGTCCCTTGAAGCTCAAACATGACTTGCTCTGCCAAAAACCTCTAACTCATGAAAATCTGGCTTCTGCATTGCAAAAAACATTTCATTTCATGAGAACGAAACATCTCTCGTGTACTTAAGGTTTGCTGTTAAAATTGTAAAAAACAACTTTCTCTCACTGAGAAAGAAGCATTTCAGCATCTGTGGCCTTTTTTTCTTCATTTGCACTAAACCCAGCAAAAGTGTTCTTAGAAGCTCTGAACAAGTGATTCTGTCCATTGAAGCTCAAACATGACTTGCTCTGCAAAAAAACTCTAACTCATTAAAATCTGGCTTCTGCATTGCAAAAAACATTTCATTTCATGAGAAAGAAACACGTTACATGTACATAAGCTTTACTGTTAAAATTGCAAAAAACTAATTTCTCTCACTGAGAAAGAAGCTTTTCAGCATCTGTGGCCTTTTTTTCTCTTCATTTGCACTAAACACAGCATTAGTGTTCTTAGAAGTTCTAAACAAGTGATTCCGTCCATTGAAGCTCTAAGATGAATTGCTCTGCAAAAAAACTATAACTCATGAAAATCTGTCTTCTGCTTTGCAAATAACATTTAATTTCATGAGAAATAAATATCTTTCATATCCTTAAACTTTACTGTTAAAATTGCAAAAAACAAATTTCTCTCACTGAGAAAGAAGCTTTTCAGCATCTGTGGCCTTTTTTTCTCTTCATTTGCGAAGTTGCACAAAACACAGCATTAGTGTTCTTAGAAGTTCTAAACAAGTGATTCCGTCCATTGAAGCTCTAAGATGAATTGCTCTGCAAAAAAACTATAACTCATGAAAATCTGTCTTCTGCTTTGCAAATAACATTTCATGAGAAAGAAAGTAACATGTTACATGTACTTATGCTTTACTGTTAAAATTGCAAAAAACAAATTTCTCTCACTGAGAAAGAAGCTTTTCAGCATCTGTGGCCTTTTTTTCTCTTCATTTGCGAAGTTGCACAAAATACAGCTTTAGTGTTCTTAGAAGGTCTAAACAAGTGATTCTGTCAATTGAAGCTCAAACATCACTTGCGCTGCAAAAAAACTCTAACTCATGAAAATCTGGCTTCTGCATTGCAAATAACATTTCATTTCATGAGAAAGAAATGAAACATGTACTTATGCTTTACTGTTAAAATTGCAAAAAACAAATTTCTCTCACTGAGAAAGAAGCTTTTCAGCATCTGTGGCCTTTTTTTCTCTTCATTTGCATTAAACACAGCATTAGTGTTCTTAGAAGCTCTGAACAAGTGATTCTGTCCATTGAAGCTCAAACATGACTTGCTCTGCCAAAAACCTCTAACTCATGAAAATCTGGCTTCTGCATTGCAAATAACATTTCATTTCATGAGAAAGAAATGAAACGTACTTATGCTTTACTGTTAAAATTGCAAAAAACAAATTTCTCTCACTGAGAAAGAAGCTTTTCAGCATCTATGGCCTTTTTTCTCTTCATTTGCACTAAACACAGCATGAGTGTTCTTAGAAGGTCTAAACAAGTGATTCTGTCAATTGAAGCTCAAACATCACTTGCTCTGCAAAAAACTCTAACTCATGAAAATCTGTATTCTGCATTGCAAATAACATTTCATTTCATGAGAACGAAACATCTCTCGTGTACTTAAGGTTTGCTGTTAAAATTGTAAAAAACAACTTTCTCTCACTGAGAAAGAATCATTTCAGCATCTGTGGCCTTTTTTCTTCATTTGCACTAAACCCAGCAAAAGTGTTCTTAGAAGCTCTGAACAAGTGATTCTGTCCATTGAAGCTCAAACATGACTTGCTCTGCAAAAAAACTCTAACTCATGAAAATCTGGCTTCTGCATTGCAAAAAACATTTCATTTCATGAGAAAGAAACATGTTACATGTACATAAGCTTTACTGTTAAAATTGCAAAAAACTAATTTCTCTCACTGAGAAAGAAGCTTTTCAGCATCTGTGGCCTTTTTTTCTTCATTTGCACTAAACCCAGCATTAGTGTTCTTAGAAGCTCTGAACAAGTGATTCTGTCCATTGAAGCTCAAACATGACTTGCTCTGCAAAAAAACTCTAACTCATGAAAATCTGGCTTCTGCATTGCAAATAACATTTCATTTCATGAGAAAGAAAGTAACATGTTACATGTACTTATGCTTTACTGTTAAAATTGCAAAAAACTAATTTCTCTCACTGAGAAAGAAGCTTGTCAGCATCTGTGGTCTTTTTTCTCTTCATTTGCACTAAACACAGCATGAGTGTTCTTAGAAGGTCTAAACAAGTGATTCTGTCAATTGAAGCTCAAACATCACTTGCTCTGCAAAAAACTCTAACTCATGAAAATCTGTATTCTGCATTGCAAATAACATTTAATTTCATGAGAACGAAACATCTCTCGTGTACTTAAGGTTTGCTGTTAAAATTGTAAAAAACAACTTTCTCTCACTGAGAAAGAAGCTTTTCAGCATCTGTGGCCTTTTTTTCTCTTCATTTGCATTAAACAGCATTAGTGTTCTTAGAAGCTCTGAACAAGTGATTCTGTCCATTGAAGCTCAAACATGACTTGCTCTGGCAAAAACCTCTAACTCATGAAAATCTGGCTTCTGCATTGCAAATAACATTTCATTTCATGAGAAAGAAATGAAACGTACTTATGCTTTACTGTTAAAATTGCAAAAAACAAATTTCTCTCACTGAGAAAGAAGCTTTTCAGCATCTATGGCCTTTTTTCTCTTCATTTGCACTAAACACAGCATGAGTGTTCTTAGAAGGTCTAAACAAGTGATTCTGTCAATTGAAGCTCAAACATCACTTGCTCTGCAAAAAACTCTAACTCATGAAAATCTGTATTCTGCATTGCAAATAACATTTCATTTCATGAGAACGAAACATCTCTCGTGTACTTAAGGTTTGCTGTTAAAATTGTAAAAAACAACTTTCTCTCACTGAGAAAGAAGCATTTCAGCATCTGTGGCCTTTTTTTTTCATTTGCACTAAACCCAGCAAAAGTGTTCTTAGAAGCTCTGAACAAGTGATTCTGTCCATTGAAGCTCAAACATGACTTGCTCTGCAAAAAAACTCTAACTCATGAAAATCTGGCTTCTGCATTGCAAAAAACATTTCATTTCATGAGAAAGAAACATGTTACATGTACATAAGCTTTACTGTTAAAATTGCAAAAAACTAATTTCTCTCACTGAGAAAGAAGCTTTTCAGCATCTATGGCCTTTTTTCTCTTCATTTGCACTAAACACAGCATGAGTGTTCTTAGAAGGTCTAAACAAGTGATTCTGTCAATTGAAGCTCAAACATCACTTGCTCTGCAAAAAACTCTAACTCATGAAAATCTGTATTCTGCATTGCAAATAACATTTCATTTCATGAGAACGAAACATCTCTCGTGTACTTAAGGTTTGCTGTTAAAATTGTAAAAAACAACTTTCTCTCACTGAGAAAGAATCATTTCAGCATCTGTGGCCTTTTTTCTTCATTTGCACTAAACCCAGCAAAAGTGTTCTTAGAAGCTCTGAACAAGTGATTCTGTCCATTGAAGCTCAAACATGACTTGCTCTGCAAAAAAACTCTAACTCATGAAAATCTGGCTTCTGCATTGCAAAAAACATTTCATTTCATGAGAAAGAAACATGTTACATGTACATAAGCTTTACTGTTAAAATTGCAAAAAACTAATTTCTCTCACTGAGAAAGAAGCTTTTCAGCATCTGTGGCCTTTTTTTCTTCATTTGCACTAAACCCAGCATTAGTGTTCTTAGAAGCTCTGAACAAGTGATTCTGTCCATTGAAGCTCAAACATGACTTGCTCTGCAAAAAAACTCTAACTCATGAAAATCTGGCTTCTGCATTGCAAATAACATTTCATTTCATGAGAAAGAAAGTAACATGTTACATGTACTTATGCTTTACTGTTAAAATTGCAAAAAACTAATTTCTCTCACTGAGAAAGAAGCTTGTCAGCATCTGTGGTCTTTTTTCTCTTCATTTGCACTAAACACAGCATGAGTGTTCTTAGAAGGTCTAAACAAGTGATTCTGTCAATTGAAGCTCAAACATCACTTGCTCTGCAAAAAACTCTAACTCATGAAAATCTGTATTCTGCATTGCAAATAACATTTAATTTCATGAGAACGAAACATCTCTCGTGTACTTAAGGTTTGCTGTTAAAATTGTAAAAAACAACTTTCTCTCACTGAGAAAGAAGCTTTTCAGCATCTGTGGCCTTTTTTTCTCTTCATTTGCATTAAACAGCATTAGTGTTCTTAGAAGCTCTGAACAAGTGATTCTGTCCATTGAAGCTCAAACATGACTTGCTCTGGCAAAAACCTCTAACTCATGAAAATCTGGCTTCTGCATTGCAAATAACATTTCATTTCATGAGAAAGAAATGAAACGTACTTATGCTTTACTGTTAAAATTGCAAAAAACAAATTTCTCTCACTGAGAAAGAAGCTTTTCAGCATCTATGGCCTTTTTTCTCTTCATTTGCACTAAACACAGCATGAGTGTTCTTAGAAGGTCTAAACAAGTGATTCTGTCAATTGAAGCTCAAACATCACTTGCTCTGCAAAAAACTCTAACTCATGAAAATCTGTATTCTGCATTGCAAATAACATTTCATTTCATGAGAACGAAACATCTCTCGTGTACTTAAGGTTTGCTGTTAAAATTGTAAAAAACAACTTTCTCTCACTGAGAAAGAAGCATTTCAGCATCTGTGGCCTTTTTTCTTCATTTGCACTAAACCCAGCAAAAGTGTTCTTAGAAGCTCTGAACAAGTGATTCTGTCCATTGAAGCTCAAACATGACTTGCTCTGCAAAAAAACTCTAACTCATGAAAATCTGGCTTCTGCATTGCAAAAAACATTTCATTTCATGAGAAAGAAACATCTCTCGTGTACTTAAGGTTTGCTGTTAAAATTGTAAAAAACAACTTTCTCTCACTGAGAAAGAAGCATTTCAGCATCTGTGGCCTTTTTTCTTCATTTGCACTAAACCCAGCAAAAGTGTTCTTAGAAGCTCTGAACAAGTGATTCTGTCCATTGAAGCTCAAACATGACTTGCTCTGCAAAAAAACTCTAACTCATGAAAATCTGGCTTCTGCATTGCAAAAAACATTTCATTTCATGAGAAAGAAACATGTTACATGTACATAAGCTTTACTGTTAAAATTGCAAAAAACTAATTTCTCTCACTGAGAAAGAAGCTTTTCAGCATCTGTGGCCTTTTTTTCTCTTCATTTGCACTAAACACAGCAAAAGTGTTCTTAGAAGGTCTAAACAAGTGATTCTGTCCCTTGAAGCTCTAAGATGACTTGCTCTGCAAAAAAACTCTAACTCATTAAAATCTGGCTTCTGCATTGCAAAAAACATTTCATTTCATGAGAAAGAAACACGTTACATGTACATTAGCTTTACTGTTAAAATTGCAAAAAACTAATTTCTCTCACTGAGAAAGAAGCTTTTCAGCATCTGTGGCCTTTTTTCTCTTCATTTGCACTAAACACAGCATTAGTGTTCTTAGAAGTTCTAAACAAGTGATTCCGTCCATTGAAGCTCTAAGATGAATTGCTCTGCAAAAAAACTATAACTCATGAAAATCTGTCTTCTGCTTTGCAAATAACATTTAATTTCATGAGAAATAAATATCTTTCATATCCTTAAACTTTACTGTTAAAATTGCAAAAAACAAATTTCTCTCACTGAGAAAGAAGCTTTTCAGCATCTGTGGCCTTTTTTTCTCTTCATTTGCGAAGTTGCACAAAACACAGCATTAGTGTTCTTAGAAGGTCTAAACAAGTGATTCTGTCAATTGAAGCTCAAACATCACTTGCGCTGCAAAAAAACTCTAACTCATGAAAATCTGGCTTCTGCATTGCAAATAACATTTCATTTCATGAGAAAGAAAGTAACATGTTACATGTACTTATGCTTTACTGTTAAAATTGCAAAAAACAAATTTCTCTCACTGAGAAAGAAGCTTTTCAGCATCTGTGGCCTTTTTTTCTCTTCATTTGCGAAGTTGCACAAAATACAGCATTAGTGTTCTTAGGTCTAAACAAGTGATTCTGTCAATTGAAGCTCAAACATCACTTGCGCTGCAAAAAAACTCTAACTCATGAAAATCTGGCTTCTGCATTGCAAATAACATTTCATTTCATGAGAAAGAAATGAAACATGTACTTATGCTTTACTGTTAAAATTGCAAAAAACAAATTTCTCTCACTGAGAAAGAAGCTTTTCAGCATCTATGGCCTTTTTTCTCTTCATTTGCACTAAACACAGCATGAGTGTTCTTAGAAGGTCTAAACAAGTGATTCTGTCAATTGAAGCTCAAACATCACTTGCTCTGCAAAAAACTCTAACTCATGAAAATCTGTATTCTGCATTGCAAATAACATTTCATTTCATGAGAACGAAACATCTCTCGTGTACTTAAGGTTTGCTGTTAAAATTGTAAAAAACAACTTTCTCTCACTGAGAAAGAAGCATTTCAGCATCTGTGGCCTTTTTTCTTCATTTGCACTAAACCCAGCAAAAGTGTTCTTAGAAGCTCTGAACAAGTGATTCTGTCCATTGAAGCTCAAACATGACTTGCTCTGCAAAAAAACTCTAACTCATGAAAATCTGGCTTCTGCATTGCAAAAAACATTTCATTTCATGAGAAAGAAACATGTTACATGTACATAAGCTTTACTGTTAAAATTGCAAAAAACTAATTTCTCTCACTGAGAAAGAAGCTTTTCAGCATCTGTGGCCTTTTTTTCTCTTCATTTGCACTAAACACAGCAAAAGTGTTCTTAGAAGGTCTAAACAAGTGATTCTGTCCCTTGAAGCTCTAAGATGACTTGCTCTGCCAAAAATCTCTAACTCATGAAAATTTGTATTCTGCATTGCAAATAACATTTCATTTCATGAGAACGAAACATCTCTCGTGTACTTAAGCTTTGCTGTTAAAATTGTAAAAAACAACTTTCTCTCACTGAGAAAGAAGCTTTTCAGCATCTGTGGCCTTTTTTTCTTCATTTGCACTAAACCCAGCATTAGTGTTCTTAGAAGCTCTGAACAAGTGATTCTGTCCATTGAAGCTCAAACATGACTTGCTCTGCAAAAGAACTCTAACTCATGAAAATCTGGCTTCTGCATTGCAAATAACATTTTATTTCATGAGAAAGAAAGAAACATGTTACATGTACTTATGCTTTACTGTTAAAATTGCAAAAAACTAATTTCTCTCACTGAGAAAGAAGCTTTTCAGCATCTGTGGCCTTTTTTTCTCTTCATTTGCACTAAACACAGCATTAGTGTTCTTAGAAGCTCTGAACAAGTGATTCTGTCCCTTGAAGCTCAAACATGACTTGCTCTGCCAAAAACCTCTAACTCATGAAAATCTGGCTTCTGCATTGCAAAAAACATTTCATTTCATGAAAACGAAACATCTCTCGTGTACTTAAGGTTTGCTGTTAAAATTGTAAAAAACAACTTTCTCTCACTGAGAAAGAAGCATTTCAGCATCTGTGGCCTTTTTTTCTTCATTTGCACTAAACCCAGCAAAAGTGTTCTTAGAAGCTCTGAACAAGTGATTCTGTCCATTGAAGCTCAAACATGACTTGCTCTGCAAAAAAACTCTAACTCATTAAAATCTGGCTTCTGCATTGCAAAAAACATTTCATTTCATGAGAAAGAAACACGTTACATGTACATAAGCTTTACTGTTAAAATTGCAAAAAACTAATTTCTCTCACTGAGAAAGAAGCTTTTCAGCATCTGTGGCCTTTTTTTCTCTTCATTTGCACTAAACACAGCATTAGTGTTCTTAGAAGTTCTAAACAAGTGATTCCGTCCATTGAAGCTCTAAGATGAATTGCTCTGCAAAAAAACTATAACTCATGAAAATCTGTCTTCTGCTTTGCAAATAACATTTAATTTCATGAGAAATAAATATCTTTCATATCCTTAAACTTTACTGTTAAAATTGCAAAAAACAAATTTCTCTCACTGAGAAAGAAGCTTTTCAGCATCTGTGGCCTTTTTTTCTCTTCATTTGCGAAGTTGCACAAAACACAGCATTAGTGTTCTTAGAAGTTCTAAACAAGTGATTCCGTCCATTGAAGCTCTAAGATGAATTGCTCTGCAAAAAAACTATAACTCATGAAAATCTGTCTTCTGCTTTGCAAATAACATTTCATGAGAAAGAAAGTAACATGTTACATGTACTTATGCTTTACTGTTAAAATTGCAAAAAACAAATTTCTCTCACTGAGAAAGAAGCTTTTCAGCATCTGTGGCCTTTTTTTCTCTTCATTTGCGAAGTTGCACAAAATACAGCTTTAGTGTTCTTAGAAGGTCTAAACAAGTGATTCTGTCAATTGAAGCTCAAACATCACTTGCGCTGCAAAAAAACTCTAACTCATGAAAATCTGGCTTCTGCATTGCAAATAACATTTCATTTCATGAGAAAGAAATGAAACATGTACTTATGCTTTACTGTTAAAATTGCAAAAAACAAATTTCTCTCACTGAGAAAGAAGCTTTTCAGCATCTGTGGCCTTTTTTTCTCTTCATTTGCATTAAACACAGCATTAGTGTTCTTAGAAGCTCTGAACAAGTGATTCTGTCCATTGAAGCTCAAACATGACTTGCTCTGCCAAAAACCTCTAACTCATGAAAATCTGGCTTCTGCATTGCAAATAACATTTCATTTCATGAGAAAGAAATGAAACGTACTTATGCTTTACTGTTAAAATTGCAAAAAACAAATTTCTCTCACTGAGAAAGAAGCTTTTCAGCATCTATGGCCTTTTTTCTCTTCATTTGCACTAAACACAGCATGAGTGTTCTTAGAAGGTCTAAACAAGTGATTCTGTCAATTGAAGCTCAAACATCACTTGCTCTGCAAAAAACTCTAACTCATGAAAATCTGTATTCTGCATTGCAAATAACATTTCATTTCATGAGAACGAAACATCTCTCGTGTACTTAAGGTTTGCTGTTAAAATTGTAAAAAACAACTTTCTCTCACTGAGAAAGAAGCATTTCAGCATCTGTGGCCTTTTTTCTTCATTTGCACTAAACCCAGCAAAAGTGTTCTTAGAAGCTCTGAACAAGTGATTCTGTCCATTGAAGCTCAAACATGACTTGCTCTGCAAAAAAACTCTAACTCATGAAAATCTGGCTTCTGCATTGCAAAAAACATTTCATTTCATGAGAAAGAAACATGTTACATGTACATAAGCTTTACTGTTAAAATTGCAAAAAACTAATTTCTCTCACTGAGAAAGAAGCTTTTCAGCATCTGTGGCCTTTTTTTCTCTTCATTTGCACTAAACACAGCAAAAGTGTTCTTAGAAGGTCTAAACAAGTGATTCTGTCCCTTGAAGCTCTAAGATGACTTGCTCTGCAAAAAAACTCTAACTCATTAAAATCTGGCTTCTGCATTGCAAAAAACATTTCATTTCATGAGAAAGAAACACGTTACATGTACATAAGCTTTACTGTTAAAATTGCAAAAAACTAATTTCTCTCACTGAGAAAGAAGCTTTTCAGCATCTGTGGCCTTTTTTCTCTTCATTTGCACTAAACACAGCATTAGTGTTCTTAGAAGTTCTAAACAAGTGATTCCGTCCATTGAAGCTCTAAGATGAATTGCTCTGCAAAAAAACTATAACTCATGAAAATCTGTCTTCTGCTTTGCAAATAACATTTAATTTCATGAGAAATAAATATCTTTCATATCCTTAAACTTTACTGTTAAAATTGCAAAAAACAAATTTCTCTCACTGAGAAAGAAGCTTTTCAGCATCTGTGGCCTTTTTTTCTCTTCATTTGCGAAGTTGCACAAAACACAGCATTAGTGTTCTTAGAAGGTCTAAACAAGTGATTCTGTCAATTGAAGCTCAAACATCACTTGCGCTGCAAAAAAACTCTAACTCATGAAAATCTGGCTTCTGCATTGCAAATAACATTTCATTTCATGAGAAAGAAAGTAACATGTTACATGTACTTATGCTTTACTGTTAAAATTGCAAAAAACAAATTTCTCTCACTGAGAAAGAAGCTTTTCAGCATCTGTGGCCTTTTTTTCTCTTCATTTGCGAAGTTGCACAAAATACAGCATTAGTGTTCTTAGGTCTAAACAAGTGATTCTGTCAATTGAAGCTCAAACATCACTTGCGCTGCAAAAAAACTCTAACTCATGAAAATCTGGCTTCTGCATTGCAAATAACATTTCATTTCATGAGAAAGAAATGAAACATGTACTTATGCTTTACTGTTAAAATTGCAAAAAACAAATTTCTCTCACTGAGAAAGAAGCTTTTCAGCATCTATGGCCTTTTTTCTCTTCATTTGCACTAAACACAGCATGAGTGTTCTTAGAAGGTCTAAACAAGTGATTCTGTCAATTGAAGCTCAAACATCACTTGCTCTGCAAAAAACTCTAACTCATGAAAATCTGTATTCTGCATTGCAAATAACATTTCATTTCATGAGAACGAAACATCTCTCGTGTACTTAAGGTTTGCTGTTAATATTGTAAAAAACAACTTTCTCTCACTGAGAAAGAAGCATTTCAGCATCTGTGGCCTTTTTTCTTCATTTGCACTAAACCCAGCAAAAGTGTTCTTAGAAGCTCTGAACAAGTGATTCTGTCCATTGAAGCTCAAACATGACTTGCTCTGCAAAAAAACTCTAACTCATGAAAATCTGGCTTCTGCATTGCAAAAAACATTTCATTTCATGAGAAAGAAACATGTTACATGTACATAAGCTTTACTGTTAAAATTGCAAAAAACTAATTTCTCTCACTGAGAAAGAAGCTTTTCAGCATCTCTGGCCTTTTTTTCTCTTCATTTGCACTAAACACAGCAAAAGTGTTCTTAGAAGGTCTAAACAAGTGATTCTGTCCCTTGAAGCTCTAAGATGACTTGCTCTGCCAAAAATCTCTAACTCATGAAAATTTGTATTCTGCATTGCAAATAACATTTCATTTCATGAGAACGAAACATCTCTCGTGTACTTAAGCTTTGCTGTTAAAATTGTAAAAAACAACTTTCTCTCACTGAGAAAGAAGCTTTTCAGCATCTGTGGCCTTTTTTTCTTCATTTGCACTAATCCCAGCATTAGTGTTCTTAGAAGCTCTGAACAAGTGATTCTGTCCATTGAAGCTCAAACATGACTTGCTCTGCAAAAGAACTCTAACTCATGAAAATCTGGCTTCTGCATTGCAAATAACATTTTATTTCATGAGAAAGAAAGAAACATGTTACATGTACTTATGCTTTACTGTTAAAATTGCAAAAAACTAATTTCTCTCACTGAGAAAGAAGCTTTTCAGCATCTGTGGCCTTTTTTTCTCTTCATTTGCACTAAACACAGCATTAGTGTTCTTAGAAGCTCTGAACAAGTGATTCTGTCCCTTGAAGCTCAAACATGACTTGCTCTGCCAAAAACCTCTAACTCATGAAAATCTGGCTTCTGCATTGCAAAAAACATTTCATTTCATGAGAACGAAACATCTCTCGTGTACTTAAGGTTTGCTGTTAAAATTGTAAAAAACAACTTTCTCTCACTGAGAAAGAAGCATTTCAGCATCTGTGGCCTTTTTTTCTTCATTTGCACTAAACCCAGCAAAAGTGTTCTTAGAAGCTCTGAACAAGTGATTCTGTCCATTGAAGCTCAAACATGACTTGCTCTGCAAAAAAACTCTAACTCATTAAAATCTGGCTTCTGCATTGCAAAAAACATTTCATTTCATGAGAAAGAAACACGTTACATGTACATAAGCTTTACTGTTAAAATTGCAAAAAACTAATTTCTCTCACTGAGAAAGAAGCTTTTCAGCATCTGTGGCCTTTTTTTCTCTTCATTTGCACTAAACACAGCATTAGTGTTCTTAGAAGTTCTAAACAAGTGATTCCGTCCATTGAAGCTCTAAGATGAATTGCTCTGCAAAAAAACTATAACTCATGAAAATCTGTCTTCTGCTTTGCAAATAACATTTAATTTCATGAGAAATAAATATCTTTCATATCCTTAAACTTTACTGTTAAAATTGCAAAAAACAAATTTCTCTCACTGAGAAAGAAGCTTTTCAGCATCTGTGGCCTTTTTTTCTCTTCATTTGCGAAGTTGCACAAAACACAGCATTAGTGTTCTTAGAAGTTCTAAACAAGTGATTCCGTCCATTGAAGCTCTAAGATGAATTGCTCTGCAAAAAAACTATAACTCATGAAAATCTGTCTTCTGCTTTGCAAATAACATTTCATGAGAAAGAAAGTAACATGTTACATGTACTTATGCTTTACTGTTAAAATTGCAAAAAACAAATTTCTCTCACTGAGAAAGAAGCTTTTCAGCATCTGTGGCCTTTTTTTCTCTTCATTTGCGAAGTTGCACAAAATACAGCTTTAGTGTTCTTAGAAGGTCTAAACAAGTGATTCTGTCAATTGAAGCTCAAACATCACTTGCGCTGCAAAAAAACTCTAACTCATGAAAATCTGGCTTCTGCATTGCAAATAACATTTCATTTCATGAGAAAGAAATGAAACATGTACTTATGCTTTACTGTTAAAATTGCAAAAAACAAATTTCTCTCACTGAGAAAGAAGCTTTTCAGCATCTGTGGCCTTTTTTTCTCTTCATTTGCATTAAACACAGCATTAGTGTTCTTAGAAGCTCTGAACAAGTGATTCTGTCCATTGAAGCTCAAACATGACTTGCTCTGCCAAAAACCTCTAACTCATGAAAATCTGGCTTCTGCATTGCAAATAACATTTCATTTCATGAGAAAGAAATGAAACGTACTTATGCTTTACTGTTAAAATTGCAAAAAACAAATTTCTCTCACTGAGAAAGAAGCTTTTCAGCATCTATGGCCTTTTTTCTCTTCATTTGCACTAAACACAGCATGAGTGTTCTTAGAAGGTCTAAACAAGTGATTCTGTCAATTGAAGCTCAAACATCACTTGCTCTGCAAAAAACTCTAACTCATGAAAATCTGTATTCTGCATTGCAAATAACATTTCATTTCATGAGAACGAAACATCTCTCGTGTACTTAAGGTTTGCTGTTAAAATTGTAAAAAACAACTTTCTCTCACTGAGAAAGAATCATTTCAGCATCTGTGGCCTTTTTTCTTCATTTGCACTAAACCCAGCAAAAGTGTTCTTAGAAGCTCTGAACAAGTGATTCTGTCCATTGAAGCTCAAACATGACTTGCTCTGCAAAAAAACTCTAACTCATGAAAATCTGGCTTCTGCATTGCAAAAAACATTTCATTTCATGAGAAAGAAACATGTTACATGTACATAAGCTTTACTGTTAAAATTGCAAAAAACTAATTTCTCTCACTGAGAAAGAAGCTTTTCAGCATCTGTGGCCTTTTTTTCTTCATTTGCACTAAACCCAGCATTAGTGTTCTTAGAAGCTCTGAACAAGTGATTCTGTCCATTGAAGCTCAAACATGACTTGCTCTGCAAAAAAACTCTAACTCATGAAAATCTGGCTTCTGCATTGCAAATAACATTTCATTTCATGAGAAAGAAAGTAACATGTTACATGTACTTATGCTTTACTGTTAAAATTGCAAAAAACTAATTTCTCTCACTGAGAAAGAAGCTTGTCAGCATCTGTGGTCTTTTTTCTCTTCATTTGCACTAAACACAGCATGAGTGTTCTTAGAAGGTCTAAACAAGTGATTCTGTCAATTGAAGCTCAAACATCACTTGCTCTGCAAAAAACTCTAACTCATGAAAATCTGTATTCTGCATTGCAAATAACATTTAATTTCATGAGAACGAAACATCTCTCGTGTACTTAAGGTTTGCTGTTAAAATTGTAAAAAACAACTTTCTCTCACTGAGAAAGAAGCTTTTCAGCATCTGTGGCCTTTTTTTCTCTTCATTTGCATTAAACAGCATTAGTG
Source organism: Barbus barbus (assembly GCF_936440315.1). Lineage (NCBI taxonomy): Eukaryota > Metazoa > Chordata > Actinopteri > Cypriniformes > Cyprinidae > Barbus > Barbus barbus. The sequence goes on along the minus strand of NC_136728.1, from coordinate 1,250,394 downwards.
TTCTTAGAAGCTCTGAACAAGTGATTCTGTCCATTGAAGCTCAAACATGACTTGCTCTGGCAAAAACCTCTAACTCATGAAAATCTGGCTTCTGCATTGCAAATAACATTTCATTTCATGAGAAAGAAATGAAACGTACTTATGCTTTACTGTTAAAATTGCAAAAAACAAATTTCTCTCACTGAGAAAGAAGCTTTTCAGCATCTATGGCCTTTTTTCTCTTCATTTGCACTAAACACAGCATGAGTGTTCTTAGAAGGTCTAAACAAGTGATTCTGTCAATTGAAGCTCAAACATCACTTGCTCTGCAAAAAACTCTAACTCATGAAAATCTGTATTCTGCATTGCAAATAACATTTCATTTCATGAGAACGAAACATCTCTCGTGTACTTAAGGTTTGCTGTTAAAATTGTAAAAAACAACTTTCTCTCACTGAGAAAGAAGCATTTCAGCATCTGTGGCCTTTTTTTTTCATTTGCACTAAACCCAGCAAAAGTGTTCTTAGAAGCTCTGAACAAGTGATTCTGTCCATTGAAGCTCAAACATGACTTGCTCTGCAAAAAAACTCTAACTCATGAAAATCTGGCTTCTGCATTGCAAAAAACATTTCATTTCATGAGAAAGAAACATGTTACATGTACATAAGCTTTACTGTTAAAATTGCAAAAAACTAATTTCTCTCACTGAGAAAGAAGCTTTTCAGCATCTATGGCCTTTTTTCTCTTCATTTGCACTAAACACAGCATGAGTGTTCTTAGAAGGTCTAAACAAGTGATTCTGTCAATTGAAGCTCAAACATCACTTGCTCTGCAAAAAACTCTAACTCATGAAAATCTGTATTCTGCATTGCAAATAACATTTCATTTCATGAGAACGAAACATCTCTCGTGTACTTAAGGTTTGCTGTTAAAATTGTAAAAAACAACTTTCTCTCACTGAGAAAGAATCATTTCAGCATCTGTGGCCTTTTTTCTTCATTTGCACTAAACCCAGCAAAAGTGTTCTTAGAAGCTCTGAACAAGTGATTCTGTCCATTGAAGCTCAAACATGACTTGCTCTGCAAAAAAACTCTAACTCATGAAAATCTGGCTTCTGCATTGCAAAAAACATTTCATTTCATGAGAAAGAAACATGTTACATGTACATAAGCTTTACTGTTAAAATTGCAAAAAACTAATTTCTCTCACTGAGAAAGAAGCTTTTCAGCATCTGTGGCCTTTTTTTCTTCATTTGCACTAAACCCAGCATTAGTGTTCTTAGAAGCTCTGAACAAGTGATTCTGTCCATTGAAGCTCAAACATGACTTGCTCTGCAAAAAAACTCTAACTCATGAAAATCTGGCTTCTGCATTGCAAATAACATTTCATTTCATGAGAAAGAAAGTAACATGTTACATGTACTTATGCTTTACTGTTAAAATTGCAAAAAACTAATTTCTCTCACTGAGAAAGAAGCTTGTCAGCATCTGTGGTCTTTTTTCTCTTCATTTGCACTAAACACAGCATGAGTGTTCTTAGAAGGTCTAAACAAGTGATTCTGTCAATTGAAGCTCAAACATCACTTGCTCTGCAAAAAACTCTAACTCATGAAAATCTGTATTCTGCATTGCAAATAACATTTAATTTCATGAGAACGAAACATCTCTCGTGTACTTAAGGTTTGCTGTTAAAATTGTAAAAAACAACTTTCTCTCACTGAGAAAGAAGCTTTTCAGCATCTGTGGCCTTTTTTTCTCTTCATTTGCATTAAACAGCATTAGTGTTCTTAGAAGCTCTGAACAAGTGATTCTGTCCATTGAAGCTCAAACATGACTTGCTCTGGCAAAAACCTCTAACTCATGAAAATCTGGCTTCTGCATTGCAAATAACATTTCATTTCATGAGAAAGAAATGAAACGTACTTATGCTTTACTGTTAAAATTGCAAAAAACAAATTTCTCTCACTGAGAAAGAAGCTTTTCAGCATCTATGGCCTTTTTTCTCTTCATTTGCACTAAACACAGCATGAGTGTTCTTAGAAGGTCTAAACAAGTGATTCTGTCAATTGAAGCTCAAACATCACTTGCTCTGCAAAAAACTCTAACTCATGAAAATCTGTATTCTGCATTGCAAATAACATTTCATTTCATGAGAACGAAACATCTCTCGTGTACTTAAGGTTTGCTGTTAAAATTGTAAAAAACAACTTTCTCTCACTGAGAAAGAAGCATTTCAGCATCTGTGGCCTTTTTTCTTCATTTGCACTAAACCCAGCAAAAGTGTTCTTAGAAGCTCTGAACAAGTGATTCTGTCCATTGAAGCTCAAACATGACTTGCTCTGCAAAAAAACTCTAACTCATGAAAATCTGGCTTCTGCATTGCAAAAAACATTTCATTTCATGAGAAAGAAACATGTTACATGTACATAAGCTTTACTGTTAAAATTGCAAAAAACTAATTTCTCTCACTGAGAAAGAAGCTTTTCAGCATCTGTGGCCTTTTTTTCTCTTCATTTGCACTAAACACAGCAAAAGTGTTCTTAGAAGGTCTAAACAAGTGATTCTGTCCCTTGAAGCTCTAAGATGACTTGCTCTGCCAAAAATCTCTAACTCATGAAAATTTGTATTCTGCATTGCAAATAACATTTCATTTCATGAGAACGAAACATCTCTCGTGTACTTAAGCTTTGCTGTTAAAATTGTAAAAAACAACTTTCTCTCACTGAGAAAGAAGCTTTTCAGCATCTGTGGCCTTTTTTTCTTCATTTGCACTAAACCCAGCATTAGTGTTCTTAGAAGCTCTGAACAAGTGATTCTGTCCATTGAAGCTCAAACATGACTTGCTCTGCAAAAAAACTCTAACTCATGAAAATCTGGCTTCTGCATTGCAAATAACATTTCATTTCATGAGAAAGAAAGAAGCATGTTACATGTACTTATGCTTTACTGTTAAAATTGCAAAAAACTAATTTCTCTCACTGAGAAAGAAGCTTTTCAACATCTGTGGCCTTTTTTTCTCTTCATTTGCACTAAACACAGCATTAGTGTTCTTAGAAGCTCTGAAGAAGTGATTCTGTCCATTGAAGCTCTAACATGACTTACTCTGCCAAAAATCTCTAACTCATGAAAATCTGTATTCTGCATTGCAAATAACATTTCATTTCATGAGAAAGAAAGTAACATGTTACATGTACTTATGCTTTACTGTTAAAATAGCAAAAAACAAATTTCTCTCACTGAGAAAGAAGCTTTTCAGCATCTGTGGCCTTTTTTCTCTTCATTTGCACTAAACACAGCATGAGTGTTCTTAGAAGGTCTAAACAAGTGATTCTGTCAATTGAAGCTCAAACATCACTTGCTCTGCAAAAAACTCTAACTCATGAAAATCTGTATTCTGCATTGCAAATAACATTTCATTTCATGAGAACGAAACATCTCTCGTGTACTTAAGGTTTGCTGTTAAAATTGTAAAAAACAACTTTCTCTCACTGAGAAAGAAGCATTTCAGCATCTGTGGCCTTTTTTTCTTCATTTGCACTAAACCCAGCAAAAGTGTTCTTAGAAGCTCTGAACAAGTGATTCTGTCCATTGAAGCTCAAACATCACTTGCGCTGCAAAAAAACTCTAACTCATGAAAATCTGGCTTCTGCATTGCAAATAACATTTCATTTCATGAGAAAGAAACATGTTACATGTACATAAGCTTTACTGTTAAAATTGCAAAAAACTAATTTCTCTCACTGAGAAAGAAGCTTTTCAGCATCTGTGGCCTTTTTTTCTCTTCATTTGCACTAAACACAGCATTAGTGTTCTTAGAAGCTCTGAACAAGTGATTCTGTCCCTTGAAGCTCAAACATGACTTGCTCTGCCAAAAACCTCTAACTCATGAAAATCTGGCTTCTGCATTGCAAAAAACATTTCATTTCATGAGAACGAAACATCTCTCGTGTACTTAAGGTTTGCTGTTAAAATTGTAAAAAACAACTTTCTCTCACTGAGAAAGAAGCATTTCAGCATCTGTGGCCTTTTTTTCTTCATTTGCACTAAACCCAGCAAAAGTGTTCTTAGAAGCTCTGAACAAGTGATTCTGTCCATTGAAGCTCAAACATGACTTGCTCTGCAAAAAAACTCTAACTCATTAAAATCTGGCTTCTGCATTGCAAAAAACATTTCATTTCATGAGAAAGAAACACGTTACATGTACATAAGCTTTACTGTTAAAATTGCAAAAAACTAATTTCTCTCACTGAGAAAGAAGCTTTTCAGCATCTGTGGCCTTTTTTTCTCTTCATTTGCACTAAACACAGCATTAGTGTTCTTAGAAGTTCTAAACAAGTGATTCCGTCCATTGAAGCTCTAAGATGAATTGCTCTGCAAAAAAACTATAACTCATGAAAATCTGTCTTCTGCTTTGCAAATAACATTTAATTTCATGAGAAATAAATATCTTTCATATCCTTAAACTTTACTGTTAAAATTGCAAAAAACAAATTTCTCTAACTGAGAAAGAAGCTTTTCAGCATCTGTGGCCTTTTTTTCTCTTCATTTGCGAAGTTGCACAAAATACAGCATTAGTGTTCTTAGAAGGTCTAAACAAGTGATTCTGTCAATTGAAGCTCAAACATCACTTGCGCTGCAAAAAAACTCTAACTCATGAAAATCTGGCTTCTGCATTGCAAATAACATTTCATTTCATGAGAAAGAAATGAAACATGTACTTATGCTTTACTGTTAAAATTGCAAAAAACTAATTTCTCTCACTGAGAAAGAATCTTTTCAGCATCTGTGGCCTTTTTTTCTCTTCATTTGCGAAGTTGCACAAAATACAGCATTAGTGTTCTTAGAAGGTCTAAACAAGTGATTCTGTCAATTGAAGCTCAAACATCACTTGCGCTGCAAAAAAACTCTAACTCATGAAAATCTGGCTTCTGCATTGCAAATAACATTTCATTTCATGAGAAAGAAATGAAACATGTACTTATGCTTTACTGTTAAAATTGCAAAAAACAAATTTCTCTCACTGAGAAAGAAGCTTTTCAGCATCTATGGCCTTTTTTCTCTTCATTTGCACTAAACACAGCATGAGTGTTCTTAGAAGGTCTAAACAAGTGATTCTGTCAATTGAAGCTCAAACATCACTTGCTCTGCAAAAAACTCTAACTCATGAAAATCTGTATTCTGCATTGCAAATAACATTTCATTTCATGAGAACGAAACATCTCTCGTGTACTTAAGGTTTG